>NC_057863.1:44742856-45042856 GCF_019393635.1 Dromiciops gliroides
CTTAAATTCTTTCTCCAAACAAAATAGAGTATAGAGACTATTGCTGGCTTAGGAAACAGGTATTCTTTCATTGGAAAAAAAAGCTTTGGACTATTTTCAGATGAGATAGTTTTAAAGGATTAAATTGGTATCAAAGAAAACTAGTAAAAAAATGCCAAAAGGAAAGGGCAGCTGCATATAAAGTCTCTTCTATTTTCCCCATGCAACGCACATTTGAATGATTTTGTATCTACACATTAATCTTAAAAGGAAAAAAAATTAAGGAGGTAGGAGAAATCTGTCAGTACAAAATTATTCTAATCCATAAATTCTGTATTGGCTATATACTCTATTTCAAATTGGATGCAGATTTTGATTCAGTTGAATTTCAGTGTCCAGCATTAAAATCTTCCTCCTTACATCAAAACTATTGCCAATAATGGACTTCACTTTTTCAGTATTTCAAGCTAGGGAGCAAAATGGGTTCTTAGTTTGATAGAAAGTTGGCAAAATTTGGACCCAAAGAGAATGTAAGACTATTACTCAAAGGAGTAAAGGTATGATAGAACAGGGTATGCCTAATGTTGTATGTACCCCAATGCCTAATTTTTAAATAGCAGGAATAAAACTAAACATGAATCCATTTCCTGCATACTCTATTACAAAGGGAGTATACACACATCAAAATAGTGATTTTTCAAAATGAAAATAACAGTATGGACCCGCTCTGAATTGGTCTTAACACATATGACTGCGGGAAAGGCCTATTCGCAATTATTAAACTATTTCACTAATAGGTTGTAGCCTGCAACAAGCAAAAATCAACTTTCCATCTATACACCTGGCTCATTATAGATTTAATTTAGCTGTTTACCAGCAGATAAGTCCGTTTTTCTATTCCCTCAAGTCAGGCTTGTTTACATAGCTCAGGCTGTAACTTAGTTTACTTAAGCCAATGTTGAATGAAATGATATATAAGAATTAGAGATAAGCTCCTGGTAGATCTACATTAAAGTAGGACTTTTTAGATGATTAGATTTGTTTTCCTTGCCATTTTAAATACTGTGAATGATAGCATAACTTTTAATAAAGACAGGTTTATACTTTGTGATCACTTCCCTTGAGTTGGTGATCGACATTGATATCCAGGGATTTCCCTTTGACTTTTCAATATGTGCTAGATTCCTCTGTAACTTGTAGCTATTTAAATTTGCCATTGGATACAAATATCAATGTTTCTCTGACCATTGAAATGCTCTTGTGTTTACAGCAGGTCTGTACTTTGATTACAGCAAGTCTGTTTAGTTAACCAATTATTTATTTGCTTCAAAAGGACTCTCTTGTGCTTTACTGTTCATGGTTTATTACTATTATTATTCTTATTCTTGCTTCAAAATAGAAATGAAACTTGTTTGAATTCCAAGGAAACATGAAGGCACTCCATTTTAAGAATGGAGTTGCTAGAAACTTTCTTAGTCATTCGAATTTACAAATAAAAGGATTCCAACCTTTTAAAAAGGAAGGAAATAAAACCTGCTAGTGCTCCGATGCAGGGCTGTCATGGTATGAATTTTGTCATTACTGAAATTTAAAAAATCAGCCTGGAGGGTCACTTGAGAAACAGCAGTTTTGAGATGATTGCACACAGTGTTATTGTTGAAGTTTATTTTTACCTCTGGTTGTTTTTGTATCTTTTTCCTTATTGCTGATTTTATACAAAAATGTAAATTATTTATATTCTTCAAACTTCACTCTTGTACTGCAGAAGAGAACTGAGGTGTGCAGATTTTTGTTTTGTTTTGTTTTTGGTAAATCTTTCTAGCATTTCCAATAAACAATTTTAAAATTGGCACCAGGTTGTAAAGTGTCTTAAAATTCACATCTGAACATGATTTATTTACACTGTCAACTTTATTTAGCCTGAGAAAGTGTGTACTACACAAACTACTGTGTTGTTGTTCAAACAACTGTGATGGAAACACAAGAGAATCTTAGATTTTATTTATTTATTTATTTATTTTTAGAACCAGAAGGGATACTTCCTTATAGAAGAGGTGATAGGTTTGTTACCTGGCTCCCTACAGATCCAGGTTTCCTAAGTCCCAGCTAAAATCTGTTGCTTCACAATTTGACCTTTACATTGTGAAGCTATTTTTTTGTAATTTTTTTGGGCGGGGCAATGGGGGTTAAGTGACTTGCCCAGGGTCACATAGCTGGTAAGTGTCAAGTGTCTGAGGCAGGATTTGAACTCAGGTACTCCTGAATCCAGGGCACTGCACCACCTAGCTGCCCCCACCTAATACAATCTTTAAATGTGAAAAAGTATGGTGGTGGGGCATAGATATAATTAAGAGCTGGTCCCTGTAACCTCATGGAGCTTACAACATCATAGGAGGAAATACACATAAATATGTAATAACAGTAAAATGATCAAATTCAGGAAAGAATGAGAGCATGAGAGGTACAAAGTGTTATGGGAGATCCAAGAAGGGAAAGGTAATTTTCAAAAGGGATGACAAGGAAAGGCTTATATAAAATAGAGATGAAGTGGCACCTTGAATGATAAGTAAGATTTCAGAATGCAAGGATAGTGAGAGGAGAGAAGCATCCTAGGTTCACAGAAAATGTTGAGCATGGGTGAAGGATAGTAATTCAGTCTGGCTGAATTAAGTAGAGGATGGCACTATGAGATAAAGCTAAAAAAGTAAGGACTTGTCGGCTCTAGGGCCTTGAGTGCCAAAACCATCACCCCAAACTGTAGATGATTGTGTCCTGGGTCCTTCTCTCTATATTTATTCTCTTGGAAATGTCAGATGACTCCCAGATCTATATGTTCAACCCTAGTCTCTCTTAAGCTCCAGTCCTATATCACCAACTGTCTACTGGGCATTAAAACTTTAAAAAATTTTTCAGTTCCAAATGTTCTCTCCCTTCATCCCTTTCCCATCCATTGAGAAGGCAAGAAATATGATGCCCTTATGCATTTGAAGTCATGTAAAACATCTCCACATAACCATGTTGTGAAAAATGAAGCAAAGAAAATAAAAAGAGGGGGGAAATGCTTCAGTCTACACTCAGTGTCCATCATTTTGTTGTCTGGAGGTAGATAGCATTTTTTGACAGGAGTCCTTTGGAACTGCTGTGGATCATTGTATTCATCAGAGTTACTAAGTCTTTCACAATTGATTATCATTACAATATTGCTATTACTGTGTCCATTGTTCTCTGGGTTCTGTTTACTTTGCTTTGCCTCAGTTCACATAAGTCTTCTCAAGTTTTTCTGAAACCATCCTCTTTATCATTTCTTATAGCACAATAGTTTTTCATCACAATCATATACCATAACTTTTAGCCAATTCCCCAACTGATGGACATCCCCCCCATTTAAAGAGCTGCTATAAATATTTTTGTACATGTGGATCTTTTCCCTTTTTTTTGACTTATTTTTTGATTGATTAATATAGTGGCCTACAAGTTCATAGATTTAGAAATAGATTTGGATTTAAAACTGGAAGAGAACTTAGAAGTCATCTATTCTCACTTAAAAAAAAAAAAAGCACTAGAAGGGGCAGCTAAGTGGCGCAGTGGATAGAGCACCGGCCCTGGATTCAGGAGGACCTGAGTTCAAATCCGGCCTCAGACACTTAACACTTACTAGCTGTGTGACCCTGGGCAAGTCGCTTAACCCCAATTGCCTCACTAAAAAAAAAAAAAAAAGTCATCTACTCCTACCCCTTTATTTTACAAAGAAGAAAACTGAGGCCCAGAGACAGACATAGATACATAGACGCAGAACCAGCAGTCAAGTCTCCTACAGTGTCTTCAGTAACCAATCCCTCCCCCTTTTTTCCTATAACGTGATACTGTTTCACTAGTCTGTGAGGTAGATCAAACAAATACTTCCATTTTGTTGCAACTAGATCACCTCTTAATAGCCAGCCACTCTTGACTAGACTCTCACTTCCCTCTAATCTCTCTTGTATACAATTGACAGACTAGATTTTCATTTGAGCAGTTTTCAGTTTGTTACTTGTTATGAACCTGGGGTATCTCAGTTTTCTGGGAACCTCCTTGAGAAACTAAACCAGAGGACAGACACACAGAAAGACCAGTCTCAACACTACTCATCACTTAAAAACCCTTCCTAATTTTCTATTACAACAAATCCAACTTCCTCTGCCTGGCTTTCAATGCCCCCTGCAGTTTGACCCCACCCTGCCTATCTGCTACTTCTTTTCCAATTTGAACGCTTTGCTCAAGTTGGGCTGATTTCCCAGTAGCCACTAAGCTGGTAATTCTGGACTTCTGAAGACCCCACTTATCTTGATTCCCTTTCTTGGAATGTCCTCTTTCTATCCTTCACCTTTCCTACATCCTGGAACCACTCCACTTTTACCTCCTTCTTCAATCCTTTCCTTAGGACTCTAACCCTCTTTGGCCTTTCCTCTCTGAATTCCTAAATTGTGCAATTAGAGCTTAATTGCCTATTGTCTTGAATTGTTCTTGTGGCAGGGTATACTTATACTATCTCTCCAAGAGAGCATAAACTCGGAGTGTAGGGATTGGGTATCCCGTGTTGTCCTTTGGACCTCATAGGTGCTTAAGGAGCAAGGTTATCTTGGGCAAACCAAAGGAGAGGGACAGCATCAAAACGCAGAACCCTTCATCCAACAGAATTTGTTGTAATATAACTTTAGTTGCACCAATTTACTAAGTTTTTGACATTTCCACTTAACAGAAATATTGTATCTGTCAATGGAGAATGCAAATAACTTTATTAGCTTTGATTCAGAACTCTCTGTTGCTTTAACCTTTATATCTTCAGAGTTATGCTGAACTAAGATTGAGTGCCTTTTAAAAATGACCCAAATTGGGGGCAGCTAGATGGCACAGTGGATAAAGCACTGGCCTTTCATTCAGGAGGACCTGAGTTCAAATCCAGCCTCAGACACGTGACACTTAACTAGCTGTGTGACCCTGGGCAAGTCACTTAACCCTCATTGCCCTGAAAGAAAAAAAAATGACCCAAATTAGTACAGGACTATCTTCTCTCATCTAATGCTTTAATTCATGAGCTGTCATACTGTTTGCAAAGATATTTTGTTAGTATCTTTCTTTTTTCTTGTTTTTTTTTAAAGTATATAATCACTTTGATATAATGTTATATCCTCTTTCTTTTTTCCCCAAGTCTTTATTATCTCTCTGCCAATCAGTCAGTAAACATTTACTAAGAATCTACTATGTGTTGGGCACTTTGCAAAGCACTATGGATACAAAGAAAAGCAAAAGACAATCCCTGCTCTTAAGAAGCTCAGTCTCATAGGAAAGACAACATGCAAATAACTACGTGCAAACAAGATATGTGAAGGGAAAATTGGAAATAATCAACACAGGGAAGGCACCAGAATTAAGGGGTTTGGGAAAAGTTTCTTATTGGAGGTAGAATTTTAGTTGAGACTTGAAGAAAGCCAGGAGGCAGAGATGAGGAGGGACAGCCTTCTCTACTGCTTCTCCCTACCACTCCCTAATGGGGGGGGGGGGGAGAGGTAAGAGCCCTTATAATAAATATTCATAGTCCAGCAAAACAAATTTCCACACTGACTATGTGCAAAAGTGTATGTCTCCTGTTATATTCGAAGTCCATCACCTCTCCTCAGGAGTTGGATGGCATGATTCATCTTCACTCCTCTAGATTCAATTTATACGTGCATTGATTAGAGTTCTAAAGTCTTTCAAAGTTGTTTTTCTCTAGAAGGTTGTTATTGTATAAATGTTCTAGTTCAATTCATTTTATTCTTCATCAGGTTGTAGGTCTTCCCAGTTTACTATTTATTTTGCCCTTTCTTATGGCAAAATAACATTCCATTACATTCATATATCACACTGTTCAGCCATTACCTAATTGATGGGCACCCTTTTAGTTTCCAGTCTTTGGCTACAACAAAAAAAAAAGCTATAAATAGATTTTTTTATGTCTGAGTCCCTTTCCATTTTATTTGGTCTCTTTGGATTATAGTACTAGTAGAGATAATAGTTGAATCTAATGGTATGCACAATTCAGTAATTTAGGAAGCATAATTCCTAATTGCTTTCTAGAATGGCTAGACCAATTCACAGGTGATCAATAGTGCTCAAGTGTGCCTATTTCCCCTTATTTCCTCCAACATTTGTCATTTTTCTCTTTTGTTATCCTTGCCAATCTGAAGGATGGGAAGTGGAACCTCAGAGTTGCTTTGTAGAATTTTTCTTATAGTTCTTCATAGCTTGGATTTCTTCCTTTGAAAATTGGCTATGCCTATCCTTTGACCATACACTTATTGGAAATTTGCCTGTATCTTTCAAAGAAGTTATAACTTTCTTTCTTTTTCTTTTTTTTTGGGGGGGGGCAGGGCAATGAGGGTTAAGTGACTTGCCCAGGGTCACACAGCTAGTAAGTGTCAAGTGTCTGAGGCCAGATTTGAACTCAGGTCCTCCTGAATCCAGGGCCGGAGCTTTATCCATTATGCCACCTAGCTGCCCCCTATAACTTTATTTCTAAGGTTAAAAATAATAATTCTTCCTTTTATAAACTCTATTTACATTTTAGTTACCTTATAAAAACCTGCCCCAGCCCTCATCAAAACCACAAGTTCCACTGACTTGTTTGCTATAAGATGAAGTGAGTTCTTAGAATGACCATAAATGACCTAATAATAACAATAAGAAGGCCTTATACATTTTGCAAAGGATTTTCCTCAGTATAGATAGCCCTTAAGAAATTGTCTCTCTTGTTGTCTTCCACAATACCAAAGGTTTCCCCTCTAAGACATGGCTTCTTAATCTGGAGTTAGATAGATAGATAGATAGATAGATAGATAGATAGATAGATAGATAGATAGATAGATAGATAGATAGATAGATAGATAGATAGATAGATAAACCATATTTCAATATAATTGATTTCCTTTGTAATCCTATGAATTTCAATTTACACATTTAAAAACATCATTCTGAGATGGGGTCCATTCATTTCATGAAACTACAAAGAGGCCATGGATTTCACTAGACTGCCAAAAGGGTCTGTCTGTTTCGCTAGGCTGACAAAGGGATCCACAGATTTCAGCAGACTTCCAAAAGTGTCCATCACACACACACACACACACACACACACACACACACACACACAGAGATTAGAAATTAGAAACCTTTGCACTAGGGTAGAAACCTTTGCACTGGAGAACATGCCAATGTTAGCAGAAGGAACTAAAAATGTTTAGAAGAGAAAACTGGTGGTGGTCATATGGGTGGCCTGACAGTTGTCTTCAAGTATGTGAAGGGGATATCACAAGGAAGAAAGTTTAGACTCACTCTGTAGAAGACAGAAACTAAGAGCAGTGGATGGAACATTCAAAGAGTCAGATATAGGTTTGATGTAAAGGAAAGCCTTCCTGAGGATGAAAGTCACCTGAGAGAGGAATTGGCTCCCTTTCTTCAGAGGTCTTCAGACCTAGCCTAGGTGACGCCTTCTTAAGGGTGGGGTGGAGAGAACTCTTTTTCTGCATATTGATTAGATTATATGACCGCTGAGGTTCTTTCCAACTAGCTCCATAGTTTAGTAGATAGAGTTCTGAGCCCACAAGTCAGGAAGACCTGAGTTCAAGTTCAGCTTCAGACACTTACAAATTGTGTGACCCTGGGCAAATCTCTCAATTTGTTTTCTCAGTTTCCTAGTTTGTAAAATGGGGATAATCATAGAACCTGTCTCCCAGGGTTGTTTCGAGGATCAAATGAGATCATATTTGTAAAGTGGTTAGCACCTCAGTGCTGGGTATGTAGTAGGTGCTTAATAAATGCTGGTTCCTTTCCAACTCTGAGATTTGACAGATAGGTAAATCAATATTTATGAAGCACCTACGATGTGCCAGGCACCTAAGTGCTAAGCACTGGGGATACAAAAAAGGAAAAAAACAGGAAGAATTACAGTATTTAACTTTGGAAACTAAAGGAACTTTGAGAGTTCCTGCTGGGTTTAGATTCATCAAATACCAGTCATGCCTCTGACACTTCATGTATAGCTAGGTGATCTTAGGTGTCCTTTAACCTTGCTGTTTCACAGTTTCCTCTTCTGCTTTCACCACTGACCTCCCAAATGAAATCCTACCTTCTACTGGAGGCCTTCCTTACCCTCTTTTTTTGTGTGTGTGGGTGGACAATGAGGGTTAAGTGACTTGCCCAGGGTCACACAGCTAGTGTCAAGTGTCTGAGGTCGATTTTGAACTCAGGTTGGCCCTTCCTTACCCTCTTTTAATTTCATTGCCTTTCTTCTGTTAATTATTTCCTATTTATCCTGTAAATAGCTTGCATTGTTTGTATGTTGTCTTCCTGATTAGATTGTAAGTAGGTATGGCCATCTCAACCTCCCAGAGACCTTCCCGGGATTTTAAAATCCACAACCAGCTACTAAAAGAATACAAATAAAACTTTCTGCTCTGGTGTGGCTATAAATGCTTGTTAAATAAAAGTAAGTAGGAAACCTAGGAAGATTTAGATGAACTGATGTAAAGTGAAGTGAACAGAACCAAGACAACATTATACCCAGTAACAACAATATTGTACAATGATTAACTGAATGATTTAGCTATTCTCAGGAATACAATGATCCAAGACAATTCTGAAGGACTTATGATGAAAAATACCATCTGTCTCCAGAGAAAGAAGTGATGGAGTCTGAATGCAGATCGAAGCATACTTTTAAAACTTTATTTTTTTAATCTGTCTTTTCTTTTGTAGCATGGCTAATATGGAAATGTGTTTTGCATGACTGCACATGTATAATCTATATAAAAATGCTTGCCTTCTCAAGTGGGGGTGGGGGAGAGGGAGGGAATTTGAGCTCAAAAATTTTTTTTAAATGTTAAAATTGTTTTTATGCATCATTGAGAAAAAAATTTTAATAATATGTTTTTAAGTCAATAGGCGTATCAATTGGAGAATGACAGACCAAATTGTGCTACATGAATGGAGTATAGTGGGCTATAAGAAATTATGAATATGAAGCGAGGTAAGCAGATGCAGGAAAACATTATATACAATAACTACAACAATGTAAATGAGAAAAAAAGAAAATGAAACTGACCACTGTGTAATTATAATGGATAAGCCTTGCCCCCCCCCTTTTTTTTCACTGAGATAGAGGACTGTGTGTAATCATTACATGTACTATAAGATATGGTTGGTCTGTTGATTAGTTTTGCTAAACTTTTTTCCACTTTGGAAATTGTTCACAAAGTATGACTTTCTGGGGAGGGATATACCTGGAAATTAGGATTAGAACATAGATATATCAATAAATTTTAATGTCAATATAGCAATTTTAATGTCAATATCACCAACTGGAGTTGGTGATGTCTTGAATTCCTGCCTGGTATAACAAATGGGTTAAAATTAGTTTCCCTCCAAAAGGATGTTTTAGGCACGTATACATAAATACTGTGTACATGTGTGTGCATATATGTAATGCATGTCATAATGTGTATACGTGTGTGCATGTATATGCTTTGTGTGTGCTGTAGACATGTGTATATATGCACATACACACACATTTGACCAATGCTTTTCTCTTTCACTATCGCATGCTTCCTAAATAACTACCACACCTGGAGAATTGCACATGGGCTGAGATGCCATAGAACTTGCATATTTCTAAGTTAAAATTTCAGAACTCAGGAATAACCCACAAATAATTTAAACCTATTATTTGTTTAAAATATGAACTATTTTGAACTTTGGGTTCATTCATTCACTTCTTGGATTAAAATGGCCCATTTAAAAATGATAGTTTTGGTTTGTGGATTTGTGTGTATAGGAAGACCATAACTTTGATCATAACAAACTCTTTCTAAATACAATGCACTTTTTTTTTTGGTGAGGCAATTGGGGTTAAGTGACTTGCCCAGGGTCACACAGCTAGTAAATGTCAAATGTCTGAGGTTGGATTTGAACTCAGGTCCTCCTGAATCCAGGGCTAGTGCTCTATCCATTGTGCCACCTAGCTGCCCCTAATACAATGCACTCTTATAGTTGCACTCCTGTTAAGTGTCAAGAGAGAAAGATGAGCTACAATAAATTCCCTTCCATCTTCCGACTGCTCCTCCCCCCCCTCCCTTTTCTCCCACCAAGGGAAAACCCGGCTCTTTTCCAGGACTCCTTTAGGCTTACCTCCTCCTGGTGGACAGGTTCTCTTCACTTTCACTCATCACCAGTATTCTGCTGGACCCACCTTGACTGGCTTCATGCATCACTTCAATCTAAGTTTAAAGAAATGCTGATGAGATATTGTGTCCCTTGATTGAAAGTCATTGTAAAATGAGAAAAAAAAATCTATCCTGGGAGGTTTGGGTTGTCTTATTGTCATCTGCAATCACATTATATCCTGTTTCACTTTTCAGCCTCCATTTTTTTCTTTCTTGGCTTGCTATTTCCCACTTTGGGGGGGCTGGTGAATTTCAGCAAAATGAACAAGTGATTTTCTAAAACTCTTATTCAAGAGTTCTTCAAAATGTTGAAAGATAAGCATAAGGGTAAACTCTCTTTATTTCATAAAAGACACACTTTCAATTCTGCTTTTACTCCTCATTGCTTCAGAAGGCAAGTGAAAACTGAAGCAAGGCAGAAACTCTGCAACACTTCTTCCTCAGTAAGTAATATTAAATAATGATGTTTTCTAGTGGTTAGTGCTAAACTTAAAGCTACAAGTCCTCTGTCAAAAATTTCATTTTGTTGAAATTAAATGAGTATAATTTCTTTCCTAGGATTAAATCTGCCAACTTCTTTTGAAATGATGATGGCCCATCCTATGGATGGGACCATGAGAAAGGACTTCTATAACAAGTATACAGCAGGTATTAAGGATAAAAAGTGTAATACTTCAGTCCATTTTTTGAATTAGAGATTCATTACCAAAGAACTCTAAAATTACATCTGCAATGCCTATATTTTGTACAAAATCTAACCTCTCCATGATCCTTCCCCTGAATTTGTCACTAGTACATTGAGAATGGGCTGCTTTGATTTCTATCAAGCAACAAAAATGTGTAACTCAAGCTAGGACTACTTGTATACCAAATAACTAGTCATGGTGCTGGCTTCTGCCTCTTTAAAACTCAATTAAAAGCAAATCACGGGGCAGCTAGGTGGCGCAGTGGATAAAGCACCGGCCCTGGATTCAAGAGTACCTGAGTTCAAATCTGGCCTCAGACACTTACTAGCTGTGTGACCCTGGGCAAGTCACTTAACCCCCATTGCCCTGCTAAAATTAAAAAAAAAAAAAAGCAAATCACGAGGTAGCCAGGTGGTGCAGAGGATAAAGTACCAGCCCTGGATTCAGGAGTACCTGAGTTCAAATCTGGCCTCAGACACTTGACACTTACTGGTTGTATGACCCCGGGCAAGTCACTTAACTCCTCGTTGCCCAAACAAACAAAGATGTCAGGGGTCTTTAAAAAAAAAAGCAAATCACAATTATTCATCTCTTAAAATACTTGGTTCTCTAAAATAGAAATTCTCAACCTGGAATTCATTAACTTTAAAAAAAAATATTTTGATACCTGTCTTATAGTATAATTCATTTCCTTTCGAGTCCTATATATAGTATTTTCTGCATATAAAAACATAATTCTTGAGAAAGCATTCATAGGCTTCACCAGACCCCTGGTGAAGGGGTCTAGGACACAAAGAAGGTTACAAACCCTTACTTAAGAGGTCAAATGTAAAAGAAAAAAAAATTTTAAAGTGTTTCCTTATTCTAATTTAGTCATATTTGTTGTTTCTTCCTGGAAAGATATGTGTTGAAATAAACAGATTGGTACATGTTATCAATTCTCATATGAAAAGTCTCCCAAAAGACATCATTGAGGAGATATGTATGAGCAGAAAAAAGGGATGTTACAATTGTGTGCAACTATGTTATAATTACAAAACTGACACAACAAATAGTCCAAGTGGTACATCAGACCTCAGGCCACTACATTAGCCATCTTTTCGGTGTATAGGAGACTTATGGTAATGTATAGCTAAGAACTGGTACCAGATGAGAATGTTTGGAGAGCCTGCAATCTGCACACAGCTATGAAATCAGATTAGTTTAAGTATGTTTTTTAAAAAATTTACTGTAATCAAAATTATCCATTTTATATCTAACTTTGCTATCTCTTTTTTATTCATAAATTCTTCACCTATCCCTAAGTCTGATAAGTAATATGTTCCATGTTCTTCTAATTTTTTTGTAAAATATCTCTTTTTATCTAGGTCATATATCCATTTTGAACTTATTTTGGTATATGGTGTAAGATATCAGTCTATGCCCAGTTTCTGACATATTGCTTTTCATTTTTCCCAACAAAGGTTACTAAATAATGAATTCTTATCCCCAAATCTTAAGGCTTTATACTTGTCAAAGACAAGGTTATTATGTTTGTTTATGGGTGAGTTCATCACATTCACATTCAAAATTATAATTACTATCTATGAATTTTCCTACATCTTATTTTTGCTATTTTCCTTCTCCAAAAAACCCATTCCTGTTACCTTCTCTTTTCCCTCTACCCTCTTATTACTTGTTTTACCCACTCTAAAATTCTTCCCTTATCTATTCAGCCCACCCTCTTAATCTTATCTGTACACTCTTTTAAAAGTCCCTTTCCCACTCTCTCCCCTAGTTTTCTCTCCTCTCTAGAAGTTCAGAAGATTTCTAAACTTAAGTATTTTTTTTGTTTCATCCCACACATAGTAAAATATTTTTAAATGACTGAAACTTCCTGCTTCTCATAATTTCTGTGAACTAATTCTGTATTTTTACCACTTAATGATGGGGTATTAAATTGCTAAAGATATGTGAAGAGCCAGGAATCCTTGTACACCAGGGATTCTTAACTTTTTGTGGACTTCTTGGGTAGCCAGTTGAAGCCTGTGTACCTCTTATCAAAATTAAGTTTTTTAATTTGTAGCATAAAAACACATCACATGACAAAAGGAATCAAAGGTCCATTTTGGTAATATAAACATTTTACTAGTGTTGCAGGACTGCTGCCCCTGAAGAACTAAAGATGAGCACTGCACAGAGGGTAATGGAAAGGTAGTTGGAGGGTGTGAGCAGAATAGGACATACACTGCACAAGGAACTCCAGAGAAACAAACACAGGAGTAAAAATGTCAGCAACAAATGCCATGGCAGAAGGAAAAGGTGGGTAAGTCCCTGGCAAGAGTAAGGGATACCAAGGTAGACAGCTGGGTGTTCCATGGGTATACTCACAATGCTGAGGAAAAACAAGGAAGACCTCTCACACATCAGGTGGACCCCTAGAGGTAATCCTTTTGGAAGGACATAGCTAAGAGTCATACAGGATGGGTAGGCAGGCATGGCTTGTGACCTGCACCTCTGGAGAGAATTCCCGAATTATTAGTATCTTTTCTTTTCTTTTTTTTTTTTGATGGGGCAATGAGGGTTAAGTGACTTGCCCAGGGTCACACAGCTAGTAAGTGTCAAGGGTCTGAGGCCACATTTGAACTCAGGTCCTCCTGAATCCAGGGCCGGTGTTTTATCCACTGTGCCACCTAGCTGCCCCTTGAGTTATTGGTATCACAAATCCATTTGAGGCTTTGAGTCACATCCTATCTGCTTATGCTTATCATGACGACAGAAGTGAGATGCCCAAGTGTCCCATGAAGTGATGTTCTTTGTTGCTGTAAGCATACAATGAAATCAACCATACAATGAAATCAACCCTGCCAAATCCTTTATTTGTCCATTTGAGAATAGGCTGCAGGGATCCTCTAATTAGCTGGAACATCATCATTACTTCTGGCTTCAGGGACAGCAAGAATGTCTCCATATAGATAAGCCAACTACAATAACTGATAGATATCTCTATAGCACTAAAGCACTTTAAGGTTTGCCAAGAGTTTTGCATGCATTATCTTATTTGATATGTAAAATAGGATTCACTTCCTCTGGGAGTTATGCTAATTCATTGCTCAGTAGATTAAGATAAGCTTGAAGAGAACTAACAGCACAATTAATGAATTGTATCCTTGAGATAGTACAAGAACTTGTCATTTTTAGTACCATTTGCCTATTGTCACTGTGGGCTATGGGAGTAGAAAGTCTTGTACAGTACTGAAGACTGGGCTTC
This sequence comes from Dromiciops gliroides, assembly GCF_019393635.1. Lineage (NCBI taxonomy): Eukaryota > Metazoa > Chordata > Mammalia > Microbiotheria > Microbiotheriidae > Dromiciops > Dromiciops gliroides. The sequence goes on from NC_057863.1 coordinate 44,757,004, forward strand.
CCACCCCACTCTGTTAATGGTTCACCATGCACAAAAGCCTCATCTCTTGGTATCTAGTCTTCCAAAATGATAAGCATGTTTATGCTTGGGTCACCAGGTGCTCAGACACAGCTAGTCATCAGTTCCACACTAGAACCCTTCCAACTTTCCTAGAAACTTCCAGAACTTCCACTCTGTTGGCAGAACCTCCAAAAATGCAGACGCACCCTATGCCTCAATAAGGCACAAGAGGAGAACTAACAAATCCAGTTCTTCTTGATCTCAAGTTTAACAAGTATCTAATCTTTCTTTAAGATTGTAGCCCTTCAAACATTTGAAGACAGTTATCATGCCAATCAATCAACCAACACACATTTATTAAATACCTACTATGTGCTGGATACTGTACTGCCTCAAACCCCTTTTCTAGGCTAAATAACCCCAGTCATTTCAGATCATCTTTGTCTCACATGAATCTGAGGCTCCTGACTATCCTGACTGTTTTCTGGATACCATTCAATGTCCCTCCTAAAATTACGTGTGTAGAATTGACCATTAAATTTCCAATGTGCTCTGACCCTGGGCCAGAAGGAGGAGGGTGGCAAAGATAGGAGGTGTTATTGTTGGTGTTTATCCTTCTTTTTTGAAAAGGACCAGTGATGTCATGGGGATGCACAAAGTCATCAGTCTCACTTTCTCTTCCTGAGTCATCAAAGTCCAGTGGCAGGAGAAAAGTCAAGACACCTGGAGATGGTAGAGGTTGCAGTGGATGACCTTGGCATATTCAATGCCTGACCAAGCTCTAAGCCTTCCATAGCACATACTTCAGCTGCCCTCATGGCTGTGTAGGGATTAGAATGTAAATGGACGGGGGGGGGGGGGGGGGGGGGGGGGGGGGGAGGCGCTGGTTGTGAAGGGCTTTGAATGCCAAGCACAGGATTTTGTTTTTGATCCTGGAGGTTATAGAAAGTTGCTGGAGTTTATTGAGAAGGGGGTGATATGGTTAGACCAATGCTTTAGAAAGATAACTTTGGGGGGCAGCTAGGTGGCGCAATGGATAAAGAGCCGGCCCCGGATTCAGGACGACCTGAGTTCAAATCTGACCTCAGACACTTGACACTTATTAGCTGTGTGATCCTGGGCAAGTCACTTAACCCTCATTGCCCCGCAAAAAAAGAAAAGAAAAGAAAAGAAAGATAACTTTGACAGCTGAATGGAGAACGGACTGGAACAGGGAGTGACTTGTGGCAGACAGACCAACCATCAGGCTATTGAAATAGTCCTGGAATAATGGGGACCTGCACCAGAGCAGTAGCAGTGTCAGAGACTAACATATTGTATTGTATGCCACAAAGAAATCTGAATTATCAATCGGTGACCTTATATGAAAAGTCAAACTCAGGGAGAAAGAATGAATACCAGGTCAGACACTTTTCCTATCTATGCATAGGGGTATGAATTATTAACCAAACAAGAAAACAGAATCAATCATAAAAAATAAAAGTAGATAAACATGATGTTTTAAAAATTGGAAAGTTTTCACTCAAACAAAATGAACACAATGAGACTAAAGGGGAAAGAAGTTGCATGTGAGGGGGAAAAGTCTAGTATTAAATATCTCTATTGAAGGTCTGATTCCTGAGCGCTATCTGGAGCAAACAAATATATAAGACCAAAACCCCCTACCCAGTAGATAAAGGAGGGGACCAAGCCCATGGAAAGTTATTTTTAAGTGTCTTATAAAAGGCTGCTCCCTTGGGGGCAGCTAGGTGGCACAGTGGATAAAGCACAGGCCCTGGATTCAGGAGGACCTGAGTTCAAATTCGACCTCAGACATTTGACACTTACTAGCTGTGTGACTCTGGGCAAGTCACTTAATACTCACTGCCCTGCAAAAATAGCTAAATAAATGAAATAAAAACAATAAAAGGCTGTTCCCAATCACTAATACAAAGAGAAATGCAAATCAGCCCCATTTTGAAGTTTTACCTCATAAGCAGCAAACTATCAAAGATGACAGACCAAAGATGGATGGAGATAGTGAATATTGCAGGGTTCTGGAAGGAGGGTCATGGTTTTTAGAATCCTTCAAATCTAGAAGGTGGCAGAAGCTCTTGTAAATGGCCCTGGAAAAGGTCTCTCTCCCACTCAAAAGCTAGCCAGAAGCCAAGAATCAAAGGAGGCTGAAGCTGACCAGTAACTAGGCTAGCTTCTTTTTGGTGCTGGCTAGGTTGGCTGGCTTGAGTGGAAGTCTGAGAAAGCTGGGGAGAGCACACTGTGGGGTCACTTTTTAAAAAAATAATAAACATTTTAATTTATAGTTTTGAATTCCAAATTTTATCCCTCCTCCCCACCCCCCTACTCCCCCTCCCTGAGGTGGTAAGCTATCAGATGTGGGTTATACACATGCAATTATGTAAAACATTGCCATATTAGTCATTTTGTACAAGAAAACTTGAATAAAAGAAAAAATGAAAGAAAGTGAAAAATAGCATGCTGCAGTCTGTGTTCCATCAATATCAGTTCTTTCTTTGGAGGCAGATAGTATGCTTCATCATTAGTCCTTTGGGATTGCCTTGATTAATCATTGTATTACTGAGAATAGTTTAGTCATTCACAGTTCTTCATCAAATATTGCTGTCTCTGTGCACAGCATTCTCCTGGTTCTGCTCACTTCACTATGCATCAGTTCATACAAGTTTTTCCAAGTCTGTCTGATATCATCCCGTTTGTCATTTCTTATAGCACAATAATATTCCATCACCATCATATACCACTGCTTGTTTAGCCATTCCCTAATGGATGGGCATTCCTTTGATGTCTGATTCTTAGCCACCACAAAAAGAGCTGCTGTAAATATTTTTGTACAAATAGGTCTTTTTCTCTTTTTGGGGATGTCTTTGGGATATAAACCTAGCTGGCTTATTGCTAGATCAAAGGGTATGCACAGTTCTATAGCTCTTTGGGTACAGTTCCAAATTGTTCTCCAGAATGGTTGGATCTTTTCACAACTCCACCAACAGTGGGTTAGTGTCTGTGGGGTCATTTTCATTGGTGGCTTTGTGTATACTGGGTAAGACTTGCACCTGCTTTTTGTTTCAGGATATCATTAAGTGCTTGAAGTCCTAGTTGCTGGACAGCAAGAATAGTGGCAGCTACAAACCAGAGGATCCCTTCTGATTGCCAGCACATGGCTATAGCTATGCCTGCATTTAGAGGAGCCTGCACGTCAGACTAAAGGATGGAATTCTCTAGTGTTCTGGGCCATCTTGGTTATTGGCTATGAAATTCCTCATGCCCTTCCTAAAGTGGCTGTTGTTGCTCACATGCTCCTCAGCACACACAGCTTCCACAACACATTCAGTCTGGATCTTGCCTCCAGATCTGCCCAAAGGTATAACTTCTGTCATTCCTTAACTTTGTTGAGATTTTCCAAAGTGCCTTATGAAGACTACAGGGGAATTTGACTGGGGTTGAGCGCTGTGATCTTGACCTGGCACGTGCAACATTGTGGAGGCTGCCCAAGGGAGCCTCTAAGGAGATTTCCTTCATAGAAAGTATTTTTGCCCAGTGGACAGAGTGCTGGGCTTTGTGTCAGGGCTCTGATGAGGTTTCGGTCACTTATTGGCTGTGTTATTTAATATCCTAACCTGCAAATTTCCTCATCTATAAAATGGGAATAATAATAACCTGCTGTCCCCACCGCGTAGGGTTGTTGTGAGGCTCCAAAGACATAATGTAAGTAAAGCCCCTTGTGAACTTTGAAGTGTTATTTGTCAGCTCTTACTCTCAATTCACCAGAGATTGTGTGTGTGTGTGTGTGTGTGTGTGTGTGTGTGTGTGTGTGTTTGATCTCACAATCTAGGGACATGAAAATAACACCTGGTTGGGGGAGGTGATGTGAAGAAGAAGGGACCCTGAATTGTGATCCAGGGGATGAGGCTTCCCACCTCTATGCCAGGGAAATCATAGCCCCACCTCTTTGTTTCTCAGTTGATTGAAGAAATTCAGTTCCTTTTCAGCTTTAAATCTATGATCGCAGAATCATACATCCATGTGATCTGCATTTGAGATTGAAGGCCTTTTATTCAAGAGGTTGTGACTGATGTAGTAGAAAGAAAGCTAGCTAATTTAGGGCCAAAGCCTGCCTCTGACACTGTGGAATGTGTGCCCTCTGGGCAAATCAGGTCATCTCTCCACATTCCTGATACCTCTTTAAGACTATAAATTGCCAAGAAGTTGCCTACCTGGATTGGCAGAGGGAGTTTACTCATCTGGGACTTCTCTGTAATAATGAAACCATCCATCCGATGCCAATTCAAGGGTATCACACACTTCACAAGATTTAGAGTTGATGGAAACCTTCCATCATCCAGTTTACCTCCATTTGATACAGAAGGAAACCAGGACCCACATGGGTTAAGGGACTTACGCAATTACACTGATTATAAGTAGGGGAACCAAGATCACAACCTGGTCTTCCTTCTCTTAATACTCCAGGCTCAGCTTTGCCAACTTTGACATTTCAGCTCCTGCTATGGGGTGTGCCTGGGTTTGCAACTGCTAGGCCAATGGAGTCTAAGATCCCCTTTATTTACAAGCTGAAAGGGCTTCCAGTGGGGTCCAGCAAAGGGCTGTGTGTTTGTTGTCTGAAGACCAAGGTAAGCAAGTGCAGAAAGGCTCATGTTTCCAGGGTTAGTCACCAGCTGATGAATTCTTTTGGCGGAACCAACTGGTTCTTGAAGGGGTAGGAGGGCTGAGGTCTTTAAAGAGGAAGTGTGGGGGCTGCTAGGTAGCACAGTGGAAAAAGCACCAAGCCCTGGATTCAGGAGGACCTGAGTTCAAATCTGGCCTCAGACACTTGACACTAGCTGTGTGACCCTGGGCAAGTCACTTAACCCTCATTGCACCACACACAAAAAAAGAGGAAGTGTGTTACTAAAAGGTCTTTAGAGGATAACTTATCAAGTCAGAATAACAGCAGGCCCTATTTTCAGGCCTTGTGGCACATTTACTATACAATGAGTATTAATATTGACAATGACATTAATAGTCACTATATTAATGCTCATAGTGCTAATCTGGAGGAACTGCAAGATCTTGTTCTGCCTTCTGAACCATCAAGGAAAGACTAAATTCACTTCATCTTTGCTTCTGTGTTTAATTTACATCATTGTATTCTTTTTAAGATGAAATTTTTTTTTCAATCAACAAATATTTGCTTTCTGTCCCTCACAACTCCTGTACCCACTCAAGGAAAAGAAAAGAAAAGGAGAGAAAAGAGAAGAGAAGAGAAGAGAAGAGAAGAAGAAAAGAAGAAAAGAAAAGGAAAAAAGAGCTTACATTTCCAAAATTCATAGTCAAGTAAAACAAATCCCTTCATTTGCCATGGCTAAAAAAGACATGTCTCAATCCACATTTTGAGTACATTACATCAGTATTCTAATTCTTTAGAAAGTGGTAAGCCATGTATTGTATATAAAACAAAATAAAACAAAACAAACAAGCAAACAAACCTTCACAAATTTATGGCCATATAGGACTTAGTTATTTTTCAGTGATAAAAAGCTCTGCCAATAGAGGAAATTCTCTGTTATCTGGCTTGGCGTGGAATGCATCAACTATCTTTTGGGTAATAGTTTGACTAAATGCTCATTGATTAATAAAAGCGAGAAGTTGTTTACTTATTTTTTTTAAGTGAGGCAATTGGGGTTAAATGACTTGCCCAGGGTCACACAGCTAGTAAGTGTTAAGTGTCTGAGGCTGGATTTGAACTCAGGTCCTCCTGAATCCAGGGCCAGTGCTTTATCCACTGAGCCACCTAGCTGCCCCTTACTTATTTTGTTTTTAAAGAGTGAAGTCAAAGGTACTGGGATTGTTTTATCTTGTAATAGAACAGCAAAAATGGTTATAAACCACCCTACCCTACAAAACCTTTACCATAGGCTATATCCTCATCCATTTAGTCCTATTTGATGACCCCAAAGTCATGCTGATCACTGTAAAAGATGAAAAGAATATATGACAACGTGCTTATACATCACTTTTCAAATGTGAAATGCTGTATAAATATGCGACAAACTTTTTGTTATCCAATAAACTTGGGGAACAAAGGGAGGGTTGTTGCAGTGACCAAACATTCCGCTAATAATTTGCATTGTCCTCTTCCTTATCTCCCCTATGAATCTTTTCCAGATTCTCCATTTAATTCCAGTTGGAGAACTCAGAAATGAGACCAGTGTGGACTGAAAAAAGGAACATTCTTACTTCACAACTTTGACAATTTCTCCTGCTATTTAAATACCATAAACATCAAGCTTGTCTTTAAATATACCCCAGCACTATATGGTGGACTTTGTCATGTTATCCTTTATGAATGACCCTAAGACAGCAGCATGGTTCTCACAGTCTGAACTTGGTAGTGGTGGTAGTGTGTGTGTGTGGGGGGGGGGTGGGTGCATCCTGGTGCTATTATGGAGGGCAATGGGGGTGAAGAGTCAAAGAGGAGGAAGATCAAGTGAAACTCCCTCTCTTCCTTGGGATGGTCTTGGCGGTCATTTCTCTTAGTTCTTTCTGAGTTTCTGTTGCCTCTCTGATGAAATAATTTTACACTTAGATTTATTTGAAAGACAGAAGCAGAAAGATTTGAAGAATGGACCACAAATATTGGACAAAGACCAATGACCCAGGAACAAAGTTGTCAAATTGTTTTGTTAGTTATTTTAGGTATCTTATTGTTTAATTCTTGAATGGCATGCACTAAAAACAATAGTCATGTTTGGGGAGTTCTTTCATTAAACTCTTCTCTATGACACACTCCATTTCTGAAGGCACACAGAATCAAAACCAGTGTTAACTGAATCCAATCATATAGTAGGGTCTAAGGTGTAAGAAGACTGGTCTCCTTGCTGTTCGTTACATGAGACACTCCATTTCCTGACTTCACACATTATCACTGGTTGTCCCCTAGGTCTGGAATTCTCTCTGTCTCATCTCCATCCCTTGGCTTTCTTGGAGTCCCAGATTGTTCAAGAAGCCTTTCCCCATCTCCTTAATACCAAGGCTTTCCTTCTGTTGATTATCTCCAATTTATCCTATATTTAACTTGCTTAATTGTAGCTGTTTGCCTGCTCTCTCCCATTATATTGTTTTTTGTTTGTTTGTTTTTTGGTGAGGCAATGGGGGTTAAGTGACTTGCCCAGGGTCACACAGCTAGTAAGTGTTAAGTGTCTGAGTCCGGATATGAACTCAGGTCCTCCTGAATCCAGGGCTTGTGCTCTCTATCCACTATGCCACCTAGCTGCCCTAGATTGTTTTTTTTTTCTTCTCCCATTAGATTGTAAGCTCATTTGAGAATAAGAAATATTTTTCTCTTGTCTTCCCAGCACTTAGCACAGTGCCTAGCACTCGCAATGTTAGATGTCTAATTAGAGAGACAAAGGAAGGCCAAAATAAGTCTCTGCCCTCAAGAATGCTGTAATGGACAAGATCACATGCAAACAACCACATGCAAACAAGATATATACTGGAGACCAGCTGAATCAGAGATAATTTCAGAGAGAAGGCACTAGCATTAAGGGGGATCAGGAAACGCTTCTTGCAGAAGGTAAGATTTTAGATGGCACTTGAAAGAAGCCAGGAGGTAGAAAATTCCATGATTAGGGAACAGCAAATGAAAATGTACAGTCAGAAGATGGCGTGTGTGTTGGGGGAGGTAAAAAGCAGAGTTGGGAGGGGGAGGGGCAGGAGGCATGAACTTGTACTGGGGCAAAGAATGGTGGGGTCTAGAAGCTAGACCAACTTGTGGTCTCTCACCTATCAAAACGGTTTGGCTTCAGAGTGACAATTCAAGTAGATGTCTTGGCTGGTTTTGTCATACTGTTTTTCCTACTTTTAAAATTCTTGATGATAGCATTTGGGGGGCGGGCAGGGCAATGAGGGTTAAATGACTTGCCCAGGGTCACACAACTAGTAAGTGTCAAGTGTCTGAGGCTGGATTTGAACTCAGGTCCTCTTGAATCCAGGGCCAGTGCTTTATCCACTGCACTCTTAAAGATATAAGTCTCAGGAAGGGAGAGAGGACATGGGATATACTGGGAGGTGCAGTGATCTAAAAAGAAAGTAACAAACCAACTTTTAAATAGGCTAAAGAGAGAATTCTACATTTTATCATTTTGGGAGAGGGGAAGAGTTTCTTGCCATCTTTCTTATATAGAGTGCCTCTAAGTTGAAGAGCTCCTCTGACGTTTTGAAATTCAATTTAAATTCAACAAATATTTATTAAGCCTGTAATACAGAATACAGGGAATAAAGGAGGAAGGGGAGGAGGGGAGGAGGAGAAGGAGTGAGGAGGAGGAAGGGGGGGGAGTGGGAGGATGGGGGAGGAGGGGGAGGAGAAAGAAGGAGGAGGGGAGGAGGAGGGGGAGAGTGGGGGAAGAGGACAGTGGGGGAAGCAAAAGATACTCCTTGCCCTCAAGGAGCTTGCAATCTAATAAGGGAGAGAACTAGCAAAGGAATATGTAGAGAGAAGCCATAGACAGGATAAATAGGAAATGATTAGAAGGATAGCACCCAGGTTAAGGATGGGGGAAGGTGAAATTTTTGAAGAAGGTAGAATTTTTGTTGGGACTTAAAAGAAGCCAGGGAGGTTAGTAGTGTGAGTGGAGGAGGGAGAACCTTTCAGGGATGAGGGACAGCCAGACAAAATGCCCGGAGCTAAGAGATAGAGTATCTTGTTCATAGAATAGCCAAGCCAGGCCAGTGTCACTGCTTACAAGAGTGTGTGTTGTGGGGCAGCTAGATGGCACAGTAGATAGAGCACCGGCCCTGGAGTCAGGAGTACCTGAGTTCAAATCCAGCCTCAGATACTTAACACTTACTAGCTGTGTGACCTTGGGCAAGTCACTTAACCCCAATTGCCTCACTTAAAAAAAAAAAAAGACTGTGTGTTGGAAAGTCGGGTTTAAGATGACTATAAAAGTACAAGGGGACTAGGTTATGAAGGGCTTTGAGTGCCAAACAGAGCATATTATATTTTCTCCTGTAGGCAAAAGGGAAGGGTTGGGGCAAAGGTGCTGGTGGGATCGGATCTGTGTTTTAGGAAAATCACTCTTTAACATATTGGACTGGAGTGGGAAGAGAAGGGATCTAAATATTTGTACAGGTAAATAGCTTTATGCCCAGAAGTGTGACTCACACCATCAGATGCAGTAGTAGCTGACTTTTAAAAATACCCTCTAACTTTAATGAAAGGGGGGAAAAAAATCTGGTTAGTAAGAGAAAATCTGGCCCCATTTTAAACTGGCTCATCTCCAAGATCTTTGTCATTCAAGTGTCCAAACTCTCTGGTGAATCATGTTTTTTACCTAGAGCTGGAGCCTTGAAGAGGAGGAAGTAAGGAATCAAATAGCTTTTTGTCCAAGGCAATGAATACTCTCCCACTTGGGACTTTTCTGGAATGGGTAGGTAAACTACACCCATGGCCCCTGGATGCCAAGGCACAAGGAAATAGTGCAGCTTTCCATAAATTCAGCAGGAGGGGTTGAATAGCAGATTTTTACAAGTCATGGGGCCTTGTAGTTAGGGCTGGACTGACCTTAGAGGCAGTTATCTGTCCCTTGTTTTATAGTAGAGAAAATGGAAGGCCAGAGAAATGGTGAAGAACCTTGCCCAAGTAAGAAGCAAAACACAGCAGAGCAGATATTCAAACCCAGAGCCTTTGACTCAAAATCCTCTGTCACTGGAGATCTGGGGTAATGATAAGTATGTGTGTGTGTGTGTGTGTGTGTGTGTGTGTGTGTGTTGGGGAGTGGGAGCAGAATGAAAGGAAAGATAGACTTTTTTAGAAGTGTTAGAATGTTTGGTCATCATGGTTGCTCAGTCATGTGCAATTCTCCATGCTTCCAATTTGAGATTTTCTTGGCAAAGATACTGTCTTGGCTTGCCATTTCCTTTTTCAGCTCATTTTACAGATGAGGAACTGAGGCAAAATGGGTTAAGTGACTTGCCCAGGGTCATACAGCTAGGAAGTATCTGAGGCCAGATTTGAACTCACGAAGATGAGTCTTCCTGATTCCAAGTCCATTGCTCTATGCATTGTCCCACCTAGCTGTCCTATTAGGATGATTATAATCGTTTCTTCTTTTTTTGTTTGTTTGTATATTTGGGTTTTAAACTGAGTGGCAGGCCAGCATAATAGTCTGAGGGCTGGCCTTGGTGTCAGGAAGAACTAGGTTCAAGCCTTGTCTCTGCCACATACCTTGTGACCAAATGCAAATTGTCCCAGGTAACAATGCTCTAAGACTGTAAATCTTTTTTTTTCCCTTTGGGGCAATGAGGGTTAAGTGACTTGCCCAGGGTCACACTGCTAGTAAGTGTCAAGTCTCTGAGATCAGATTTGAATTCAGGTCTTCCTGAATCCAGAGCCAGTGCTTTATCCACTATGCCACCTAGCTGCCCCTAAGACTGTAAATCTCAGGGGAGGTACCAGTGGGCATTGTGGGAAGGAATTCCTTACATAGATGAAGTCACAGATCCAGACTACCAGCCTTCCCCCCAAAAGAAAACCCCCAAACCACCACATAACCCAATTCATCTTGGCTAAAGTATCACAGCATTCTATACGCTGAATAAAAATCCTTTTAGTCAGCCTATTAGTCACCAGAAAAACATCCTGCTATGCTAGAAAGAAGAGCAGATTTGAGATCAGAACCCACAGCTTCCAGTTCTTACTTGTCAGCTTTGTAACCTCAGGCAAATCATTTTATCTTAGTCTCCTCACTCGTCAGAAGATCGTGGTTTTTGAACTACAAGGGACGTTGGAGTCCATCTAATCCAACCCCTTCGTGTTACTGATGATGAAACTGAGGACTGTCTAAGTGACTTGTCTGTGGTAACACAGGCAGGCTATACAGCCAGGAAGATTTTGGCCCCGTGCTGGCTGACTTCTGAACCAGTTCTCTCTCCTCTGTACATCACTGCTGTCCATCACTCAGATTCCATGACCCTGGCCAACGAGAACCATGGAAGGTTTGGGGAGTGTTTTGTTGATGTATGTGTGTGGGTTTTCCTCTGCCCTGGAATAGTGAGAAAGGGAGTTGGATTGAAATAATGTGCCCAAGATATTTATCATTGAATCCCAGAGTCTCAGAGTTGGAAGGTAATTCATCAGTAAAGTCCCATGCATAATCCCTCAAAGAATCCCTACCATAACCACTCTTAATCTGACGGTTTCATTTTTTAAAAAAAGATATTGACTTCAGGGGGCAGCTAGGTGGCACAGTGGATAAAGCACTGGCCCTGGATTCAGGAGGACCTGAATTCATATCCAGCCTCAGACACTTGACACTTACTAGCTGTGTGACCCTGGGTAAGTCACTTAACCTCCATTACCCCACCAAAAAAGAAAAAAAAAAGAATCTTGGCTTCAGGAACATAAAAATATGAGAATCAAGTGCCAGAGTTAAACCTGCGATCCATCCAGAACAGTCTCCTGCCTCTGAGAGAAGAGCTCAGAAATATTTGGAGTATTGAGGGGTCCACTGCCCAATACCCAGTATGGGGAGGTATTGAATATCTTCCTGCATGTGGGCTTCAAAAGGTTAGGGACCTACTCATGATGCTGTCATAAATTAAACCCTTTGGGGAATGCTTTCCAGCCTTTGGTGTGAACAGTTCCCCAAATGACTCAACAGGACTTGGTGATTCATACCACTACCAAGCTTCCCTAGAGCACTTGACTAGACTCCTCCTTCCAAGTTGGCATCAAACCATTCATGAACCATTTTGATTTCCCTTTTTCTTCCTGCTCCCTCCCTTTCATCCACTCTATTCTGGAAAGTTTCTGTTTGTTATATATGCCAGAAATCCCCACGAATATAGATTAACCAGTGAACATAAAGGCTAAAGTTACTGGCTCACTGGACTTAAGGGGAGCATATTGGGCCTTCCCAATTTCTTGATAGATTCTCTTCCTCTGGGTATTCAATGACATTTGTTTTAGCATTTTGGTTTAGCATTCATTATTCATTAATGCCCTAGAGTGTGTGTGTGTGTGTGTGTGTGTGTGTGTGTGTGCACGCGCATGCATTATTCTGGGTGTTAAGGATATGGAAAAAAAAAAGGAAACTGTCCTTATTCTTGAGAATCTACATTCTAGAGCACCATCCCTGGAATCAGGAGGACCTGAGTTCAAATTTGACCTCAGACATTTACTAGCTGTGTAGCCCTGGGCAAGTCACTTAACCCTATTCATCTCAAAAACAAACAAACTGGGAAGCTATGAGGCAGTGAATAAAGCACTAGCCCTGGATTCAGAAGGACCTCAATTAAAATCCAGCCTCAGACACTTGACACTTACTAGCTGGGTGACCCTGGGCAAGTCACTTAAACCTCATTGCCCCACAAAAAATAAAATAAAACAAACAAACAAATGAAACCAAAGAATCTTACATTCTACTTGTGAGTGAGAAGATAGAGAGCTTAGAGGTAGAAAGTTATAAAGGACTTCCGAAATAATCAAAGCTATCTATAGCCATATGGAGAAAATGCTCTCACTGTTTATTGGAGAAGTGCAAATTGGGACAATTCTGGGGTACTACCTCATGCCTATTATATTGGTTAACAGGCCAGAGACAGAGATAAAAACCAAAAAGTAAAAGGGTCTATGGGTACAAAGGTATTTATAGGGCTCTTTTCTGGTGGCAAGGAATTGGAAATTGGGGGGGAGGGGTTCTCATCACTTGGGTATGTGATTATAATGGAATAATATTGTGCTCTAAGAGGTGATGAACATCATGCTCTCACAAAACCCCAAAAAGACTTACATGAGCTGATGCAAAGTGAAATGTACTGTGTACAAAGTGATAGCAATATTGTAAGATGATCAGCTGTGAATGAATTGGCTATTTTCAGCAATACAATGATCCAACTACTTTGCTAAAGTTGTTAATTGTTTCAAGTAATTTTTGAGTTGATTCTCTAGGATTCTTTAAGTATACCATCATATCATCTGCAAAGAGTGATAGTTTTGTTTCCTCCTTGCCTATTCTAATTCCTTTAATTCCTTTTTCTTCTCTGATTGCTAATGCTAACATTTCTAGTATAGTATTGAATAACAGAGGTGATAATGGACATCGCTGTTTTACCCCTGATCTTATTGGGAAGACCTTTAACTTATCTCCATTACATATAATGCTTGTGGATGGTTTTAGGTAGATACTGCTTACTATTTTAAGGAAAGCTCCACCCATTCCTAAGCTCTCTAGTGTTTTTATTAGGAATGGGTACTGTATTTTGTCAAAAGCTTTCTCTGCATCTATTGCAATAATCATATAATTTTGGTTGATTTTCTTATTGATGTGGTTGATTATGTTAATAGTTTTCCTAATGGTGAACCAGCCCTGCATTCCTGATATAAATCCCACCTGGTCATAGTGTATTATCCTGGTGATCACTTGCTGTAATCTCCTTGCTAATATCTTATTTAAGATTTTAGCATCAATATTCATTAGGGAAATTGGTCTATAATTTTCTTTCTCTGTTTTTGCTCTGCCTGGTTTTGGTATCACCACCATATTTATGTCATAAAATGAATTTGGTAGAACTCCTTCTTCACCTATTTTTCCAAATAATTTGTATAATATTGGAATTAATTGTTCTTTAAATGTTTGGTAGAATTCACCTGTAAACCCATCTGGCCCTGGGGACTTTTTCTTAGGGAGTTCATTAATGGCTTGTTCAATTTCTTTTTTCTAATATGGGCTTATTTAAGGATTTTATTTCCTCTTCAGTTAACCTGGGCAGTTTGTATTTTTGTAAATATTTATCCATTTCATTTAGATTGTCAAATTTATTGGCATACAGTTGGGGAAAATAATTCCTAATTATTGATTTAATTTCCACTTCATTGTTGGTGACATCACCCCTTTCATTTTTTTTTTTTTAGTGAAGCAATTGGGGTTAAGTGACTTGCCCAGGGTCACACAGCTAGTAAGTACTAAGTGTCTGAGGCCGGATTTGAACTCAGGTACTCCTGACTCCAGGGCCGGTGCTCTATCCACTGCACCACCTAGCTGCCCCCCACCCCTTTCATTTTTGATACTGGTAATTTGTTTTTCTTCTTTCTTTTTTTAAATCAAATTAACCAATATTTTATCTATTTTATTGGTTTTTTCATAAAACCAGGTCTTCATTTTATTGATTAATTCTATAGTTTTCTTGCTTTCAGTTTTTTTAATTTTCAGGATTTCTAATTTAGTATTTAATTGGGGATTTCTAATTTGTTCTTTTTCTAGCTTTTTAAGTTGCATGCCCAATTCATTGATCTCCTCTTTCTCTTTTATATTCATGTAAGCAGTTAGAGCTATAAAGGTCCCTAAGCACTGCTTTGGCTGCATCCCATAGATTTTGGTATGTTGTCTCATTATTGTCATTCTCTTGGATAAAGTTATTGATTGTTTCTATGATTTGTTGTTTGACTCATTCATTCTTTTTTTTTTTTTTTAGTGAGGCAATTTCTGCCTTTTTACATTTGACTATGATGTTTTTGTGCCCTAATACATGGTCAATTTTTGAAAATATGCCATGTACTGCTGAGAAAAAGGTATATTCCTTTCTATCCCCATTCAATTTTCTCCAGATATCTATCATGTCTAACTTTTCTAGTATTCTATTCACCTCTTTCACTTCTTTCTTATTTATTTTTTGGCTAGATTTATCTAATTCTGAGAGGGGGAAATTCAGATCCCCCACTAATATGGTATTACTGTCTAATTCCTCTTGTAACTCATTTAACTTCTCCTCTAAGAATTTGGATGCTATACCACTTGGCCCATACATATTTACTATTGATATTGCTTCATTATCTATAGTGCCTTTTAGCAAGATGTACTTTCCTTCCTTATCTCTTTTAATGAGATCTATTTTTGCCTGTGCTTTGTCTGAGATAAGAATTGCTACCCCTGCTTTTTTTACTTTAGCTGAAGCATAATATATTCTGCTCCAGCCTTTTACCTTTACTCTGTGTGTATCTCTCTGCTTCCAATGTGTTTCTTGTAAACAGCATATTGTAGGATTCTGGCTTTTAATCCACTCCGCAATTCGCTTCTGTTTTATAGCAGAATTCATCCCATTCACATTCACAGTTATTATTACTGTCTATTCCCCTCCATTCTATTTACCCCCTTTGTACTTTCCCCTGCTTCTTTCCCCCTATTCCTCCTCACCGACGTTTTGCTTCTTACCCCTGCCTCCCCCAATCTGCCCTCCCTTTTTATCACCCCCCTCCCTTTTCTTTACCCATTTCTCCCTTGCTTTTGCCCTCCCTTCTATCAGTTCCCCCCTTACCCTTCCCTTTTTACTTCCCTAAAGAATAAGCTAAGTTTCTTTATCCAAATGAACATATATGTTATTCCCTCTTTGAATCAAATCTAATGAGAGTAGGGTTGAAACAATATTCATCCCTCCCTTCTTTCCCTCTATTGTAATAGGTTTTTTTTCACCTCTTCATATGATGTAATTCACCCCATTCCACCTCCCCTTTCCTCTTTTCCTTATAAATTCCCTTTTTAACCCCTTAGTTTCCTTTATGTCATCACATCAAAGACAATTTATATTTATACCCTCTGTGTATAATCCTTCTGTCTCCCCAAATGCAGTAAGGATGTAAACAGTTTAACCTAATTGAGTAACTTTGTTTTCCCCCGTTTACCTTTTTAAACTTCTCTTGAGTCTTGTATGTTAAGATTGAATTTTCTATTCAGTTCTGGTCTTTTCGTCAGGAAAACTTGAAAGTCCCCAATGTCATTGAATGTCCATCTTTTCCCCTGAAAGAGAATGTTCAGTTTTGCTGGGTAATAGATTCTTGGCTGCAGTCCAAGCTCCTTTACCTTCTGGAATATCATATTCCAAGCCTTGTGATCCTTTAATGTTGAAGCTGCCAGGTCCTGAGCAATCCTAACCGTGGCCTCCGTGATATTTAAATTGCTTCTTTCTGGCTGCTTGGAGTATTTCTCCTTCACCTGATAATTCTGGAATTTGACTACAATATTTCTTGGAGTTTTCCTTTTGGGGTCTCTTTCAGGAGGTGATTGGTGGATTCTTTCAACGACAATTTTATCCTCTGATTCTATAATATCAGGGTAGTTCTCCTTAATAATTTCCTGGAATATGGTGTCTAGATTCTTTTTATGATCATGGCTTTCAGGCAGTCCAATGATTCTCAAATTGTCTCTCCTGGATCTGTTTTCCAGATCAGTTGTCTTTCCAATGAGGTATTTCACATTTTCTTCTATTTTTTCATTCTTTTGATTCTGCTTGACTGATTCTTGGTGTCTCATGGACTCATTATCTTCCAACTGTCCAATTTTAATTTTTAAGATATTGTTTTCTTCAATGAGATTATGTACCTTTTTTCCATTTGGCCAGATGAATTTTTTAAGGAATTGTTTTCTTCAGTCAATCTTTGTGCTTCCTTTTCCAAGCTGCTGATTCTTTTTTCATAATTTTCTTGTGTAGCTTTAATTTCTCTCAATTGATTTTTTTTTTTTGGTGAGGCAATTGGGGTTAAGTGACTTGCCCAGGGTCACACAGCTAGTAAGTGTCAAGGGTCTGAGGCTGGATTTGAACTCAGGTGCTCCTGAATCCAAGACCAGTGCTCTATCTACTGGACCACCTAGCTGCCCCTCAATTGATTTTTTTTTTTGGTGAGGCAATTGGGGTTAAGTGACTTGCCCAGGGTCACACAGCTAGTAAGTGTTAAGTGTCTGAGGCCAGATTTGAACTCGGGTCCTCCTGGATCCAAGGCCAGTGTTCTATCCACTGCGCCACCTAGCTGCCCCCCCTCAATTGATTGTTAAAATCCTTTTTGAGCTCCTCCAAGAAGGCTTTTTGTTTGAGACCAATTCATCTTCCCCCTTGAGACTTCACATGTAGGCAATTTTGAGAGTACTGTCCTCATCTGAATTTGTGTTTGCCTCTTCCCTGTCAACACAGAAGCTCTTGATGGTGAGAGCTCTTTTTTGCTTCTTACTCATACTGCAGCTTATTTTTTATTTTTTAAATATTTTTAAAAATTGAGGTCTCCTCTGGGGCCACCAGGGTCCCTGTTTCAAGCTTGTTGTGCTGGGATATAGGGGCTGTGTCACTGGCTCTCTATACTGAGGCCTCTATGGCTTGTAGATTTTTCACCACCCTGGACTTCCTGTCTGAGTGCGCTGGGATCAGTAGGCCTTGCCCTGGACTTCCTGTCTGAGTGCGCTGGGATCAGTAGACCTTGCCCTGGATTTCTTGTCTGAGTGTAATCAAAGCTATCTATAGCCATATGGAAAAAATGCTCTCACTGTTTATTGGAAAAGTGCAAATTGGGACAATTCTGGGGTACTACCTCATGCCTATTATATTGGTTAACAGGCCAGAGACAGAGATAAAAACCAAAAAGTAAAAGGGTCTATGGGTACAAAGGTATTTATAGGGCTCTTTTCTGGTGGCAAGGAATTGGAAATTGGCGGGGTGGGGTGATTATGATGGAATACTATTGTGCTATGAGAGGTGATGAA
This sequence comes from Dromiciops gliroides, assembly GCF_019393635.1. Classification (NCBI taxonomy): domain Eukaryota; kingdom Metazoa; phylum Chordata; class Mammalia; order Microbiotheria; family Microbiotheriidae; genus Dromiciops; species Dromiciops gliroides. The sequence continues at coordinate 44,774,538 of NC_057863.1, forward strand.
CATCATGCTCTCACAAAACCCCAAAAAGACTTACATGAGCTGATGCAAAGTGAAATGTACTGTGTACAAAGTGATAGCAATATTGTAAGATGATCAGCTGTGAATGAATTGGCTATTTTCAGCATACAATGATCCAAGATGACTGAAAGATTTATGAAAAATGCTATCCATCCCCAGAAAAAGAAATGATGGTATCTGAATACAGATTTAAGCATGATTTAAAAAAAAAACTTTCTTCATTTTTCTTGAGGTTTTTTGTCTGTTTTCTTTCACGACATGAGAATACACATATAACCTATATAGAATAGCTTGCCTTCTCAAGGTAGGGGTAGAGGGAGGAAGGAGAGAATTCACAACTTAAAGTCTTAAAAATGGTTGTTAAAAATTGTTTTTATGTGTAATTGGGGAAAATAAAATACTAAATAAATAGAAAAAAGTATTACTCTTAGAAGAGGCCATAACGTTTCACCAGGCTGTCAAAGGCATCCATTCATGCCACAAAAAACATTAAGGAACCCATCAGAAGAGGAATAGTAGGGGCCTTGGAAATGAGTTAAATATCTCACCAAAAATCTTATAGGTATGCCCATATCTCTCCATGCTGATCATTCACTTCTTATTTTTTTTCCAGGGCAATGAGGGTTAAGTGACTTGCCCAGGGTCACACAGCTAGTAAGTGTCAAGTGTCTGAGGTCAGACTTGAACTCAGGTCCTCCCGAATCCAGGGCTGGTGCTTTATCTACTGTGCCACCTAGCTGCCCCCTGCTCATTCACTTCTATGATTAATTTAGCATGATTATCAGACTAGTTTGAGATTATAGGATCAAAGATGTAGGGCTAGAAGGAACCTTATTCACCCACATATAATCCACCCATCAGAAAATTAGCACAGATCAGTGGTATGACTTTAGCCTAAAAATTAATCCCTATTTCCTATGTTTGCCATTGACAAAATGGTAACCAAACCAATGAGAGTGGGGCCAGAGGCCAAAACAAGGTATCTGGGCCCTGTGTGGAGTAGTCTGATGCCAAAGAGTAGCAGAATTCCTGTTTGCTTATAACATGGTTCCTTTCAGGTACTCTGTGAGTTATTGTTCATTCTAAGACATTTTAAGAGATAGTTTAAAAATTTCAAATAGGAGAAGAGTTATTATTATTAGCAGCAGTATAATGCTGGGCATTTTTAATGGAGACAGATAATGTGTGTGTGTGTGCGCGCGCGCGTGCACAAGAACAATTTTCCCCTGCTCCCATTCCACCTGTTAAAAGAATTCTGATGGGAGTGGTTGGAGCAGACTGAATGTGCTGCCCATGACTTTCCTCTGAAAACTATGGAAAATCTTTCAAAGGTTTAACTGATCCAACTCCCTCCCCTGTGCCTGTTGTTGTAGGGTGCTTTGTTATATGGTCTCCTCTATTTCTTAGAATGTTTTTATTTTCTTTCATGTAGAAATGATGCTTGGCCATAAGTACTCCGGGATGCATGCCTGTACACTAATTATGTGCTTGAGGGAGTTCAGTGGAGGACATGAGAGACTAGTTGAAAATACACACAATTCAACCAGGACTGATGCACTTGGTCCAAAATAGGGCCATCCTAGCTTTGGGGTTCTGACCTCTAACTGTGAGAGTCTCTTACCGTTTTGATGCTTATTGAAACATAAATTCCTAAAGAGAAGATGGGTTCGTTTGTTTGTTTTTCGTTGTTTTTTTGTTTTTGTTTTTTTGCAGGGCAATGAGGGTTAAGTGACTTGCCCAGGGTCACACAGCTAGTAAGTGTCAAGTGTCTGAGGCTGAATTTGAATTCAGGTCCTCCTGAATCCAGGGCTGGTACTTTATCCACTGTGCCACCTAGCTACCCCCCTAAAGAGCAGATGAACCATGTGAATCAGAACCATTACCCTCCTGGGGTTAAGGAATCATTGCTGAACCTCATTTAGGTATCTATATTGGACAGAGCAAATGCCCTACCTCCTGGGCCATCAGGAAGCTGAGAGGAGCAAAGTTTGGTCTGGAAAGAATCTGCCTTCCCACATCCCCAGGGTGGGAGGGAAAGGCAAGAGAATCTAAGTGACTCAATTGTTTTCACCCTACACCTTCAAATCTTCCCAGATATATATACCTTCTGGTTATGTATATTAAGCCATCTTTACTAGTGGAATTCATATCAATGTATAGCTTTTGAATTTTTTTTCGGGGCAGTGAGGGTTAAGTGACTTGCCCAGGGTCACAAAGCTATTAAGTGTCAAGTATCTGAGGTCAAATTTGAACTCAGGTCCTTCTGAAGCCAGGGCAGGGGCTTTATCCACTACACCACCTAGCTGTCCCCACCCCCACCCCCCATAGTTTTTTAAAAACACAAATCCTATTTGAACACTGTAGATCATCCCCCCCACCCCACCTTGCTGCTTCCTCCAATATGTCTACAATATGTCTATTGTGCACAGACAATTGAATGAGGCAATGAATGGGAGTCACATTCTCAGGAGACATTAAGAGACAGGATAAATATTTATTTTTCTGATTGAGTCTTTTAGGGCTACAAAGCCTGACTGAAAGCCACAGGAAGGCAAATTAGATTACCCCTGATTGTCCCTTTCAACCCTTTGCTTTCTAGGTCTGGTGTAAGTTATTCGGATGAAGCTGGAGCCCGTAGAAAACATCCCTCGTTCCAGACTTTCCATTTGTGATCCAAGTCTGCCTTAGGTCCTTATGGAATTCAGAACGACTGTTGGCAGCAAACAATTGGTTGCCTTTTTCTTTAAGACTGAGCAATAGGGCTCTATAGTCTGAAGGAAATTCTCTGTCCCTGTGTGTAGAATTGGGGTCAGAGAGTAGGGAAGGTTGGCAACAGCACCAGCACGAACATCAGACATTTCTGGAGTACTTCCGGGTTTGCAAGCCAGCCCTTCCTGCCCTCTGGGGAATCAGAGCTACTCCTCCCTCCTGTCCTTTCGACTCCAGCAGATCAGATCTCTTAAGGTGCTGGAGCAGATTTGAGGAGTGATACTTTAAAGCTTGCCATTGGGCAGGTGTTCAGCTTTCTAATAAAAGGGCAGGGCACAGGAGGCCAAAACAGAAACCAAGGGAAACTGTTAAATATGAAAAGCAAACAGGTATGTGTATGAAGAAATAGGACAGACCCAATGCCTGATGGGGAACCGTGGCTTTGTTAGTCCTGGCAGTACCACTGACCTTCATCACAACGCCCCTTGCTTTTTCAGTTTCCCCATTCACTAAATTGTGAGAGAAATTCCCATCTTGCTCATCTTTGAATGAATGGGGAATCCTGATGCTTTACTTCTAGCCACTAGTGAGTGACCAGTGTCCAGATCCCTGAAATGACTTTGTATTTAAGCTCCTTGAAGGGAGTTCGGTTTTGTATCCCCAGCACCAAATAGGCACATGTGCTCCTAAGTGCTTAGAAAATGCTTGATGAACTGAATGACTCAATATTATTGGGCAACTGGAAGAATGAATGAGATAACCATGGGATCCCACACTTGGATGGGATGTGACTTCCCTAACACGGCCGGCAACCCACTAGTACACCCCTGACAAATTGCTTCCAGTGACAGTGAGTATGTACCAGCGGGAGACCAATTTAGAAATAGAAATTGTAATACTCATAATGATTGCCTTCATTTAGATAGCACTTAAAGATTTGCAAAGAATTTTATATGTTAATTCATTTTATATAACTTACGATTGTGTCATTATCACCTTACTAAATTATATAACTGTGTATTCTTATTCTGGTGAATAATGATAATAATTATAACCAGATCTAACATTTATATAGTTCTATAAGACATACACAGCAATTTACATGTATTATCTTATTTGGTCTTTATTTGATTACCTTATTGTGATATAGGTCTTATTGTTGTTACTGTTATTTATTTATTTGTTTGTTTTTGTGAGGCAATTGGGGTTAAGTGACTTGCTCAGGGTCACACAGCTAGTAAATGTCAAGTGTCTGAGGTTGGATTTGAACTCAGGTCCTCCTGACTCTAGGGTCAGTGTTCTGTCCACTGTGCCTCCTAGTTACCCCCTACTATTATTATTTATGACCAGCGTAGAAGATGCTATTCAAATCTAGAAACTTTTATTTTTAGCACACACTTCATGATGTGTAGATTTAAAATACAAACATTCTATTATCCACTTGTTGGTATTTAGTCAAATTAAATTTGGCAAATTGTGGCTAACTCTTGACTTGAAATTCCAAGGAGAGGGAGGCAAGAGAGAAGGACTATTAGTGAACTAGAAGCATCCAAGATGAGACTGGGGTTTAAGGAGTGAAATCACATGGCTTTGGTTGTCTGAGGGTAACTTCACTTTGAAGGGATATGTATATGGGGAGACAGGGGCTTAGAAAATCTAAGGATCTTTTCAAGTGTGTTGTAATGAAAAGAACACTGGATTCCAAATCTGAAGGCCTGAGCCCCATTCTGGCTCTACTGTTTAATAGCTATTTGGCTCTAAGCACCTTTCTGGGCTTAAGTTTCACCACTAGTATTATTGGCTGATTATATCTAAGATCTTTTCTTTTTTTCTTTTCTTTCTCTCTCTCTCTTTTTGGGGGGTTGGGGGTGGGGCAATGAGGATTAAGTGACTTGCTCAGGGTCATACAGCTAGTAAGTATCAAGTGTCTGAGGCTGGATTTGAACTCAGGTCCTCCTGAGTCCAGAGCTGGTACTTTATCCACTGAGCCACATAGCTGCCCCCTAAGATCTTTTCTGGTTCCAAGTCCTATGTATGATCCAGGGGGTGAGAGATCCCCCTCCCGTTGCTCCTTCTCTCTCCCCTCCAGTCCTTCTCTCTAGCCCTAGCTCTCTTCTGCCACAGATGTTTCCTGCTGGCCATCTTAGAGAGTTTAAGAAAAGCCTAGATGGGGAAGAGTAGAAAATGTCCTTCTTATGTGATTTTTCCTGATGTTTCTGCCTCTTCCTCCAGCCTCTCATCCAGTCACTAGTTTGTTTTTTTTCCTTTTTTTCCAGGGCAATGAGGGTTAAGTGACCTGCCCAGGGTCACACCTAGTAAGTGTCATGTGTCTGCGTTCATATTTGAACTCAGGTCCTCCTGAATCCAGGGCCAGTGCTCTATCCACTGAGCTACCTAGCTGCCTCACTTCCCCCCAGTCACTCTTAATGGTCTCTTCTCTTTAGAGAAAGTACAACCTCCTAGCAAGTTGTGACACATTTAGTTCTTAGGGATTCCATGAAAATGGGTAAGGAGGAAGCCGGGCTGTTATGCATCAGCTCCCAAGCCCAGAATGTTGTTAAGGGCTAAAATTCTAGCTAGTCTGTCTAAAATATCTAATGAGTGGTTGCCAATAAATTATAAGCTTTAGCAAGAGTTAGACTTTTAAGCATTTATTAAGGAGAATAAGAATTTGGTAAAGAGAGAGAGAAAGGCCTAGATTCTTATCTATTAAAGGGAGAGCACATTTCTAAGCTCCGCTCTCCACCAGAGTCCAGAGGAAAGAGAGCGAGATCGAGCGCCAGTCTCTTCCTTCTTCCTCCCACTAGCCCACGTCACTTCCTGACGCCAAAGAAAAGACTCCTGGTCTTGCCCTCAAAGACCTTCATGGGTGGAACTCTTCTACAGTAAGTCTCCAGCAGGTGGCGTTATTCCAATCGTTACAATGTAATCACAAAATATAAAACTACCCAAACTGACCTATGATACCCATAATACCTTGATGAATGGGAATACTTGCGTCAAGGAGGCAACAGCAATTAGTTGAAGAAACAAATTGTAGCCATGACCCTGGGCACGATGAATCGGCAAATCCTGCACAATGGAGAATGGAGAAGCTGGGAACTGACAAGAGTAGAAACTGGGACCTGACTGTGGAAGAAGGAGATCCCTGAGTGGGGAGAAGGTGATTTCTCCCCCCAAGGCCCTTTGATCAGTTGTTCTAAGCACATCCAGGCCCTTTGAGTTCCTTTCCCATATGTGTATCTTAGCATGTATCTTATTTCCAATCTGCTCTAAGTTTGTATCTACTTTTTATGAGGCCTTAAACTAACTGTAAAAATGTAGCCAGGGCAACAATACCTAGTGGTTATGGGTTTATGGGGGTGAAGTGGGGTGGAGCTAGCCAATGACCAGTTTCTGTACCTACAATACCTTATCTTTCTGTTACCGGCTATGGGGGTAGGGCTAGTAAATGGTGAGCTCCCCAATACTCAAATTTCTATTAATGAAGGTGTGGGGATAGGAGAATTGGTTTTGACTAAAACTTTGGTTTTAATTGGAATTTTTTTTTAAATCCCCTGCAAGAAAGGACTAGCCTGCTGAAAAGCTGAAAAGCAATATTCTCTGGGTTACGAGCCAAATGGGCCAGTAAGGCTGGTCTCAGATCAACTCCTGAGCCCAGAATGTAATCGCCAAATATAAAAGTACCCAAACTGACCATATGATACTTATAATATCTTCATGAGTGTGAACGACTGAGTCATGGAGGTAGCAGCAATTAGCTGAGCAAACAAATTGTAGCCTTAATCCTGGGCATGCTGAATTGCCAAGCCCTAGACGATGGAAATGGAGAAATTAGCAGCTGACTGTGGAGGAGGTCCATACAAAACTGGGCACAGGGGTCCTGCTTGCTCTGTCAGAGGCTTTCTGTTTCTCTAAGTATCACCCTCAACAACTCGCTTAAATCTCCCCAGGTTTCTATTCTCCACCTCTTGGACTATGGAAATAATAAGAAAAGTGTTTGTTTGCTCTAGCCTTTGGAGACAGACCGTGACCTCAAGTGAGCAGTGGAAAAAAAAAAAACCCACACACATTACAAAGCCGTCTTTAATATTTCATAGTCTTGAGGTGTCCATTTATTTACTGTGGTATATTGGAAAAACACAGACAAATATGAGAACGAAGCTGTTCTTCTGTCTACCACAAAGTCTTTAGATGGAAACTAATCTCACTCAAAGGCAAAAAGCCAAGGGGATAGGGGGAGGGGCACCAGGGACGTGAGCAGGTCCTTAGTGCTGCGAGTAACTGACAGCTGGGGAGCATCATAGCACAAAACTCTAATCTAAAACAATAGTCCAGCAATGGGAGAGGAAGGCAGAAGAAAAGAATGCTTGGAGGCCCAGGCTTATGGATTCTTGCCCAGGTCTATGCCTTAGAAACCTAGGTGATTTAGGGTGAAGCCTTTTTTTTTTCCTGTGCCCTTAGTTTCCTAATCTGTAAAATGGGAATGAGTAATAAAGAGATGCTCCTGGAAGCTGTGTGACTTCAAGCCCTCAGACATTGTGTCCAGAAGAGAAGAGCTTTGTGGTATTGGCCATTTGCTTTTCATGAAATGAACTAAAATAGCAATATTCATGACTGAGTTGTTTGCTAAAGGATTCACTGTCATTCCAAATTTTGCACAGTAATTCTAGAATCAATGGCTGGCACAGAGGAAATGCTTAACCTGTACCTGTTGATTGACTGATGGATTGATTACTTTCCTATGGAACTTCTGAGCCATTAAATGCCAGGAGGCCAGTCATGGACTGTGTTCCTTCTGGTTTTACAGATCGGGAATGTGAGGCACAGAAATGGCTAGTGACTTACCCTAGATCACACAGAAAGTCGGTGACAAATATATAAGCCTTCGGGCACAGAGCACCTGCCCATCTGGTCTGCCCTCCAGAGCATGCATTCTCCCAGAAGCAGGAGAGAGCAAAAGGAGAGTTTGATGTTGTATGTTTAAAGTTACAATCCTGGGGGCAGCTAGGTGGCACAATGGATAAAGCACCAGTCCTGGATTCAGGAGGATCTGAGTTCATATCTGGCCTCAGACACTTGACACTTACTAGCTGTGTGACTCTGGGCAAGTCACTTAACCCTCATTGCCCCACCAAAGAAAGAAAGAAAGAAAGAAAGAAAGAAAGAAAGAAAGAAAGAAAGAAAGAAAGAAAAAAAGAAAGAAAGAAAGAAAGAAAGTTACAATCCTAAAAAAGTACTTGATAACACCTTTAAAAATCCCAAAGGCACAAAAAGACATAAGTAGAAAATCAGGTGGAATTTGTTTCTATTTAAAATTTTAGATGAAAAAAAAAAAGAGTTGCCTTTGACAATGGCTAGATTAAGATGATCACAGATTTAGAGGTAGTTGGGACCTTGGAGCTTCATCATCTAGTCATTCTCCCTCCATGTGAAGCTCAGGGAGGAGAAGTGATTTGCCTATCATCACATAGCTGATAAAAGACAGAGGATTTGAACTCAAGCCCTCTAATTCCAAATCCAGTTGTTCTTTCCTTTGCACCATTCTCTCTCTTCAGTGGTAATCTGGGAAATAATGGAGTGGATAATATTGGGTCCTTACAGATATGGGGTCAGGAAAGGCCAGTGTCTATGCTCAATTGTCAAAGAATGGTAATGGAACTAGAGGCTCCCACAACAACCTGGAAGGGGGTTAGAATGTTGAATGCTATCTGCAAGGGCAGAGTGCTTGGCATTGGAAGCATCGCCAAGGCCCATGGGCTGGTATTCCACCCATAACTGATGAAAGGAGGGATGGAGGGGGAGAGACAGACACACACACAGAGTGAGAGTCTGAGATAACATAGACAGAGAAACTAAAGAAGAAGAAGAAGAAGAAGAAGAAGAAGAAGAAGAAGAAGAAGAAGAAGAAGAAGAAGAAGAAGAAGAAGAAGAAAGAGAGAGAGGGAGGGAGAGGACAGAGAAACAAAGACAGAAAGAGGAGAGAGATATGAGAAAACAGACAGAAATAGAGGATAGGAGAGAGAAACAAAGACAGAGAGGAGAGATGAGAAAGAAAAGCATGGAGAGAAGACAGAGGCAGAAAGAAAGACAGAGACAGAGAGACAAAGAAAGGCCGACATCCCTAGTCTCCCTGCTCTAGGCGCCAGGAAGCAGATCCTTAGGAGTTGATGGCAGGCTTTTTCCTGACATGGATGGTTGACCAGAGCCAGGCTTCACTGTCCTCAGTGGAGGCTATTGGACCAACCCTGACTCTGTTTGAGCCTAGTCCTATGAGCTTTAGACCTGAGCTGAGAACACACAGATACTTCAGGCACAGTCTCTAGACCTGAACATTTTGTCCTCTGGACAAGACCCTTATCTGGTCCCAGGGCGAAGCAGGCAGCCATTTATATAATGGTAGCAAATGCCCTGAGCACAGACACTCTACTGTCTCTAGCATGACTAACAAATAGGAAGAGAGCAGGGAAAATGAAGAGCTCCCATTTCTGAAACACTGCCCAGTCTATAAACTCTGTGAAGGTGGGCAGATAGGTGGCACAGTGGATAGAGCACCGGCCCTGGAGTCAGGAGTACCTGAGTTCAAATCTGGCCTCAGACACGCAACACTTACTAGCTGTGTGACCCTGGGCAAGTCACTTAACCCCAATTGCCTCACTAAAAAAAATTTTTTTTAAAAATAAACTCTGTGAAGGAAATAGTGCAAGTAGGTACTACTGTAACCATTTTATATGGGGAAACTGAGGTCCAGAAAGTTTCAGTGGCAGAACCAGGACTTCAGTGCCCAGGACTTCTGACTTCAAGTCCAAGCTTCTTTCCATTAATTATAGAACATTGTTTCAATCCTTCCTTATGTGAATGGGAGCCCACATGTATCATAACCCAGCAAATACCCAGAGGACAGAGAAAGTGCTCTGTTATCCTGGGCTCCAATTAGTCATGTGATGTCTATCTGTACTGTGGCAGTTCCAATGGAAAAATCTGTATTGCCTTGCCTTTTACATAATCTACCAAAAAATATTATTATATGTCTACTGTGTATTAGGCACGGTCCTAAGTACTTTTTGCAAAGAGTATCTCATTTGTTCCTCACAACAATCCTGCAAGGCATGTGCAATTATGTCTATTTTATAGTTGGGGAAACTAAGGCAAATGAGGTCAAGTGACTTGCCCAGGGTCACACAGCTAGTAAGCATCTGAAGCTGTATTTAATTTGTCTTCCTTACTCCTGGTTCTGTGCTCTATCCATTCTGTGTACCACCAGCTGCCTCTGATGCAGAAGAGATGCCTCGCAAAAATACCTACCTGCCTTGCTAGAATAATTGTTGATACTATACAGCACTTTGACACCTGCAGAGGACTCTATGGATCTCATCTTATTTGAGCCTCACAATAGCATAGGTACTCTGGGCGTTCTTGTCTCAATTTTACAGATGAGGAAACTGAGGGGAAATTCAGGGAACCTAAATGACTTGCCGACAGTTAAACAGGTTCAACGTGTGTCTGAGATGAAATTTGAACTTCCCGATTCCAGCTTTAAGCACCTTATTACTTGCTGCTTATGTGATATGGTTCTTTTTTTTTTTTTTTTTTTTTTGCGGGGCAATGGGGGTTAAGTGACTTGCCCAGGGTCACACAGCTAGTAAGTGTTGTTAAGTGTCTGAGGCTGGGTTTGAACTCAGGTACTCCTGAATCCAGGGCCAGCACTTTAACTACTGCGCCATCTAGCTGCCCCTGTGATATGGTTCTTAACCATATAAGAAGCATTCTAAGGACATTTAGCTACTTAGTGATATGACTTTGTCTTCTGGGTGTTTCTCAGTCCCAAAAACCTCTGGATGTGTGCCTCAGGACACATTTGCCATCCGGCATAACTGACTCTTGAAATGAAGGGTTCTCTCTTGTTTATGAAAAGGGAAAGGGAGATAGAGTGTTCTGGGGAGCTTTGGGTCACCTTGGGAGAAGTGGAAGAGTTACTATCACTGTTATGAGATGAATAATTCAAGCCTGAACAGGCTAAGCAAGGGATGGATGATATAGCAGTAGCCCCATTAAATTAAACATGGAGTCAGATTACAGATGGCAGCAAAAAGGAAACAGAACGAGGAGATACGACCCATTCTTAGTGAAGACGCAAGAGCGGAGGCATGTGTAACCAACCCTTTTTGTAGAACATAGAGAAACAACAGGCCGACAGCCGTGGGATTTCATAAAATGTCAGAGTGATTGATCTTAGAGCCCATTCAGTACAATCTCTTTATTTTACAGAGGGATTAAGTGATTTGCCCAACGTGGCAGAGTTGGGACTAGAACCAAGGTCGACAGCTTCCCCATCCAGAGCATTTCCCATTGCACTGCCTCAATTTTGTGGCTGGATCTCATTGCTATTTTTACAAAAACAAAAAACAAAACAACAACAAAAAAGATCTTGAGGTATGTGACTGGCGGAGTACAGTGCCTGCAATGGGTGGTGATGATAACTGTCTAGAAGATACTCTGTGACCAGTTTTTGATTGATGGATGGTGTTGACAGTAATCGTCTTCCTTCCCACCAAAGTTTGTGTTTCAGAAACAAAAAGGTGGCCTTACCTTAATTCCACCTTTGGGTTTCTTGATGCTTTTCTTTTTCAACAACTCTGCTTCACTGACTGTCTTGGGAGGACAGGGAACTTCAGATATTCTCCTACTGGGAGCTGGGAAGACAAAGAAAAACCTAGATTAACCTGGACATTTGGTAGGTGATTTATAGGTGTATGTGATGTCACAGGACTAATGACTTTATCAGCTTTTTTGAAATATTGAAATAGCTTCCTGGTTGGTCTTTGTGTATACAGCCTCCTGTTTCCAATCCATTCATCTACAGTGGCCAAATAGGTATTCTGAAAACACAGGTCCAACCATATCACATCTGTATTCAAGAATCTTCACTGGTTCTTTGGTTATTAGCTGGCTTCTTTTCTACTGCCTAAAGATGAGCAGAATTCTCAACAAAACAAAACAAAATCCTTCCATCCCCTCAAGCTAGCCTCCTATATCCATTCTCCAACACTCAGTGCCTCTACTTTCTCTACTTTCACTCACTTCTAAGCCCTCTAAGCTGCTGCCCTCATCATTCAACTGAAACCCTCTCTCCAAGGTTACCAATGATCTCTTAACTGCCAGACTGAATGGCTTTTTCTCAACCCTCATCCTCTAGACCAAAGCCCCTTAAACTGTGGGTCACAACCCCATATAGCTTCCAGGAACTGATTGTGGGGGTTGTGAAAAATTTGGCAACAATAAAAGGTTATGTATATACATGAGGTCAAGTAAAAATTCTGGAGGGGAGAGGGGGAAGGAAAAAGGGGTCTTGAGTGCAAAAAGTTTTAAGAAGACCTTTTCTAGACTTGTCTGTAGCTTTGACACTGTTGACTCTCCTTGGGGAATCCTCTCTCCTCTGTGGATTATCATGACACCATTCTCTCTTGGTTCTTGCCTATCACTACCTGTCCTTCTCAGTCCTTTTGGTTCATCATCCCCTAACCACCTGACTGTGGTCATATCCCAAGGCCCTCTAGCATGCCCTTTGCTTTCCTCTCTATAGGGACTCTCACTCTCATCAGTTCCCATAGATTGAATTATTATCTCTACATAGATATGACTCCCAAACTGATGTTTCGCCTTAGTCTCTCTCCTGAGATTCATTCCCATATCTTCAAATGCCTACTATACATTTCCAACTTGATGCCCTATATACATCTCATGATCAACAGGCCCCAAACAGAACTCATTGTCTTTCTCCCCTAGACCCTCCCATGTTCTGAGCCCCTTCAGTTCTATCAAGGGCGTCTATCTAGTCACATAGATTTGCAAGCTAGCTTTTGGCTGTTCCAAATAAAGCAGTTGTTATATTTTTGGAGAGGTAGGTCCCCTTTCTAATGTTCTCTTTAGAATAGAAAGGCAATGGGACACAGGAAGTAGAGAGCTAGCCCCAAAGACATGAAGGCTTAGGTTTGAGTCACACTTCTGGCACATACTGTTTAGATGACCCTAGGCAAATAACTTACCCTCTCAGTGCTCTGGGCAACTCTAAGTTGAGAAAAAGTGATGATCTGCAATGGTAGAGGAAGTTGCTTAATCTGGAACTTCCTTATATCAATGAAATCACAGGAGTAGTCCCTATCTTTACCTTTAGAATAAAGTCCCATGTCAGGTTCCAGCATAACCTTGGGACCTCACCCTATAGGGAAGTTTAAATACATGAGAACCAATAAAATTGTAGGCAAAATCCAGAGCTTCCAGGTCAAAGAAAAAACACAGCAAGCAGCCAGAAAAGAAAGAATTCAATGCCAAGGAGTCACAGTAAGGACCACACATAATTTAGTAGCCATCACAATAAGAGAGTGGAGAGTTTGAGCTATAATATTCTGGAAGGCAAAGGATATAAGCTTACAATCAATAATAACCTACCCAGAAAAAACTGAGTATGATCCTACAGGGGAAAAAAATGGGCCTTTAATGAAACCAAGGACTTCTGATTCCTGATAAAAAGACCAGAGCCATGTAGAAAGCTTGAAGTGAAAACATAGGACTCAAGAGAAATATTAATAGATAAACATGAATGAATGAATAATCACAAGGGATGAAATATCTAATATGAGGAGATGATGTTTCCATTGAACTCTTATCATCTGGGATCATGGAATCTAATTAGTCAGAAGGCCTGTGAATAGTTCTGTGATGTCTTGATGAATTTAAAAGAAGAATGGAAAGAAAAGAGGATGGTTAAAGAAAATTATCTCACAGGATCAGAGTGTGCAGGTAGAATTCTATGCAAACAAGGAGGAAGGAATGGGAGGAGTGGCTGACATTTGAACCTCACTCTCATCTAAACTAGTCAAAGGAAGGAACAATATATACACAATTGGGTTCAGAAATACATTTCATTCAATGGGGGAAATAGAAGGGGAAAGGGAGAAAGTTTAGAGAGAAGGTGGATAAAGGGAGGGATTAGTTCTAAGCAAAACAAACTAAAAATGTACAGACATCCTTTTAGTTCTTTTTTTTAGATGGCAAAGAATTTTGCAGGGCAGTGAGGGTTAAGTGACTTGCCCAGGGTCACACAGCTAGTAAGTGTCTAGTGTCTGAGGCTGGATTTGAACTCAGGTCCTTCTGAATCCAGGGCCTGTGCTTTATCCGTGGGGATACCTTGCTGCCCAATTGATGCTAAATTTTGAGAGACTTCATGATGTGTGGTGCTAGAATGAATCTCTCTGGTCAATGATAGCACCACTGTCAACATGACACCAGCACTTAGTCATCTGCTATTCTCTGACCTCATTTATCTTGGCCAAGGGCCTGAATTGATTAGAATTAGCCAGCAATTTGCCTAAGCTATATTTGGTGGCTGTTCTCCCGAAGTGGAAGTGCTGAGAATCATCAAAGGAGGAGATTATTGGGACCAGCATTAACATACCCCTCTCAGAAATCCGACTGTTAAACTCACAGAACCTGAAATCCTGTGTTTTAAGAACTCTGCCTACTCTTTTTTTTTTTTTTTTGCTGGGCAATGAGGGTTAAGTGACTTGCCCAGGGTCACACAGCTAGAAAGTATCAAGTGTCTGAGGCTGGATTTGAACTCAGGTCCTCCTGAATCCAGGGCTGGTGCTTTATCCACTGCGCCACCTAGCTGCCCTTCTGCCTACTCTTGAGTAATGAGCAAAAAGGACTGAAAACAAAAACTGACCCAACTTTGGTAAAACAAACCCTGGACTAGGAATTGTTAGAATGCCTAGGTTCTAGGTCTGGCTCTGCCATTGGCTGTGTGACTCTGGGCAAGTCAACCTCTCTGGGCCTCCATCTCCTCACCTATAAAACATGGAGGATCAGTTGGATGCTGTCCAAGGTCTTCTCTGCATTCTGCTTCCACAAATACAGCATTCAATCCTCTAGTTAGCTCATGTCTCCCCATAGCCCGACAAATCAATGTTCTCTTTACACTAGCTAAACAAGTCAGTCAGTCAATAAATACTTAATAGGTGCCAACTGTGTACCAGGCACTGGGCTGAACCCTGAGGACAGAAAAAAATATAAAAGACAGAAACTGATCTCAAGGAAGGATCTCCCAGGCTAATGGGGGAGATGACATGTCCGTAGGTCACAGAGGGAGACAGTGGCAACGGACTAGACTCTCCAGGCATTCCACCCTGCTGCCTTGCCAGGAGTAGCCATCTCCCTACCTGTTGTCACGACACTCAAGCTAGAGGTAAAAGCCCTAAGAACAATAAAGAATGATAATGTAATCACAGGAATGCAGAGCCACCGAGTCATCTGGGCCCAGCAAACATGTGACTTGAAAATAATGGTTTATACTTTTATGAGCGTAAGATTGTCACTCGACACCTTAGGGCCCTAAACTCTGATGATAATCTTCGATACTTAAAAAAAAAAAGAAAAGAAAGTTTGTACTTTCAGACGTACCTGTTGAAATATCACCCCCCCCCCCCCCCCCCCCCCCCCCCCCCCCCCCCCCCGTTCTGGTAGTGTGCAGGTCCTGGAGTGAGGAAAACTTGAGTTTGAATGTGACCTGGGGCACTATGTATGTGAGCTTGGGCAAGTCACTTAAACCTCTGCCTCAGTGTCCTCATCTATAAAATGGGGATAACAAAAGCACCTACCTCCCAGGGTTGTTGTGAGGATCAAATGAGATCATATCTGTGAAGTGTTTAGAACCGTCTAGCGCATAGTAGGCACCATATAAATGCTAGCTGTCCTACTGTTGTGTGGCCCTCAACCCTCCTGAGGGAGGCCTAAACCAGGTTAAAATGTAAATGGCAAATGTTTAACAAAATAAATAAAAATACAATGAAATATAGATAATGTTACATTTTTAAATTGTTAACATGCGGCCAACTGTCTAAAATGCTAAGTTATAAAGAAAGTGCTTAACATTTCCTCAACCAGGAATTTCCTCCATCAGTAAAATCATAGGCCCAATTTCTTTCCCTGGCTATATAACCAGATTTTTTTTTTTTGCATTTTATCCACATTTTGGGTTTTTTTTTAGTGACTTTGATGTTAATAAACTGTATATTCAATAACTATATTATTTATTTAATCCTAGGAGATCAAAGCATTTAACATAGAGAGATATAGGAAGGCTATTTCTCCAGTTTATTAAAATAAACAATATATGATGATGAGGGTAGAAGCTCTGAGCTGAGCTGATGGAGAGATATGTTCAAATCGTGTTAATCAGGAAATAAATAAGCATGCCCCTGGCTAACCTGGAGTATGGAACATTATTAAATTCAATTAATTAAATTAAATTAAAAATCAAATAGAGAGCTGAGAGTAGTTGATCCTGATGCTATGATACCTGCTATACATGGGGAAAAGGCAGCTAGGTAGCACAGTGGATAGAGCGCCAAGCTTGGAGTCAGGAAGACTCATCTTCCTGAGTTCAAATCTGGCCTCAGATACTTCCTAGCTGTGTGACCCTGGGAAAGTCATTTAACCTTGTCTGTCTCATTTTCCTCATCTGTAAAATGGAAATGGCCAACCAATCCAGCATCTCTGGCAAGAAAACCCCAAAGGGGGCCATAAAGAGTCAGACATGATTGAAAAATGACTGAACGACAAAACACAGAAGATGCTTACAGTCCCACACGTGAGTCCCAGACCCACCAAAGTTATCCAAGGGTTTTCCAGCACCTCCATCCTTGTCACCAGAGAAGCAGAAGGCCAGAGAGATGCCAAGTGACCCAAATGCACCAGCTGGCAGTTCTGGGGCCTAAGAAAAGCCCCAGAGATTACATTCTGAGCCCCAGGGCTCTGGGAACCCAGGAGAAGGGCTGGGCTTAGGGGCCTCTAAAGCTTATCACTGTCCTAGTTGTTGTCTTGAGGCCTAGCCATCCATATTCTACAAATTCAAGGGAGTCCTAAGTCAGCTGGCTGGTTTTCAGATCCCTTGGGCCTCAGGACATTAAGGTCATTTCATGTAAGACAAGGAGGAAATGATGAGACAGGCATACAAAAGCCACCACAACAGAGAATGGGACAGAAAAGTCAGCGAGATTACTGAAGGAATTTGAGGGAGGCCGGGCCTGTGGTGTAACCGGCCCCAGTGCATACCTGTGCCAACAGCTAACACACCTCCTACATTACCACAGTTACCACGAAGCCAGTTGAGTGACCTGCCTGAATGCCTAGGGGCTGACCCACGCCCACATGGGCTGCTTGCTCCTCTAGGAATCCTGTATACCATCAGAATGACTTGCATCAGAGAAGGCAGGCCTTGAGCAAGATCTTAAAGGAGGTAACTGAGGTACTGTGTCAGGCACGTTGTGGGGTAATGAGGAAAGAAGTGAATAACTGGTCTCACTTCATTCTGCAAGAGTGGATTCAGATTGAGGTAGAAGATGACAAACATCTGGGAACTAAGCAGTTACTCATCAGCTGGGGAAGGGCGGAATGAGTTACAAGAAATGAGGAGAGGGATGGTTTCAGGGGATGGAAACACTGTCTAAACTGAAACTTATATGAACTGATATATGGGATGAGAATATTGTAAAGATAAACAGCTTGGAAAGATTTAAGATCAATTCAGTAACCAACCAGAGTTCCAGAGGACCAGTGGTGAAGCACGCACCTTCCTCTTGAAAGAGAGAGGTGATGGACAAGAGATACAGAAGGAGACGGCCGTTTCTGGACATGGACAATTCAAGAATTTGTTCTGTTTGACTGTCCATATTTGTCACAAGGGGTTTTTTTTCCTTCATTTTTTTTCAATTGGGGTAAGATAAGAGGGGAGAAATGCTCATTAAGTGAAAAAAAGTAAAAGTTGTATTAAAAAACAATCCTGGGGGCAGCTAGGTAGCACAGTGGATAAAGCACCAGCCCTGGATTCAGGAGTACTTGAGTTCAAATCCAACCTCAGACACTTGACACTTACTAGCTGTGTAACCCTGGGCAAGTCTCTTAACCCCCATTGTCCTGAAAAAAAACAAAGAAAAAAAAACAATCCAAGGTGGCACAGTAGATACAACACCAGCCCAGCAGTCAGGAGAAGCTGAGTTCAAATCTTCAAATACTTAATAGGCTGTGTGACCCTGGGCAAGTCACTTAACCTTAATTGCCTCTGAAACAAACAAATACAAAAACAAACTGATGGAGGGAAAGGTGGGAAATGATGATCCAATCAGTAAATTCATCCCAGGAACCTCCATTTGAGGAAGTCCTCATTGCAGCCGTTCTCAGTCCAAATCTACCTCATCCAGGACCACCATACCTACTTCCCAACCTCTGTCCCAGTAGTTTTCTCAAATTGGTAACAATGCCGCCTCTATGATCAATTCCTCTGATTGATGAGTCTGTCCCAGAAACCTCCATTTGTAGAAGTACCCACAAACCCTTTTTTGCCTATATATAAATCCTTTTTTATGTGTTGTCTTCCCTCATTGGAATGTCAACTCATTGAGGACAAGGACTGACTTCTTTTTTAGCTTCTATTAGTATCCCCATCATTTAACATAGTAGCTGGCACACAGTAAGAGCTTAATAAATTATTGTTGTTCCTCTTCCTCCTCCTCCCCATCTTCCTCCTTCTCCTCTTCCTCTTCCTTCCCTACCTTTCTCCTTCTCCCCCCTCTCATTTATCAATCATCTAAAACAGTTGCTATGGTTCTATTTGAGAGAATGTATGTCAAGTGTTTTGCAAATCTTAAAATGCCATATAAATGCTTGCTATAATTATTATTCAATTCTAGTTGACCATGTTTCCTCATTGAGTTTGACGTGTTTCATTGAAGTCAGAGACCAGAATAGTATCTTTTAAGTCTCAGGAAGTCTTTTTTTCTTTCTCACTGGTGGCAATTTTGTTTCCTAAGTTTACATATTTCTCTTAAAAATTGCAGCCCATCTGCAGAGAAAGAACTGATAGTATCTGAAAACAGATGGAAACACATTAAAATTTTTTTTTCTTTTCCTCTTTGACAATTCCTTAATCTGAAGTTTTTTTTTTTTTTACTGTTTTCTCTCACAACTAGTTAATATGGGAATTTTTCCATGACTACTCATGTATAACTTATTTTGAATTGCTTGAGTTCTTATGGGTGGGGAGTGGAATGGAGGGGGGAAGAGAAGTTGGAACACAAAGTTTTTAAAAAATTGATGTTAAAATTTTGTTTTTACATATATTTTGGAAAATAAAATTCTATTCAGTAATAATAAAAAAATTTTTTAAAAATTATTCTGTGGACAAACAGCATGTCGAGTGTCCTTTAGGTTTCTGTACTAAACAACGAGTTTATTTTCTAGTGGCTTCTTCCTGGTTGCTACTTCCCATTCAGGAAAATGTCTATTGAAATTTTCAAGGTTATGGAAATCTAACTGATAGACCTCTCTTTAGGACAATGTGGCTTACAGGGATAAATAGCTAATAAATAGGACAATAGTGGGCTGAGTTTTTCCGCCCCTTCTGGGAGCTTTGAGAAAAGGAAATAAGAGCCCCCCCCAAGTCAGTTTGAATTTCTGAAGAACAAGGTAAAAATATACAGAAAGGACAAGAAACAGGAAGTGGAGAAGGAAAAAAATGAGGAAGAGGAATAATAAAAATTATATAGTGCTTTAAGGGTTGCAACACACTTTACAACTATCGTCTCATTTTATCCTAACGCTGACCCTGTAAGAAAGCAGCTGTAATTGTTTCCATTTTAAAAGTGAGAAAAAAAATCGAGTATCAGAAAGGTGAAGAGTAAAGAGATCTTTCTAGGGTTTGGTTTTTTTTTTTTGATCTTTCTAGGTTTTTATGGCTAGAAACTGTCTGAGGCAAGAAGGGAAGGAGGAGGAGGAGGAGGAAGGATAAAGATAAGGAGAAGAAAGAGGAACCAAAGAGAAGAATGATTAAAATGAAGAGAAAGAAGAGGATGAAGAGAAGAAAAAGGAGGAGGGGGGAAAAGCAGAAGAAGGGAAGGAAGGATGAAGATGAGGAAAGAGAAAAAGAAAGAATAACTCATCCATCTGCCCAAGTCAAATGGGAACAGTCTTAGAGAATTACACAGAAACTGAAAAGAAGCAGGATCTTTCCCACAGTATGAAGGATGTGTCAGATTGGAACCAGAGAAAGAGGAGATGGTTAGAACAGGGTCACACAGGTAGTGAATGAGGGAGCCAGACTATGACCACCTTCCAGTGTATCCAAGGTTGTTGTGTACAAGGCGGCCTGGCTTTCTTCTGCTTGGCCCCAGAAGACAGAAAAGGGAGTTCAGGAAAAAGCTGCAGTGAGGGCTATCTCAAAGTGGGCTCAATCACTTAGTAGGCTTTTACTAAACACCTAATATGTGCCGGTATAGGAGAGGGGCCCTAGGGATACAAGAAAGAAACAATTTGTACTCTTAAGAAACTGCCTTAGGGGGCAGTTAGGTGGCGCAGTGGATAGAGCACCAGCCCTGGAGTCAGGAGTACCTGAGTTCAAATCCGGCCTCAGACACTTAACACACACTTGCTAGCTGTGTGACCCTGGGCAAGTCATTTAACCCCAATTGCCTCACTAAAAAAAAAAAAAAAGAAACTGCCTTAGGAGGCAGTGGATTCCCCCCCAACACACACATGTACACACACATATACACACACATATACACACACATATACACCCCTCCTCCCTGCCGCATTGAAAGTCTCTGATGTGGGCTTAGAGTAAGTCAGAAGTTTCTCCTGTGAGAAGCAAAAACAAAGATGACCAGATAACAGGACAGATGTATAGGAGGGCTCAAGAGACTATTAAAGATTAGATTGGCCAACTAGATATCAGGACAGACACACCTAAGAAGTAAGGGGAGATAAAATTCTATAGCAGGAAAGTCACTTAGGTGACTGGAGCTAGGAGACAGAGATAACCCCCAGAGGTCAGGACCATCATTTAAAAAAAAAATCCCCCACGACTCTCAGGAATATGACAAGCATCCAAGCTTTCCCCACCCCATCCCAAAGAGGAACTTTTCATTTTCAGGTGGACACTCAAAAGCCTTTGCTTTCCCTCTCTTGGGGAGAAGGATGTTCCTAAGCCACCTTCTCCCTAGGGGTGAAGTCTTTGACTTTCCACTTGGTCACTTTCTCTAGCACCAAATAAAAGACCACTGTCAATCTAATTGGACTGTGTTCAAGAGTGGAATTCTTTACTGAGGAATACCTAAGGACCCTCACCTTTTCACCCATGATAGTCTCCAAGCCAAAGCTGTATTCATTCAGCATTCAATGAGCATTTATTAAGCACTCACTGTGTACCAGGCTCTGTGCTAGGGACTCAGGATACTATGACAAAAACAAACCCTTTACTCTGAAGGAGGTTACCAACTCTTGGAGAAACAACAGGAGTGAAAATATGAGGAAATACTAAATATGTACAAAGGGATAGGGCTGGGGCCTTTGATTTCATTGGTGTAGGGAACTTCCAGGTGAGGAAATGCTCTTTACCAATGCAGGTTGGAAACAAACATAAAACAAACAAACAAAAAAAAACGCCCAAAAACCAATGCAGGTTGGCACCTTCTCTGCAACTTACAGGTTTAGAAAATGTCCTAGGGCATTGACTGAGAGGGTCACAGATCCAGGATGTATAAGAGGCAGGACAGAGTCCAGATTCCTCTCTACCACATAACACTACCTCTCCATATACAAAATAAATACAAAGAGGGAAGGGTGGAAAGCTAGTAGCCACTCTGTGTGTGTGTGTGTGTGTGTGTGTGTGTGTGTGTGTGTGAGGTGTGGGGGGGAAGGGCTGTCAGGCTATGTCCCCTGTAGGAAGGACATTTATTTCTATTTCATTTCTTTTCATCATGTGAGTTTGGCCCCATAGTTCCAGCCTCCTGGGATATTTTTCAGCCTTGATTTTGTCATGCAATGAATTAGCTATCCCTCCCGGGTCCCCTCCCCTGATTCTCCTGCTACCTGTCGGACCCCTCCATCCATCTCAGCCTCCCGTGCTGGCCCACCACTCATCTCTTGTCATTTTTCCATGGATGATTCCCCAGGGTCCTCTCCTGGGCTCTCTTCTTTCTCTAAATGATTTAATCTGATCCCGTGATTTCAATGATCATCTCTATGCAGATAGCTTCCTAATCTTTCTCTTGAATTATATTGTATTTCCAGTGACCGGCCTCCACTGCTTCCATTAAGGGGCAGCTGGTGGTGTAGAGGATGGGATGCTGGAGTCAGGAAATCCTGAGTTAAAATTTGGTCTCAGATACTAGATATGCAACCCCATTTTATATAAACAAGTCATTTAACCTCTTTTTGTCTCAGTTTCCTCAATTGTAAAATGGGGAAATAATAGCTCCTATCTCACAGAGTTTTTGTGAAGATCGAATGAGATAATACTTATAAAAATTCTTAGCACAATGCCTGGTACTTAGTAGGTGCTTAATAAATACTTATTCCTCCCCCCTACACACATGAATATTTTAAACTCAGCATGTCTAAAATAGAACTCTTCTCCTTTCCATTGTCCATCCCCAGATTACTCTTCTTCCAAATGTCCTTATTTCTGTTGAAGGCACCATGACCCTTTTAGTCATCCAGACTCATGACCTCTGTGTCATCCTTGACTCTTCCCTCTCCATCACCCTTCATAACCAGTTGGTTGCCAAGTATTTTGAGTGCATCACCTCTATTCCTTTCTCTCCATGGGGGACTCTCTACTTTATTTCAGGACCTCATCACCTCTTGACTGATGGTGCTGTGGTTAAGAGCCTTGAACTCAGTTTCAGGAAGACCAGAATTCAAATCAGCCTCAGATGCTTACTAGCCACTGATCCAAAAATTTTCATAGCATTATTGAATATTAGAAATGAAAAGGGCCCTAGAGATAAGTGTAACCAAGTCTCACTGTTCTTCCTCTGTCTCCATCACTGCCCCATCATTTCATTTCCTGTCCCTTAGCACCAACCAGGGCTCTATCCTGTCCCTTTTATTCCCTTTCTAGTTCATCTTATCAGCCCCAATAAGTTCAATCAACTTCTCTATACACAACTCCCAAATTAATACGTTCAGCCTCAATGTCTTCCATGATTTCCAGTCTTTCCTGACCAGCTGCTATCTGGATGTCTCCACCATTGTCATTTCAAATGCAACATAGCCAAAATGGATCTCAGAGTCTTCCCACCTCAACCCAGTCCCCTCCAAACATCTTTATTTCTTCCCCATCACCCAGGCTTGCAACTTCAGAACTCTCCTTGGCTGTTCTGGCTTTCTCCCCTTCCTCCTCTTCCATACCTAGTCAGTTACTAAATCTTGTCAATTCAACATTCTTCACATCCATCCCCTTCTCAACACTCACATGGGCCCTAGACTATCATAAGAGCTTCCTGACTGGACTCCCTGTCTCCCACCTCTCCTTTCTCCAAACCAGCCTCTACAAAATTACTGAAATAATTTTCCTGCAGCACAGATCTGACCATGCCATTTCCCAGCTGAAAAAACCCTCCAATGGCAACTTATTATCTCTGGGATAAAATACAAGCTTCCCCTACCCTGACTTCCTCCATTCTGGTATCCATTGACCGGCCCAGATTTATTTCACAACAGTCCCCTTCAAGTACCAGACATTGGTGCCCAAGTGGCCTGTTAGCCATTCCCACCAGTTTCTTTGCACTGGCTATTATATCATGCCTGGGAAGGGAAGGGAGGAGAGAGGGAATAAGCATTTATTAGTCACCTACTATGTGCCAGACACTGTGCTAAGTGCTTTACAAATATTATTGCATTTGATTCTCACAACCACCATGGGAGAAAGGGACCATTAGGATTCCTGTTTTACAATTGAGGGAACTGAGATAGACAGGTAGAAGATGATGTGCCCTGGGTCACACTGCTAGTAGTGAACTCAGGTCATCCAAACACTATTCCTACTGCCACTTCTTAGGATGGCCAAAGTACAGCTCAGCTTTCACTTCCCAAGGGACACCTTTTCTATTCCTCCTCAGGTGCTAAAGTCCTCTCCTTCCCCAAATCATCTTATACCTATCTATCTATCTATCTATCTATCTATCTATCTATCTATCTATCTATCTATCTATATATGGCGACCACCAGCAGAATGCATGTTTCTTTTTTTTTTTTTTTTTTTTTTGGTGAGGCTATTGGGGTTAAGTGACTTGCCCAGGGTCACACAGCTAGTAAGTGTCAAGTGTCTGAGGCTGGATTTGAACTCAGGTACTCCTGAATCCAGGGCTGGTGCTTTATCCACTGCGCCATCTAGCTGCCCCTTTTTTTTTTTTTTTTAATTTTTGCAGGGCAATGAGGGTTAAGTGACTTGCCCAGGGTCACACAGCTAGTAAGTGTCAAGTGTCTGAGGTCAGATTTGAACTCAGGTCCTTCTGAATCCAGGTCTGGTGCTTTAACCACTGCACCACCTAGCTGCCCCAGAATGCATGTTTCTTAAGGGTAGCAGCTGTTTCGTTTTTGTCTTTGTACCCCCAACACGGTGTTTTGTACACAGTAGGCATTTAATTTATGCATACTTAATGTTTGCTGAACCTCTTCCACTCTCAGGTGAATGTGCTTTCCTTCACATTTGCTTCCCAACAAGCCCTATGTTCCCAGGGACTGGGCGATCTATTGGAACTCAAGGTTTTCCCTCCAGGAGGAAGGAAGGACAAGAAATTTAAGGCACTTACCAAATTCTCACTCGAACAATGAGAGAGCTGACTCAGGAGGCTTATACAGCAAAGGATTAATAATGGGAACATTCATGAACAGGGTTCATGAGAAGGCCCTTGGACCATCAGTCAGCAGCTGGGCCACAGGGCACCCTCAGAACTGCCCTCTCCATTGAGCCGCTGCAAAACCTAAGGGAGCCTGGAGAATCTGTCCCCGGAGTCATTAATACAAACAAGAACAACATCTGATCCTCAGATGGCAATCTAAGGCTACCAGAGCCCCTGATATGTTCTTACCGAGGGTGGTGGGCCGGTTGGTTTTGGGGGAGGCCCGCTTGGGGGAAGACTCCGGGTGGGGGGCCACAGGCTGCACAGGCCGGGTCTGTTTGGCTGCCAGCTTCTTCAGGCTCACTTGTCTCCTTTCGAACATTTCTTGAACATCTTCCAGCTTCTGAACAACCTTGTCTGCATCTTCCTGCAGGGAAAGAAGCACAAGGTGAATAGGGGTCACTGTGAACAATGAAGTCTTGAAATCCTGGGGCCTCTGCCGGACTCTGTCCCAATGTCTTCACAATATGGCACCATGAAGCAACAGAGCGACTCCTGGGCATTCTATCCCTAGCAATCCCAGTGAAGACTCCTCTTAGGCAGAGGCCTTCTCTTTATTTTTGTTCTCTTATGGGCTCTATAGCAAGATGGGGCTTCAGGATATATTTGGTTTTTGTTGATAGACTGGTCAATTAGAAAAATGCCCTTGGGGGCAGCTAGGTGGCAGTGGATAAAGCACCAGCCCTGGATTCAGGAGGACCTGAGTTCAAATCTAGCCTCAGACACTTGACACTTAGTAGCTGTGTGACCTTGGGGCAAATCACTTAACCCTCATTGCCCCGCAAAAGAAAAAAAAAAAGAAAAATGCCCTTGCCATCCTCCTGCCCCTAAACAAAACCACCTTGTTTTCCTGGGTAACATTTTTGTTTCGGGGCAAAGGGGGTTAAGTGACTTGCCCAGGGTCATACAGTAGTAAGTGTCAAGGGTCTGAGGCTGGATTTGAACTCAGGTACTCCTGAATCCAGGGTCAGTGCCTTATCTACTGTGCCACCTAGCTGCCCCCCCCTGGGTAACTATTTTAAGTGACTATTGATAGCACTGTTTTTTAAAAGAATTTTATTATTTTCCAGTTACATATAAGGATAGTTTTCAACATCTTTTTTCACAGGATTTTTAGTTCCAAATTTTTCTCCCACCCCTCCTCCTCCCCAAGATGGAAAGCAGTCTGACATAGTTTGTATATGTGCAATCACATAGTCATCTTGTGGAAGAAGAATCAGAGGCACAAGGGAAAAACCTCAAAAAAGAAGGGGAAAAAATAGTCCAAAAGTAGAAACAGTATGGTTCAATCTGCATTCATAATTCACAATTCTTTTTTCTGGAAATTGAGGACATTTTCTATCATGAGTTTTTTGAAACTGTTTTGCATCATTGCACTGCTAAGAAGAGCCAAGTCTATCACCAGTGTTCATCATACAATGTTGCTGTTCCTGTGTACAATGTTCTCCTGGTTCTGCTCCTCTTAGTCAGCATCAGTTCATGTAAGTCCTTCCAGGTTACTCTGAACTCCTCCTGCTCATCATTTCTTACAGCACAATAGTATTCCATTACATTCATATACTATCACTTGTTTAGCCATTCCCCTACTGATGGGCAATACCTCAATTTCTAATTCTTGATAGCACTGTTAATAATAAAATCTCTAACTAAAATGTTCCCTTTGTGGCTAAAGAGATAGAATTTGGGGACAAAATGGAGAGAGTTCCATAGCCACAAAATAATTTTCATCATCATCATAAGAACTAATATTTAGAAAGCACAATGCAGTTTGCAAAGCACCCACATGTCTTGTTTGACTTTCATAACCCATTATGTAAAATAGGTACTACAGATATTATTGTACATTTTTTATAGATGGGCAAACTGAGGCTCAGAGAGGTTATGCGGTCCCATACTGAAACAAAGAAATAAATCAAGGAGTCTGTGAACTTTAATGAAATAAATAATATATTTCTAATATAGTAATATATTTTGTTTATTGTATATTAATCTTATATATTTTATTTCTATTACATATATACTATATTTCTAATGTCTTACTAAATTTAACATATTGCTGTATTTCTCATTTATTAATATAGTTCTACTATGTGTAAGCATATGTAATACATTAATATATTTAAGTTTAAAGTTTTTTACTTTAAATATATACATTTAAAATATATAGAAATATAGATATTTTGATACTGGTAATTGGTTTCATTTGTAATCTTATCCATTTTATTTTATTTTATTTTATTTTTAGTGAGGCAATTGAGGTTAAGTGACTTGCCCAGGGTCACACAGTTAGTAAGTGTTAAGTATCTGAGGCCGGATTTGAACTCAGGTCCTCCTGACTCCAGGGCTGGTGCTCTATCCTAGCCATTTTATTTTAATCATTTGAAAACTTTATTCTTAGAAGGGTCTCTAGGCTTCACCGGGCTACAAAGGTGTCCATGTCCCCAAACAGGTTAAGAACCTCTGCTTTGAAGGGTCAAGACTGAGGCTAGCTGTTTCCTATAAACCCCAAACCATCTCCCATCTCTGTGGCTCTTTAATGACAACAGCTTATGTCCCTTGTGTCTGGAAGGCCTGCTTTCCTCACCTGGGCCTCCTACAGTGAAATGTGGGAAGTGTGGGGTCCCACACTTCCTCTGAAACCCACCTCCTTGGTGATCACCAGAGTTATTCTCTCCCTCTTGAGAATACCTTACATTTGAACACTGTTTACTTCTCTGCCTACACATGGTATCACCTCAGTGGAATGTAAGCTACTTAAGGGCAGGGCCTATTTTGTAGGTTTCTTTGTATCTCAAGAACCTAGCACCTTGTCTGGCACATAGTAGGTGTTTAATAAATGCTCACTGCACCTTTAAATCTTGAAAGATTTGAATGGGAAGATATAGGACACTGGTACACACAACAGGTACTAAATAAAGGATCACTGATTGACTTTTTTTTTTTTTAGTGAGGCAATTGGGGTTAAGTGACTTGCCCAGGGTCACACAGCTAGTAAGTGTTAAGTGTCTGAGGTCGGATTTGAACTCAGGTACTCCTGACTCCAGGGCCAGTGCTCTATCCACTGCTCCACCCTAGCTGCCCCACTGATTGACTTTTAAACTAACTGGGTGGCATGGTGGATAGAATGCTGAGCCTGGAGTCAGAAAGACATGAGTTCAAATCTGGCCTCAGACACTAACTAGCTGTATGACCCTGGGCAAGTCACTGTTTGCCTCAGTTTCCTCATCTGTAAAGTGAGCTGGAAAAGGAAATGGCAAACCACTCCTCTATCTTTTCCAAGAAAACCCCAAAAGGAGTCACATAGAGCCAGACATGACCTAAACGACCAAACAACAATAAAATGCTCACTGATTGACCTTTAAACTTCGAGATATTTGCATGGAAGGATGCAGGACACTGATACACCCAGCAGGTGCTTAATAAATGCTTTGTTGAACTGAACTACAAAACAAGGGTCATTAGCTGATCTTGGAGCCTAGCCACCTCTGAATCCTGTGACCTTCTAGGGGCCACAGGGCTGAACTCTGCCGTTTACTTTTGTAGTCAATCAGCAAAGATAGCTGCTGAGTTCAGAGTCCCCTCAGAGACCAGGTTCCAGGGGTACATGTGAGGGTAGGATGGTGGGGGGGGGGTTCTATTTGTGCAAGTCTGGATTCTTGATAAGGCTTTTGACAATCTTTCTTATTCACATGAAGGCAAGCAGTGACAATATGCTGACTCCAGGGGACCTTGACACTGGATCCATAAATGGCTCAATGAACACTGGCTGACTTTATGTCAGTATCAAGCAGTTAAGGCCACCAGAGCTTATCAGAGCTCTTGGAATAAGCAAGCCCTACCTGTCTGGGTCTCCTCTATTAGCCCAGGTTTCTTCCCCGAAGTATATGACTGGTCCTCCACTCTGCACCTTCTCCTTTGACCAGACAAAACTCTAGTCTGAAACCTCAGATAATAGCTGGTTGTTTTTCTACTGATAGTCCTTGAAGGTTTTCAAGACATCCTAGGTGGCTGAGTTCACAGCTACTTTGTGAGGCAGGTCTTGCCGTTATGGTTGTCAACCCCACTTTTACAGGTGGGAAAACTGAGAAGTGATAGGACCATAAGCCAAGAGCTGGAAATGTGTTTATATTTAAGAGGGGTGGAAAAGGATGCCCAGAGAGTTGGATTGACTTGCCCAGCTAGAAGGCATTGTAGATGAATGACAGGCTTAGGGTCAGGAAGTTCTTGTTGTTTTGTTGTTCAGTCATTTTTTTTAGTCATATCTGCCTCTACCTGACAGCATGGAGATTGTCCATGGGGTTTCTTGACAAAGATGCTGGAGTGGCTTGCCATTTCCTTCTCCAGTGTGTCCCCATTGTAGTGACATGAATTCATCTCTGTCCTCAGATACTTACTAGTAGTAAGACTCTGGGCAAGTCACTTAACAATTTCTGTACCTCAGTTTCCCTCCTCTGTTAAATGGGGAGGGGGTAGACCCAGTGACTTCTAAGTTCCTTCTAGCTCTAACTCTTTGATCCTATGCTCTTCTGAGGTTCCTTTAGAAAATTATAATTTGAGCTTTACTTCCATGTATAAAATGAAAGCATTGGACTAGATGGCTGTAGTCCCTTCCTCTGCCTTATCAGTTCCTGATGGAACCTCCATTTTTTGTTTGTTTGTTTGTTTTTGTACTTTTTTTATTGAATAGAATTTTATTTTCCAAAATATATGTAAAAACAAATTTTAACATCAATTTTTAAAAAAAATTGTGTTCCAACTTCTCTTCCTCCTCCATTCCCAGCCCCCACCCACTAGAACTCAAGCATTTCAAAATAAGTTATACATGAGTAGTCATGGAAAACATTCTCACATTAGCTAGGCTGTCAGAGAAAACAGTCAAAAAACTCCCAAAACTTCAGTGCCTAAGGCAGCCACACTCACTCACCCTCTCTGGGCTTCACTCCTGATTCTTCAGACTTCTCCAATCTGCCCTCTCTGCGTGGGTACCTTCTCTCAGCTTTCCCCCTCCCTTTTATTTCTTCTTTCCCCCCACTAGAATTCAAGTTCCCTGAGGGCAGGGGCCATGCTTGCCTTTCTTTGAATCCCCAATCCATAGCATGGTGACAGGAACATAAAAAATGTCCACTAAACGCTTGTGGATTGACATGAATTTAAGGTCCTTTTTCACTCTAAAGCTATGCTCTTATGACCTCTATGGACCTCAGTTTGCCCCTCTGTAACATAAGGGCATTGGCCCTCTAAAGTCACTTCCAGCTGGTGGTTCCTACCCTCCTAAATCCTTGTTGGATTGGACCGGATTCTCTGAATCTGCTTCTGCTCAGGGAATAAGTGCTAAGACCACATCATGTTCCCCAAAAGCTCTCAAAATTTGACAGCAATTAGAGTCAGGGTAATTTCTGCAAGGATCCGCAATAATCTAGCTTAGTCTATGCAACTGCAGCGTTTATTAGGCACCAACTTCAGCATTTATTAGGCACCTACTAAGTGCCAGCCTCTTGGTAAGTGCTTTGCAACTATTAGGAGATTTGATCCTCTCAACAACTCTGAGAGGTAGGTACTGTAATAATCCCTAAATAAGATAAAATAATTTACAAACATTCTTCCCATATCCCTATCTCTCTTCTTCTGTTTTCAGTCTTCATTTGGTGACAATCCAGCAACACCGGGCTACCTGTAGTTCCCTGAACACTTCACTCCCATCTCCTACCTCCATGCTTTTGTACTGGCCATGCCCCATGCCTGGGATACTCTCCCTCTGCTACCTCCATCTCCCGGATTCCTTCGAAACCCAGCTCAAAGTCCACCTTCTATCGGAGGCCTGATACAGTGCCCCTTGATGCCAGTACCTTCCCCTGTTCAGAAGCCTTCTGTTTATACACTACACATCTTGTATGGATCCAGTTCTCCCCCATTAGTGTGGGATCCTTAATAACTGGGGCTATTTCTGTCCTTTCTTATATCCCTGGTGCTTATCAGCACAAGGCCTGGTGCCCAGTAAGAGCCTAATGAATGCTTGTGGATTTATTTCCCTGAGAAAAAGAATAAGTTCATTCCCTACAGTTAGTCATAGCTCAGGACCTCTGGCTCCTCTGGTGGCTGCAGCTACTGGACTTCCTAGCTGGGCTGAAACAATGATTTTCAAGAGTAATAAGAGCAGAGGAGAAGGGGAAGACATAGTCTCTAAGGGTCTAACAGCTGATAAATGTGGCCTTGGGGGCGGCTAGGTGGCGCAGTAGATAGAGCACCAGCCCTAGATTCAGGAGGACCTGAATTCAAATCCGGCCTCAGATACTTAACAATTACTAGCCGTGTGACCCTGAAGTCACTTAACCCCAATTGCCTCACACACACAAAAAAAATGTGGCCTTGCTCTTGGACCTCTTGGCATTTGTTAGTATCCAGAGGTGGGAAGTAGTGACTGAGTTACGAAGCCAGTGGCCCACACAGGCGTGAAACCATATGTCATTAGGGTAGGTCCATGGGGGTTGGCCCCAGGGTAAGAATTTTAGAGTGTGACGACAGCACCCTCCTTCCCTGATATTCAGCTCTCAATGGCAGCAACAGTTACTCCAGAGCATCCTCCTTTTTGTTACCCCAGGGGCATCAGTGGTGGGAAGTACTTCTTCCTCTTGGCAGTGTAGAACTGTCCCAGACATGTCCTGAGATTGGATGGGGTGGTGGCGGGGAAATGTCCAACTTCTCTGCTGGAAACCTTGTCTCATACCAGGATCAGTTTTTCTACCCAGCTCCTTGACCCCTCCCACAAATTGGGCTAGTCAGTGGCGCAGTGGCTAGAACATTGCACCTAGAGTCATGAAGACCTGAGTTCAAATCCAACCTTAGACACTTACTACCTGTGTGATCCTGAACAAATCATACAACCTCTGTTTGTCTCAGTTTTCTCATCTGTAAAATGGGGATAATAATAGCACCGACCTCCCAGCATTGTTGTAAGGATCAAATGAGATAAGAATTGCAAACTGCTTAGCATAGTGTTTGGCACAGAGTAAATGCTACATAAATATTAGCTATTATTATCATTACTCTCATCCGGCTGTGCATGCTCCCTCAGAACCAATATGCTGTAACTTTGTGCCCACTCTTCTCCCCACACTGTGTGTATTGGTAGGGGCTCCCCTTGATAATGGGGGATTTACTTTGTAATCACTTTTTGCCATGCTATTTGAGCAAATGCCTTTGTGAAAAGAAAAAAGAGAAAGAAAGAAAAGATGGAGGAAGGGAGGGAGGGAGGGAAGGAAAGGAATGAGAGAAAAGGAGAAACAAAGCAAGGAAGGAAAGAACTGAGAGAAAAGGAGAAAAAAGAAAGGAAAGGAAGGGAATGAATGAAAAGGAGAAAGAGAAAAGAGAAAGAAGGGAAGGAAATTAGAGAACAATAAACAAAAGAGGAAGAAAAGGGAAGAAGGAAATGAGAGTAGAGAAGAAAAAAGAAAGAAAAAAGGAGAGGAAGGAAAGAAGAAGGAAGGAGGGAAGGAGGGAGGAAGGAAGGAAGGAAGGAAGGAAGGAAGGAAGGAAGGAAGGAAGGAAGGAAGGGAGGGAGGGAGGGAGGGAGGGAGGGAGGGAGGGAGGAAGGAAGGGAGGAAGGAAGGAAGGAAGGAAGGAAGGAAGGAAGGAAGGAAGGAAGGAAGGAAGGAAGGAAGGAAGGAAGGAAGGAAGGAAGGAAGGAAGGAAGGAAGGAAGGAAGGAAGGAAGGAAGGGAGGGAGGGAGGGAGGGAGGGAGGGAGGAAGGAAGGAAGGAAGGAAGGAAGGAAGGAAGGAAGGAAGGAAGGAAGGAAGGAAGGAAGGAAGGGAGGGAGGGAGGGAGGGAGGAAGGAAGGTAAGTAGCTGCTACTCTCTGACCCCTGACCACTTTACCATCCTGCCATTCCTACCCACCTGTTGTTTAGCTTCTGGGAGCATCGCATTGAGAGTCAAAGGAAGGAGGAAGGGCTGAAGGAACTAAGATTACTTCAGCTACCCCAGGGTCCAGGGGAGGCAGGCAGGGCCAGCCCAAGTTCATAGGTCACAGAACCATAGACTTGGAGCCAGAAAAAACAACCTCAGAGGCCACTAGGTAGGTCTAAAATGAGAATCAGGGAAGAGATGGGAGTTGCCTAAGGTCACACAGGTTATGTGTCGGAGGTAGGATTCAAACCCAGGTCCTCTGACTGCAGAGTTAGGACATTGCCTCCCTAGAGCTGGTAGTTCTTGCTAAGGAAGCTCCCCTCCCTCTCCTCAGTCTGTCCAAATGCTCAGAATTTGACCCTGTGACCCTTCCCTTGGCCCAGCTCCACAGCAAGGGCACCAGGGGCATCATTACCTTTATTTCAGGGGTGAGAACCATGTTGAACTGGCTGTAGAATTCCTTGGGGTTGAGCAGCTGGTGCTCCTTGGCTGTGCTCAGGAACTTTTCTATGTCCCCCAGGGCTGTCTCAGCTCCCTCCTGCGTCTGGCACTTGTCCAAGGCTTGGGATGCTAAAAGGTAGATGCCGGCCTCACACCACTGACTGGTCTGGAGAGAAAGAACAGAGCACACAGGTGATCAGTAACCCCCCAGATGTCTCCTTCTCACCCTCTTGTCACAGATGATCTGGCCAGTTCACTCTTCCCCAATGAAGTGTTTCATCTATCACCTCCATGCCTTTGCAAACATGGAATGTCTGTCATTGCTGGAATACACTTCCTCCTCATAAGAGTCTTAACTCCCTTTAAAGAATAGCTGGGGGGGGGGGGCAGCTAGGCAGCTAGGCGGCACAGTGGATAAAGCACCACCTCTGGATTCAGGAGGACCTGAGTTCAAATCCAGCCTCAGACATTTGACACTTACTAGCTGTGTGACCCTCAATGCCCTGCAAATAAATAGATAGATATATAGATAAATTAATTAATTAATTAAGAAATAAAGAATAACTCAGATGTCACCTCTAATATATTGGGCCTTTCCTCTCCCCTTATTAGCACTCTCTTCCTCTTTGAATCACTTTTTATTATTGTGCATGTACTTTGTACTAACGTTCTTGGTTTTATCCCTCCTCCATTACCACCTCTAGTAGAATGTAAACTCTCTAAGGGTAGGTACTAGTTTTTCAATGTTTTTGTCTGTTTTGTCTTTGTACCTCTTCCATTGAGCATAGTACTTGGTACTTGTGAATGATTAATATTTGTTTTTTGAATTAAATTGGGGGGACGGGAAAGGTACAAGCATCTATTAAGCACTCATTATGTCTGTAAAGTGCTAAACACTTTACAATTATAAACCGTGGTGATTAAAATAATTTCAAGAGACAAAGTTTTGGGTAAATTATAATCACTTTTATCAATCATGGCCAGCAGATGATTGACAAAAAAAGGCTCCTTATTCTCTCATTCCATTGAGGAGACTGCATGGATACTTTTTAAGGTTTATATACCTTTGGACAAGAGGTGTTCCATGAAACATTAATCATCTCTAATTGGTTAATGGTGTAATTAGAGATAGACGCTACAGAGAGAAGTGGATTTACTTCAAGGATGGGCTAAGAGTGATATCATGATACTCTTGGATAGAAAGACCATCCCTATACCCAGACTACCCCCAGCCTTGGTCAATCTAGACAAAAGGATCTGTCTCCACTCAGGCTCTATTGAATGGAAATCACCAGAGACTAGAGATTCCTTATGAGGTTGGGTTGTTTAGTTTAGCCTTTAGAACCTAAGGTCTTGAAAATAGAAAAAAAACCAAGGAACTCTGAATCTCCCCAAATCACTAATTATTAATAATCATTTCTCTCATATCTCACTTGATCTCAAATAACACTGCATTTGATAAATGTAATCTAGTAAATATAGTTAAATTCTAAAGGTCTCTGCTAAAGAAAAAAATCATGCTGAAGATGCCCATTCTCACTGGGCATCCCCTATGGCAGCGGGCAATAAACATCTGCACAAACAAGGCTAACAAAACCTCCATGAGCATCATGGTACAGAGTTGTGACCTTTGCGGAGAAAATCAGCGCCTAACCTGAGTGGCAAGCACATCTTCTGCCTCTGAGCCAAACATTCCTTTCCTTTTCTGCTGATATAAGGAGGCACTTCCCTGAGCAAAACCACTTGAATGTGCATTCCCAAGGCTGTGTTAACCTCTAATAAATGAAATTGAGGACAGGGAGGGCACAGACTCCCTCCCCACCCTAAGCATGGCAGTTCACTTCTTCTCTCCAGGCATTTGTACGCACAGGTTCTTCCTCACCCCTCCTGGAAGTCCTAGCTTTCTTCCAGGCTCAGTTCTTTTTTTTTTTTTTTTTTGCAGGGCAATGAGGGTTAAGTGACTTGCCCAGGGTCACACAGCTAGTAAGTGTCAAGCGTCTGAGGCCGGATTTGAACTCAGGTCCTCCTGACTCCAGGGATGGTGCTCTATCCACTGTGCCACCTAGCTGCCCCATGGATTGATTACTAAATCTTTTGTCCCCTTGAGAGAAATTTGAATGGGAGGGATAGAGGATACTGGTAATATCTGAGAAATAATAATCATAGGAAATCTGGTGACAGCTAGCTCTGGCTTTTCTTTCTATCCATTATAAATAAGAACAAGTTTCACTTGAGTCATACTCTGAAATTCCTGTTGGGGCCTCAGACTCAGCTTGGCACAAAATAGTAAGTAGAGGGGAATTTCTCCTCTTTCTGTTGCTGCTCTACTACTTTAACAACAACAACTGTGACTACGACTGTGACAACTATGACTGCTACTACTACTATTATTAAGACCATGGGGGCAGCTAGGTGTCGCAGTGGATAGAGCACCAGCCCTACAGTCAGGAGGACCTGAGTTCAAATGTGACCTTAGACACTTAACACTTACTAGCTGTGTGACCCTGGGCAAATCACTTAACCCCAACTGCCTCACAAAAAACAACAACAAAAAAAAACAAAAAAAACCCTACTAGCTAACATTTCTATATCCCTTACTCTGTAGGTGAAGCTCTTGACAATTTTTATCTCATTTGATCCTCACAACTACTTGGGGAGGTGGGTACTATTATTACCCCCACTTTACAGATGAGAAAACTGAGGCAGACAGCAGTTAAGTGACTTGCCCAGGGTCACACAGTTAGTTGTATCTAAGGCCAGATTTGAACTCAGATCTTCCTAACTCCAGACCTTCAGTTCACTGTATCACCTAGCTGCCAACTCTTGCATGGTATATAGCTCTTCAAGACTTTTCAGACCTGTGGTATAATAGATACAACACTGAACTTAGAGTCAGGAAGACCTGAGTTCAAATCCAGCCTCAGACATTTACTATTCAGTTTCCTCATCTATAAAATGAGGACAATAATATTATATTTCCTACTCTCTGCCCCAGTCCAACTCCCCCACTATTTGTTGTGAAAATCAAATGAGATAATAAAGTGTTTTGCAAACCTTACAACCATGGATCAGTTAACATTACCCCCTTTTTTTTTTTGGTGAGGCAATTGGGGTTAAGTGACTTGCCTAGGGTCACACAGGTAGTAAGTGTCAGGTTGCCTGAGGCCGGATTTGAACTCAGGTACTCCTGAATCCAGGGCTGGTGCTCTAGCTGCCCCAACATTACCCTTTTTTTAGACATCACATTTACTCAATGCCCAAACATAACAGAAATGGAAAAAAAAATTAGAACCCAATAATGATCACTTAATTTCCTCAATATGTGTTATTATTTCTTGAATCTATTAAAATAAACATGATAAAATAATGTTATTTCTCCCTTAAAAGAAAATCTAGGGGCAGCTAGGTGGCGCAGTGGATAGAGCACCGGCCCTGGAGTCAGGAGTACCTGGGTTCAAATCCGGCCTCAGACACTTAACACTTACTAGCTGTGTGACCCTGGGCAAGTCACTTAACCCCAATTGCCTCACTAAAAAAAAAAAAATCTATTAGAGTGGGGATTGGAGGATTATTGTAACTGATAACAACGATCCTCTGATCTCAGATTCTCATGGTTGTTCGGGTGAATGTTTGCATCCTCTATCTAGGCCCAGAAGGGATTTCAGAGCCTCTCTAGTCTAATCCTTGCATTTTACAGAAAAAGAAACTGAGTCCCAAAGGAGGTTAAATTCCTTGCCCAAAGACTATATTGTAGACAGAGAGTTAGAAGGGACCTTTTCTTCCATCTCTGCCAGCCCTCCTTAATTTCACACATGAAGAAGCTGAGTCTCAGGGTGGTTAAGTGTATTGCCCAGGGTCACACAGGCAGCAAGCGGGAGAGGTAAGACTTGAACCCAGACTTCCTCTTTCCAAATCCAGTGCTTCCCACTGTACCACTCTGTTATCCCCACTCCTCATTTTACATGAGAAGAAACGAAGGCCTGGAGGGGTGGCGTCATATGCCCTCGATCACGCAGGGAATGAGAGCCCTACAGACCAAAGCTGGGCTCTCCTGGCCGATTCACTCGAGCTCCACAGATGAGCAGGCCCAACAGGCCGCTGGCCCCGCGGATGAGCCTCCCCGGGAAGGGGGCTCTTAGCTCGGCTCACCGCGTCTAGCTGCTTATGCATTTCCAGGGCCTTTCCCAAAATGTCGCACTTCTTCTTGGCCTCGTTGGTGAAGTCATCGCAGATGCGCCGGAGCTCCACACACTTGGGCCGAATGGAGTCCACCGCATAGTGGTTGCTCTGAATAAGCTGGTCACCAGTCACCGCCAGAGACTGGGCCTTCTCTAGGGGTACCTGGGAAACAGAATCCAACTGTCAAAAGCTGCCTGGTCTCAGGGTTAACACATGGGGGGGGGGTGGAGGGAACTTTGGCTTCTGAGCCTGGAGGTTCTCATCCAGGCCTGAGTACATGGATCCAGCCTCTCTCTGTCTCTTTCTATGTGCGTGTATATGTGTGTATGCATACATGTGTATATGTCAAACTTTGTATGCACCATGGATTTACTTACTTCTGTACACATTGCCTCTCAGGTGAAATGTAATCTCCTTGAAGGCAAAGACTGATTCCCTTCTGTCCTTTTATCCCATGGCACATAGTAGAGGCTTAACATATTTTGTTAAATTGAACCAAATTGGTTTAGTGACTGGTTATGGGATAAACACTCAGGCCCATTCAGCACGTATAACTCATAATTCTTGTCAATTAAATGCAAGACTAAAGTGGACGGCTATAGCACCTCTGGCTGGATCTGAATAGAGCTGGAGGAAGTCATGCAACAAAACATCTTCTTCCCTTTCTGTCTGTCTGTCTGTCTTTCTATCATTCATCCATCCATATAAAGTTATCTATCAATCATTCTTCTATATATCTATCTTTTGTCTATATCTATCATTCATTCTATAGAAATGTATCTATAAATCTATCTATATCTAGCTTTCATTCATCTATATATGTATTTATCTATGTCTATCTATATCTATCTTTTTATCACTCATTAATCTATAGAAATGTATCTATCAATCATTCATCTATCTCTCATTCATTTATATAAACATGTCTATCATTCATCTATCATTTATATCTCTCTTTTTATCATTCATTAATCTATAGAAATGTATCAATCATTCATCTCTCTAATCTATATCTATCATTCACTCATTTATATAAACATATCTATCATTTATTCATATACATAAATCTATGATT
This sequence comes from Dromiciops gliroides, assembly GCF_019393635.1. Lineage (NCBI taxonomy): Eukaryota > Metazoa > Chordata > Mammalia > Microbiotheria > Microbiotheriidae > Dromiciops > Dromiciops gliroides. Next base: position 44,812,602 of record NC_057863.1, read on the forward strand.
CATCTATATCTATCTTTCTATCATTCATTAGTCTATGTAAATATATCTGTTAATCATTCAGATATATATCTTTTATTCATTCATTCATTATAAACATATCTATCAATAATACATCTATATATCTATCTTTAATCTATACCAGTTATTCATCTATAGAAATGTATCATTCATCTATATATTTATTTCTCTATCATTCATCTATATCTTTCTATCAGTCATTAATCTATATAAATGTATCTATCAATCATTTGTCTATATATCTTTCATCTACATCTATCATTCATTCATCTATACATCTATCTTTCATCTATACCTATCTTTCTATCATTCATCTATATAAATGTATTTATCATTCATCTACATATATGAATTTATCTACCATTCATCTCTGTATATACACATCTTTCATCTATATCTTTCTATCATTCATTAATCTATATAAATGTATCTATCAATCATTCATCTATCTATATATCTTTTATCTTTCTGTCATTTATTCATCTATATAAATGTATCTATCATTCATAAGTATATATTCATCTCTATCATTCATGTACATCTATCATTCCTCTCTATATACATATCTATCATTCTTCTGTCACCACACTTACATATCTAGCTCTAATCTAGTTTCCTGAGCAATATTGGGTCATATGCCAACAATTGCCTATTAGAAATTTGAACTGTAGACATCTCCATCTCAACATGTCCCAAACTGCACATCATCCTTCCTAAAAAAGCCTTCCTTTCTTCCCAACTTCTCTCTAACCGTGAGGGTACCAACATCCTCCCAGTCACTCAGGTTAGAAATGTTGGTATCTCTCTCTCTCTCACCCCTATATACAACCTGTTATCTGGTTGTATCATTTGTACTTTTTCAGCACCACCTGATTCCGCCCCCTTCTTTCCTCCAACACTGTCCCCACCTGCTGAAGGGCCTCCTCCCCTCGCATCTTGATTATTGCAATAGCTGCTGGTAGGTCTGCCTGCCTCTGAGCTCTCCCTGCTTCAATCCATCCCCCTTGGTGGCCATGGTTAGCACCTGATTCACAGACAGACTGGTAGAGAGTCTTGGCCCATCTCTGACCCCACCAGGGCTTTCTCCAGGACACCAATGCCTCTTACACCCACCTGGCCTTTCTCTTCCAGCTGCTTCCGCTCCTTCAGCAGTTGTTCCACACGTGTCACACTAGTCCCAATGACTGTGAATTTTGCCTGTACGTACATGAGGCTATCCAGGGCCAGTTTAACCTGAAAAACAATGTCAAAATCCAGAAACAAACCCGTCAATGACCCAGGGAAGGGATAAGGACACTCAACTTAGAGAAATCAATGTATCCAATGCAACTGGACCCGCGATTTCATTGATACGAGGAACTCTCGGAGATAAAACTCCCTCTACTGTAACTTACCATTTTAGAAGAGTTATTTGGGGTAGTGAGATATTAAGTGACTTACCCAGGTCTTGCTAACTCTAAGAGGTCAGCACTCTCTCCATTCTACCATACAGCCTCTCACTATGTATAGTAGACATAATAGGTAGCATTTATATATTGCCTCACTATTATCGTCACTGTCGATCCTTAAAACAACCCTGAGAGGTGGGTGCTATTGTTATCTCCATTTAACAGTTGAGGAAACTGAGGCAATCAGAAGTGAAGATTTGCCCAGGGTCACTTAACCAGTATGTGTCTGAGGCTGGATTTGAACTCTGGGCTCCCTGACTTGAGGCCTGAATGCTCTAATCACTGCACCACCTGGCATGGCTACCCAGATATATAAAGAGTATAAGCCTCCAGAGCCTGTATCCTTTCCACTTTATCACTCTGTCCCCAGTGTCTCAAGTGGGATTTGTACCCGGATCCCTGTACCCCCTAGTGATCACCTTAACCAGTGACTTCATCTTCCTGGGACTCAGTTTCCCCATCTGTAAAACGAGTTCCTTTCCAGCTCTAGTTCAGTAACCTTATAATCTATGAGTAGCTTAGTTTAAAGGATTTCCTAGCACCCCAAAAGAAGACTGGCAGGTTTTCCAGTCACCATCACCACCCGTGCCTGGAGGGTAGAGGGCTCTGCTCTAAACCAGGGCTGCTTAAACATTTTTACACTCGTGACCCCTTTTCACCCGAGAAGCCCGGTTATATAGGTATATAAAACAGGTATACATAACTTTTTAGTGTTGCCGGATTTTTCACGACCCCCATCTTCAGTTACATGACCCCATATGGGATCACTACCCACAGTTTAAGCAGCTTAGCTCTACACCTCCTCTCATGAAATCACCAGCATTGAGAATAATATCATTTGATCTGAGTTTTATCTAATCCCCTATTGCAGGTGCTTTCGTATTATAATAATAATAATAATAATAATTTCTTAAAGACAGTCTTTTTTTCTTAATTCTATATCCCAGACGAGTGCCTGGGAAGGAGGGATGATGGTGTGGTTGTTTTCTACTGTCCACTCTCCAGATGTAATATCAAGGATGTTACATTAGCTTCTATTCTGAAGAAAGGGGTCATCTTTCCTTCTGCTTGCCTGGACACACAGTAAGAGCCTAATAAATGCCTGTAGACTTGACTAGAGCTTAGAAGGGACCTTATGGGTCATCTAGACAAACTCCTTCTTTGACAGATAAATAAAGTGAGGCCCCAGGAGGGGAAGGCACCTGCCCAAACCCACACAGGGGTGAAGTATGGGTCCCCTGACTCCCAATTCCTCCTTCTTTGCCCACCCCCCACCCCAGCATCTTGCCTCTCTGTCCCAAAGGAGAGGCCATGGGGCCTGGGCAGGGACTGCAGAAGGGAAGTGAATGGAGAGAAGGGCCTGGCTCACTTCTGTGCCAAAGACTTCTCCTTCCTGGAGAAAGAAGCTCTACATTTAACAAAAGGGGGAAAAAGGAAAGAAGAAAAAAATTACCTCTCGGAAATTGTGCTCAAAGTGCCGCAGCTGCAGGCATTGGTTCAACTTCAGATAATGCTTGGTCCAGAACTGATCAAAGGCCTTTTCTGTCTCGTCCAGCTGAGCTAGTAACCTAGAGGAAAGGGATGAGAGGACAGTGATAGCGCCCATTCATTCCCACCTGAGGCAACTGGGGTTAAAAACATCAGAGCCATGATTCCAACTGGCATTGCAGGCCTCTATTACAAACGTGTACACAGTCACTCATGTCTCTGGGGGCCTTCAAGGCTTACCAAGCACTTTATTAGCATGAACTTTTGGAGGTAGGTTCTATTATTATTCCTACTTTATAGGTGAGGAAATCGAGGCTCCCACAAAAATAGTAAGGGTCAGGGGGTGGCTAGGTGGTGCAGTGGATAAAGCACTGGCCCTGGAGTCAGGAGTACCTGAGTTCAAATCCGGCCTCAGACACTTGACACTAGATGTGTGACCCTGGGCAAGTCATTTAACCCCCATTGCCTTGCCAAAAAAAAAAAAAAATAGTAAGGGTCAGTCCTGGGATCAAATATACCCCTAGGACTTAGGACCACAGCTCTAGAGCTAGATAGGGCATTAGAGGTCATTAAGTCCCACCTGTTCACCTTCATATACCTGTATCTGTGTATGAGGTCATATATCTATATATCTGCATCTATCCATATGTATGGAGTTTTTATATACACACGCGCACACATATACACAGAAATATATACACATACACACATATGGGGTGATATACAGATATAGATCACTATATAGAGATATATTTGCACACGTGTGTGTTTATGTACATGTATGTATGTGTATTTAGATATACACATATACATACATATATGTGTGCATATTATGCCCCAGTTATAAGAACTTGAGAGAAAGAGCTGAAGACATAGGGGCATGTCTGGCATGAATATTTTTTTTGCTCAAATGTTACATTTGGGAGAAGGGCAGCTAGGTGGTGTTGTAGATAGAGCAGAGCACTAGGTCCAGAGTTAGGATGACTCATCTTCCTGAGTTCAAATCTAGCCTCAGATACTTATTAGCTGTGTGACCCTGGGTAAGTCACTTAACCCTGTTTGCCTGTTTCCTCATCTGTCAAATGAGCTGGAGAAGGAAATGGTAAATCACTACACTATCTCTGCCAGGAAAACCCCAAATGGGATCACAATTGCAAAGATGATTATACTTAGGGGACTATTCCTTTTGGATAATTTTCCCATACATTACTCATTTGGGGGATATTTTTGTCTAGGTTTGTTTTATAACTGTCCCTTTTTTGCATTGGCAGGGATATATTGAAGACACATATAAAAGATATGTACATATACACACATTTGTCTGTGTATATATGTATATATATATGTGTGTGTGTGTGTGTATTCCAGAAATAGACATCGCTGGAATTCACTACAGAAAAATTTGATTTTATATGAGGAAATTATTTGAATGGTTAATTGCTGATCTCTGTTGATTTACTGCACCTGCATTTAAATATATGTTATTATTATTGGAAATTACCCCCAAGTAACCTGTTTATAATGCCTGTGCTTAGCCATATAGACAGACCCACATGGGGAACTTTAAGTTTAGAGATATTGGAAATTGATTGAAAGATGCTACTGATGATCTAGGAAAATGCAAAGCAATAACCAAGAAGCATGAGGAGAACACAAAACAGTTTTCTGCACATGATTTTCTAAAATTCCTACTAGGATAAGGATTTCTGAAAATGATCCCCATTCATACTTCACAGATGTGTTTTGTTTCAGGTAGGGTAGAGGGAAGCAAGGGGGAACTGGTAATGTATCAGAAAGGTAAGTAAAAGGGGAAGGATTGGCTTAGATGAAGAGAGGCATGGATGTCATTTTCATGAAATCTACAGAGGACACACAGCTGGAAGGCATCAATCAATCACACCCTGGATGAGAGTCAGGATTTTAAAAGTGCTTGATGAGAAGAGCCGAGGTTCTCAAAGGATATCCTGTGGGTCCTTGGGGGTCCCGAGACCCATTCAGGGGAGCCTGAAACTATCATAATAATACTAACATGTTATTTGCCTATCAGAGTCCTCCTCCCTTCTCTGAGGCTGCATTTTCCTTATATACTTCAAGCAAAATAATGTATTGCACTAAGAGAATCCAGCTGTCTTCTATTAAGCCAGACATTAAAGAGAGTTGTAAAAATAGTAATAATGTCACTCCACTGATTTATCATTTGGGAAAACAATTATTTTTCACAAAATGCTTTATTTATTCAACATTGATATGTAAGGGTTTATTATTGTTGTTTTTATTGAATTAATAAATTTAAAATATTCTTATGAGTTTTAATTTCTAATATGGTAACTGCTGGTAGATAAAACCCACTTCAACAAAGGCTCTTGGTGGGGGGCAGGGGTCCTTGATAATTTTTTTCTTTCTTTTTTTTCAGGGCAATGAGGTTTAAGTGACTTGCCCAGGGTCACACAGCTAGTAAGTGTCAAGTGTCTGAGGCCATATTTGAATTCAGGTCCTTCTGAATCCAGGGCTGGTGCTTTATCTACTTCTCCACTTAGCTGCCCCACTCTTTACACTCTTAAAAATGATCAAGGGGGGCAGCTAGGTGGCACAGTGGATAGAGCGCCGGCCCTGGAGTCAGGAGTACCTGAGTTCAAATCCAGCCTCAGACACTTGACACTTACTAGCTGTGTGACCCTGGGCAAGTCACTTAACCCCAATTGCCTCACTTAAAAAAAAATGATCAAGGACCGGGGGCAGCTAGATGGCACAGTGGATAAAACACCAACCTTGGATTCAGGAGGACCTGAGTTCAAATCCGGCCTCAGACACTTGACACTTACTAGCTGTGTGACCCTGGGCAAGTCACTTAACCCTGCGATGCCGGGGGGGGGGGGGGGGTAGTGTAAAGAGGTCCTGATACCAAAAAGTTTCAGAACTGTCAGACTGGAACCTTGGGCTGACTCCGATAAGATGAAATTCAGTAAGGATCAATGTAGAATCTTTTCTGTTGTTGTCGTCGAGTCGTTTCAGTCATGTCCAGCTCTTTATGACCCCATTTGGGGTTTTCTTAGTAAAGACACTGGAGTGGTTTGCCATTTCCTTCTCTAGGAATAGATGAGGAAACTGAGGCAAACAGGGTTAAGTGACTTGCCCAGGGTCAGGAAGATGAGTCTTCCTGACTCCAAGTGTGGCGCTGTATGCACTATGGTGCCACCTAGGTGCCCCCTTTCAGATATGGATTGGACTAGAATGCTGGGGAGCTCACTCCCAATTCTTAAATTTGGTGGTTCTGTGACTCAGTGCCTTGTGGATCCCCAGGGAATGAGACAAAAAGGGGGGCAAAGCTGACAGCGAAGATGGGCAGGGTGAGATATTCCTCGTTCTTCTTAGTAAAGCCCGGTGGGTGATGAGGGGGGGGGGCCGGGGCCCGCCCTCACTTTCGCTGATTCCAGAATCCATTTGAGGATAAGCAGCTTTAGTGTTCCCAGGACCCTACATATGAATATGGGTGGGATTTTTTCTTTAAAGGAGAGTAGAGAATGATGCTCTTGGCAGAAACCAAGCCACTAATGTGAGGCAAGAGGAGAACAGGGCAGACCCCTTTTTACCCACCTTTCAACCGTCAGGATATTTTCCAGTTCATCTGGGTTGAGCTTGCTGGCTGGGTTCTTGCTGGCAGGTTCTCGGATGCATGACAGTAACGTGCCCCCCTGGCTCCCTGCCAGCTTCAGCTCAGCCTGGGGAGAGAAAAGACAAATTGACAGCAAAAGTGATCCTTGGTCAACTTTGTTTTTAAAAAACAAACAATGGGGGCAGTTAGGTGGCTCAGTGGATAAAGCACCGGCCCTGAATTCAGGAGGACCTGAGTTCAAATCTGGCCTCAGACAAATGACACTAACTAGCTGTGTGACCCTGGGCAAGTCACTTAACCCTCATTGCTCCACCAAGAAAACAAAAAACAAAGCCAACTACTGAGGATAAAGGTCATCTAATCTACCCCCCCCCCCTTATTTTTCATATGTGGAAACTGAGGCACAGAGAGGGAATTAGAGATCCAGGGCTAGATGGGACCTTATTGGTCATCTGGTCCAGTCCCATCATTTTTCAGAGGCAGCATTGAGAGCTGAAATGATGTTCGGGTCACACAGGTAGCAAATGACAGAGTGACATCTCCAAACCCAGTCTCTTTTCTGCTACACCAGTCTTTCTCTCCCTGGAAGTTTTTTCTCCCCATCTCTGTTCAGATTGGTTTGCCTGAAGCAAATTGAGGTTTAATTTCTAGATGTTCCCTTGGGGGTACAGGCTCACTTTCCTAGCCCTGAGACCCTCCCCCTCTCTGTTTCTGGAGGACTCTTGAATGGCTCAGCCTAGGCTGACTCGATGTTCCTTCCCAAGCCTTCCCTAACTCTGTTCCTTCAAGCCAGGGTGCTGCCAGGGTCCCTTTTCTCCTTTAAATAACTACACTCCCCCACCCCACCCCAAGGACCTACCCTGTGTCAACTTTCAGTGGTAGAGCGAACATAATAAACTCATCCCAGGCTGAATGAGCAAATGCCACATTGCTTGGGCCCAGCTGCCTGCTCCACCCACCTCCCCCACCTTCAGGATGACAAACTATATACTCATTGCCCTCTCCCCCCACAGGAGTAAGCTGGAGGCAGCTCCTACAGGCTCTGGAGAGCTGGTGGTTAAATATTCAGTGTGAGCATTGACTTGATTTATTGTTTTGTTGGTTGCCTAGACTTAAGAAAGCAATGGAGAAAATGGTAATAGTGAGAATTAAACTTACAAGTGTGTTTTGTGTACATTTTATTTTCCTGAAAACAGGTTGTTAAACCTTTATTGGGGCAGTTAGGTGGCGTGGTGGATAGAGCACAGGCCCTGGAGTCAAGAGGACCTGAGTTCAAATTCAGCCTCAGACACTAGACACTTACTAGCTGTGTGACCCTGGGCAAGTCACTTAACCCCAATTGCCTCACCAAAAAACATTTTAAAAATTAAAAATAAAAATAAACCTTTATTAACACATGCCTGGAGTAGAGGATTACTAGAATTACCTTCTAATTTAAGTTTATAGTAAAACTAGTAGCTTAGAGCTGAAAGGGTCTTTAGAAATCATCTATCCAACTTTTGCTTTTCACCCATGGGGAAACTGAGGCCCAGATAAGTACATCACATTGCACCTCAATGGGATGCTTCAGGAACCTGAGCAACTTACACCAACCCTCCCAGCCTCAGGTTCCCCATCTGTAAAACAGAGGCAAAAATAGCACCCACCTCCCAGGGCTGTAGTGGTACCCCGGGGGAGATCAGAGGATCATAGAATATAGAACTAGAAGAGTCATTAAGTCCAAATCCCTCACTAGGGCCACTGAGGCCTGGGGAGGTCAAGTGCCTTACTGAGTTACAGGGGCAGAAGGAGGCAGAGCCCAAATTCGAACCCAGATCCCCTGGCCCCAAAGCCAATGAAGCCTGTCTTGCTGGACCATGCTGAGAAAAGGTATGGTAAGTTTTTTATGTGTCTTAAAGTTTACCTAAATGTGAGTGGCTTGCTTTGGTTATTTCCTTCCTTTTAGCCTTGGACTCACTTCTGGTGGCAGTAGAGAAGTCCCCAGAATGATTCAAGCTAAGGGGCCCCCTTCTCAGATTTGTCCTCTTGCCTCAGGGACACAAATGTGTGGTGACTAATGTGTCTGCCTGCAACCACAGACCCCAGCGCCTGATGACTGGCTCTGGTGCTATTGGCTCTCCCTCCAGTCCTGTTCCCCTGCTTGAGAACCTGGCAGGATAATCACCACTTGTTAAGTTCATTGGAGGGGAAAGGAGACAAGGAGCCTTTATTTTTAACGCAGTCAGCTTTCTTTAGCATCCTCCAGCATTTCCAGCTGGTGTCCTACAGACACAGAATGGAGCCAGCAGCCAGCCTCCCTCGTCCTCTGCCACCCCCACTGACCCAGGGACCCGGGTGAGTGCCCACCTTCAGCTTGCTGTGCTGCTCTGTGTGGGACTGGAGGAGCTGCTCCGTACACTGGACGTCATTGGGAAGCTCTGTCTCGGCCAGGTCTGTCCCAAAAGTCTGTAACATCTGGGCTGTGGTTTTCACCGTCAGGGCAAAGTTTTCTATGGCCTGGGAGGTCAAAGGGAAGGAAGATAATAAAAGCTTGTCAGTGTGGACGGAGTAGCAGGGCAGAGATTCCCATGCTCTGTCCATTCCCATTGTCATCTCCAGTAACACTTAACATTTAGTAGATGGGAAGGAAGAGGAAGAGGAGGAGGAGGAGGAGGAGGAGGAAGATAGGAATAGAGAGACCACACCTGTAATTAGTATAGAGAACTCTGGAAGAGTAAACTCACTATCAGTTCAGGTGCATGCCTTCAATGCCACTTCTGACGGCCTTAGAGAGGTGTCTAGAACCCAGAGAAATGAATGGCTCACCCAGAGTCCCATTGCAATAATAGAAAATAAAAACCACCAGGGCAGCTAGGTGGCTCAGTGGATAGAACACTGGCCCTGGAGTCAGGACTACCTGAGTTCAAATGTGGCCTCAGACACTTAACACACACTTACTAGCTGTGTGACCCTGGGCAAGTCACTTAACCCCAAGTGCCTCACTAAAAACAAACAAACAAACAAAATGAACAAAAAAAGAAAAGAAAAACCACCACCATTTCTAGAGATTTTAATTTTTGAATGTTTACTAGCTACACAGCAGTCCCAGAAGGTGGGTACTAAGAGCCTTCCTCCCCCCCACCCCAATCTGGCTGAAGATGGTGAAGCCAAGGCTGGTGGAGGTTATCGGTTAAAGGCAATCATTCGGGGGCAGCTGGGTGGCGCAGTGGATAAAACACTGACCCTGGATTCAGGAAGACCTGAGTTCAAATCTGGCCTCAGACACTTGACACTTACTAGCTGTGTGACCCTGGGCAAGTCATTTAACCCCAATTGCATCACCAAAACCAAACAAAAACCACGCTGAGGGGAGTCAGGAGGACCTGAGTTCAAATCAGGCTTCAGACACTAGCTATGTGATGCTGAGCAACCCTTATTTGCCTCCGAAAGAAAAGAAGAGAGAAAAGAGAAGAAGAGGGGAGAGGATAGGAGGGGAGGGGAGGGGAGGCGAGGAGAGAGGTGGAGGAAAAGCATACTACTCTGAAATTTCACCCTAGAGCCTTTCCTTTGGATTAGGCCTCAATGGTGGGGGTTGGGTCCCGAAGGCATTGGTTTTAAACTTCACTCATGCTTCCGGGATACTTCCTCAGGCCTCCTTTGCCAATTAGCACATGAACTGCATTGGCTAATCAGATGCCATAAATGCACAGCTTGCCCTTGAGGGCATGGGACAGGAGAGCCACATTACTTTGTATGGGAGAGAGGAGCCAGAGGAAATGCCCGTGGGGCAGTGGCCTCCTGGTGCCAGGCTGGTAGGGCAGAGATGCCAAAAGGTGGTACTAAAAGCAAGGCAGAGCACTGAACCTGAACTTGACCCCCTCCTCCAGGCTGTCTAGGGCCTGGTCATGGGTGAGTGTCTTTATTTGATACAAGCTACCGGCTACCTGCTGCCCCCACCTCCACGCTCTCCTCCATGGGGGAGTCTTGTTTTTTGGTCACACACAGCTAGTAAGTGTCTAAGGCTGGTTTTGACCTCAAGGGCCTGTGCTCTCTCCACTGCACCACCTAGCTGTCCCCTCATTGGATCTTTTTTTTTTTTTTTGTGGGGCAATGAAGGTTAAGTGACTTGCCCAGGGTCACACAGCTAGTAAGTGTCAAGTGTCTGAGGCCAGATTTGAACTCAGGTCTTCCTGAAGTCAGGGTCGGTGCTCTATCCACTGCACCACCTAGCTGTCCCCTCATTGGATCTTTTTTTTTTTTTTGTGGGGCAATGAAGGTTAAGTGACTTGCCCAGGGTCACACAGCTAGTAAGTGTCAAGTGTCTGAGGCCAGATTTGAACTCAGGTCTTCCTGAAGTCAGGGCCGGTGCTCTATCCACCACACCACCCAGCTGCCCCCTCATTGGATCTTCATAGTAACCCTGGGAGGTAGGGACTGTGAATATGCCCATTTTACAGTCTACCAAACTGAGGCACATAGTGATTATGTGACTTGATCAGAGAATAAAGAACTAGCAAGTATTTGAGGCTAGATTTGAACCCAAGACTTCCTGACTTCACTTCCAATGGTGGGGATTTGGGACTTTGAGAGACTGAAGATACAAAGATGAAACAAGGGCGAATTGTTACATCCAGCTAGGAAGCCTTGATCACTGCAGGTCCTTAGTGGTGTTGCCTGGGATCCAGGACTTGGAGTCAGGTCTTTCTAAGTGCAAAGCCCACTTCAGACACGACTTACTTACTAGCTGTGTGACCCTAAGCAAGTCGCCTGTCCTTCCCAAGCCCTACTTTCCTCAGCCATAAAATAAAGACACTCCCAATACCAAGCTCACAGCATTGTTCCCAGGATCACAGAATCACAGAATCACAGAATCACAGACTTAGGCCTGCAGGGATTCTAGAGGACATCTCATCCAGCCCCCTCATTTTAGAGACCAGGGATAGGAGGCCCAGAATCATGGAGGTAGTAAATGACAAACAGCTGTGAAGCCAGGTCTACCTGACTACAAGTCTAAATCTCTTTCCACTGGGCCACCCTGCTTGTCAAGGCAAATGAGAGCACGCTTTGTGAACTTTGCCCCCACATATCATATCAAGTTTTATTATAATTGTTTTATTATTATTACTAGAATAGCAATAATTGCATATTGTTGCTGTTATCGTTACTATTACTACAGATAATATGACATTCTTGTTGTCATTATTATTACTTTTGTTGTTATTATTGCCCTTTCATTTATTCCCTCACCCCCCAGGCCCTTCAAGGGTAGACCCTTCTCCCAGGTTGGCACTCACCGTTCGATGGTGTATCCACTGTCCATGGCCATATTCTAGGGTCCCCCCCAGCTCCCGAGTCAGCTGGCTCTTGTCGATGTAGCCGTGGAGATCAGAAACAGAGTTCAACATGATGATCTATGGGGACAAATACAACCCAGCCCCACCAAGAGAAAAACAATAGTGAAGATGTGTCTCTCAGACTGTTGGGAAGCAGCTTGTCCTCTTTTATGTGCACGAAGGTACTCTTTGCTCTTCTCCCCCCAGTCAGCTTCATCACACTCACCTGGTGAATGTGTGTCCATCCTTCCTTGACCCCAAATATACAAGTGGCTCCCACCCCTGAATAGGACAAAATGAAGAATTCAAAGCATCATCTTGTCCAAGGAAAAGTAAGGAGCTGGGATCCCAGGACACTGAGCGCAGATCCATCTACCTGCCCCACCTCCTAAGTCCCACAGTGTTTTCATCAAAAGCTATCCCTAGGGCAGCTAGATGGCGCAGTGGTTAAAGCACCAGCCCTGGATTCAGGAGTACCTGAGTTCAAATCTGGCCTCAGACACTTGACACTTACTAGCTGTATGACCCTGGGCAAGTCACTTAACCCCCATTGCCTAAAAAAAAAAAAAAGCTATCCCTTCATCATTTGTGTCAGAACCTATCACAGAAGAAGCAAAACAAGCCCAAGAAGTGTTTGAGTGAAAGAACAACTCTGATGGGCACCCATCAGCCAACTTGCTGATGAGCCTCTGTAAGCTTTGTGAGGCTAATCCTCAGAGAAGCCTGGACTCTAACAGAACGGGACACCTCGGGTTTCAAGAAGGCAGTAGAGGAAGCCTTTAACCCATGCTATGACTGCCAAAATCTACATCAGATTTGTTGACACCCACAAACCTGAGAAGCCCAACAAAGGAACAGAAAGGGTTGCCTCTGGGACATCCTCAAGTAAGTGTTGGGAACAACAACTTTCTCATAACTTTTTAAAGAAACATTTATACACAGGACACAGATTTTTCTACCAGGTTGGGGAGGAAGGGGAGGTTTTCACAATTTAAAAAAGAGGTAGTTCCACTATGAGAAATCCCTTCATTGACACCCAAAGGCAGGGAGCTTAATCAATCTGCTATTCAGTAAGCACTTAGTAACTACTATGTGTCAAGCACGGTGCTAGCCACTATTGATGCAAAATAAAATGGAAACAGTTCCTGCCTTCAAGGAGCTTACACTCTAAAAGGGAAAGAATCTCTCAGGGCTCCTTCAGAATTATTCCATTCCAGAACACACAGTAGACACATTCAATTGAAGATAAAAGGCAGCTAGGTGGCACCATGGTGGATATATACAGCACCATGTCAAGTGTCAGGAAGAACCAGCCATAACTCTTAGCTGTGTGACCCTGGGCAAGTCATTTAACCTCATTCTGCCTCAGTTTCTTCAACTGTAAAAATTGGGATAATAATAGAACCTAACTCACAGGGTTGTTGTGGGGCCCAAAGGAGACAGTATCTGTAAAGTGCTTAGCACAATGCCTGGGCACAGGGCAGTCGATGGATAAATGCTTATTCTATTCAGTTCCAGATAAACTCCTTGAGGAGAGGTATTGGTGATTAATAAATGCTTGTTGGTGAATCATTGATTATCATGGCCCTAAGTCCCTACCTACTCACTTCCTGAGGTAAAAAAAAACAACCCTCCAACAGAGTAACCTCTTACCTCTAAAACACAACCCCTCAAAGTACATTCCTTTCATTTAATCTTTGACCTCTGACATTTCTCTTTTCCTTTTTGCCTTTCAGTGATTGCTTGCAGATGTCAAGATCTTTCTGGTATTACTGGACAGAGGCCTTCCCCAAACCTGCTTGGCCATGAAATACCCACCCATGTGGGTGTAGGATCAAAATATTGAGAGGGCCAGAAGGAACTTTAGAGACCATAATGCAACCTTCCCATTGTACAGATAAAGAAACTGGGGCTCAGAGAATAAGTATAACTTCCCATCTATGAAAGAGCAAGAAAAGACAAGGAATTAACTTTTTAAAAAATTTGGCTATTTATGTGTATCCCTGAGGAAAGATGTGATGAGAAATGAGGTTGGTTTAATGGTTAATGAAGCTTGAGGACTGGTCTCAGTGTCCTAGAACACAACTTGGAAGATTTCCTGCCTCATATCTGGCCGAAGTCCTAGAGTCAACCCAATATTCCTCTGTGGGGTCAGAGGAAGATAAGTTAAAATCCAGAGATTCAAGGTCAAGGCCAGATTTATGGCAACTGGAGTGGCTTTGACTGAATCCATCTCTCCTCCACTATACTGGCCTTTCTTCTTCCCTGTTGTCCTTGGGAAGGGCCCTAGATCTCTCCTCCTGAATTCTTTCTTCCTCTACATCTCAAGTCCATGCCTCCCCTCTGTCTCACTGGATCTTATCTCTGTGCCTCTCCCACATTCCCTTCTTTTCATTACTTTGGGATGGTGATTCTTCTAAAAATAAGAATTTTTCTAGCTGAAGACAAGACATTAGCAAGTTTTAAAATGCATTCCACATGCAGGAAAGGGAGGGAGGCCAAGTGGTTGTCATGGAGACACCTTATGGTTTCTTGGAAGGCAAGTATGCAAAGTCCTATTCAACAGATGTCATTTTCCCAGCACTGCCTGGTTGCCTGACAGAGGCTGCTCACTCAGCTCTCCCCAATGGCCAGCCTGAGGATGGAATGCGGTGGGGCCATCTACTCTCTCCCATGACTGACAAAGCCAGGCCTTCTCCTTCCACCTGGTATTCCCGGTCTTAGCTGTAAAAGGGATTTTGATTGTAGAGGCGGGAGGCCAGAGTTCAACCTAAGGAGGGGCCTAATTTCATCACAAAACTTCTGTAGGGCCAAAGCTTAACATATTCAGTTAAAAACAAAAGAATCCAAACCCTACAGATCTTGTGATGGAAATTTTAAAAAAGAAAAAAGAAAACCACCAGTAAGAGACAGAGGATCCAAGACATGAGGGAACCCAGATGATGGATATGGTGGTGCATGATGAAATTTAATGTTGTTTTTTTAAAAAGATTTGGTTGTGTGTGCTGTGTGTAAAGAGACGGGAAGTTGCTCTTTTGAACATACATAGATGTACACACATTTTCAGTATGTGTGTGTGGATTCACACATGCTTTGAGAATCCCTAATTTAGGATACTCTATATCTTTATACAGACCATAAGCCTTCAGTGGCTTATCAGCCTGACTTCAGGAGGTGCTGTGGCCAAAAGTATCATCAGTAGTTGACCAGCTCTCTAATGATGGGTTTCTTGATACCTTCTAAAAGAATTTCCAGCAGTAGGATCTAAGAGAGCAATGGTTCATCCAGTGTAGCCAGCTCTTTTCTTCCCTGTTTCTCTACCTGTTTTTATCTCTGTCTCTATTGTCTATCTGTCTGTCTGTCTGTCTGTCTGTCTCTATCTATCATCTATCTACTTACTTGTCTAACCATTCATCCATCTATTATCTATCATCTATATATCTATCTACCTACCTACTTACCTGTTTGTCTATGCATCCATCTTCCTACCTACTTATCTGTCTACTTACCTTCCTACCTACTTACCATCCATCCATACACCCATCTGTCTGTCCATCCACTCACTCACCCCTCCATCCATCCATTTATCTATCCATCTACCTACCTTGTTTGTCTGTCTCTCTCACACATGGCACAGTGGATAGAGAGAAGGCTGACCTTGGAATCAAGAACATTTGGGATCAAGACCTGACTGACATAAACTAGCAATGTGACCCTGGGTAAGTCACTGAACCCCTCAGATCACTCTAACCCTATCCTATCCCTCTCTACCCCACCCCAGACAACTCTCTAAGATAATCAAGCATTGGAGCTTTGTCATTTAACCCCCTTCATGACTGTGGCAAGGATGGTACAGGGGAAAGAATAATGCATTTAGAGTCAGAGAAACTGAGCTCTTATTCTGGCTCAGCTACTATGTGATCCTCTTTGGCAAGTTGCTTGTACCTCACTTTCCTCACTTGTAAAATGAGGGGAGGACTGGACTAGAAGGCCTCTGAGTTCCCTTTTGGCTCCTGACACATGGTCCTATGACCTCTCTGGATGTTAGCTTTCTTTTCTTTTTTTTTTTTTTTTTTTTAGTGAGGCAATTGGGGTTAAGTGACTTGCCCAGGGTCACACAGCTAGTAAGTGTTAAGTGTCTGAGGCCGGATTTGAACTCAGGTATTCCTGAATCCAGGGCCAGTGCTTTATCCACTGCACCACCTAGCCGCCCCTTGGATGTTAGCTTTTTAATCTGTAAAATGAGAGAGTTAGATGAGATGACTTCTATCTCTGCCTATAATCTCTGTCATCTTCCTGATTATATAGTCAGCCCACTAGCCACTGCACCACAAGGCTGGACTTCTAGACATAATTGTAATAAACTGTATTGTGGAATGGGAATTCTGTTATTTCTATCAATAATAGCAGAAAGCAATCAACTCAGTCAATCCAATCCCCTTTAATACTGAAGCTGTCCCTCTATTGGTGATCTCCAATTTATCCTCTATATATCTTCTTGTACTTAGTTGTTGCATATTGTCTCCCCAGTAGACTGTGTGTCTGTCTTTTGCCCTTATCCCTAATGCTTACAGTGCCTGGCACACAGTAGGCACTTAATGAATGGAGAAAGGAAGGGAATAAGCCTTTATTAAATGCCTACTCCATGCCAGGCATTGTGTTAATCACTTTCCAGATATAATCTCACATGAACAAATGCTTGTTGACTGACCAACAATAAAGAAAAATTGCTTGTCATCAGGATGATAGTGTTCCTTTCGGTTCCCAGTGAAGAATCACCAACGAACAAGACATTTATCTATAGACATATGTTTATAGATGTACATGCTACTTGGAAGGATCTTCTTTCTACAAGACATTGAAACTATATCTGGAAGTTGGCCAAATCTTTCTAAGTATCAAATCCCAACTTTCTAGGGATTTGAGTTTCAGGGGTTGGCAAAAGGCACCGAGTACTCCTTTCTATAAGGAAAAATAAGACTTGACTGTCTCTTGGAAAATGTCATGATTTTCCTGCATGTTGAAGATTGATTTATTTTTTAAACCACTTTTTTTTGCTGAGTTCAGGATAATTGAATAGAAACATCTGGGCTACATTTCTTTTAATACTCATCCTAGTTCTTAAACTGAGAGTGGGGAAAGTTCTTTGGCAGGGCGGAGAATGGGGGGAATGGAAAGTATACTCTAAGGTTGGCCAAAATCCAAAGGGTGCAGAACCAATCATATAATAAACACACCAAAAGGGGAACCAAACCCCCCAAAACCAAAAGGGGAAGTAGGAAGAGAATGAAAACTTGTCTCAAATCTGCGCTATCCTCTTTTTCCTTCTACCTCTCAAATCCACCCCTTCCTTGCCACTTTCAATCTCCCTGCATCGACCCAGGATCAAATTCTAATTACCTCCATTTCTACTACTTCACTGACATTCTGTTTTGTTTTTTTGGGTTTTTTTTTTTTTTTGCAGGGCAATGAGGGTTAAGTGACTTGCCCAGGGTCACACAGCTAGTAAGTGTCAAGTGTCTGAGGCCGGATTTGAACTCAGGTACTCCTGAATCCAGGGCCGGTGCTTTACCACTGCGCCATCTAGCTGCCCCCTTCACTGACATTCTAACTGACCTTCCCATCTCCACTTAATAAATGCTATTGAATTGAACTGAATTGAATTGAACTGAATTAAATTGAATTTCTCCCATGCCACTCTGCCCTCACTGTCTTCCTTGGATTGTTAAGTATCTCCTGTGGGTAGGTCTCATCTCCACAAATAGACTCTAAGTTCTTGAGGGTAGGGACCATAATTTATCCCTCAATATCCATCACATAATTCTAGAAGTCATTGCAGGACCTCTCTCTTCCCTGCCCCCCACTCCATGCGCATTATCCCCAGGTTAATCCTGGGGATTATAATCCTATAAATAACATTTTCATTCCATCCCATCCCATCACACATCCCCGCCCCCCCCCTCCATCCCCTCACACACACCTCTGGAAAACTTGTGAAATCCCATAGATCAATCCCAAACTCCTCAGCCTGACACAAGATACTTTCCAGACCTCACTTCTCACTACTTCCTCAGGTTTTCTACTTAAGCCAGGTTTCCACCCCTTCCCTCAGCCTAAAACACCACCCTCTCCTCTCTGCCTGTCTCATTATTACCCCTCTTCCAAGGTCCACTGTGACCTGTGACTCCAAAGTCATAGTCATCTTTTCCTTTGGCAAACTCCTAATTCACTTGCTTTTTGGCTTTGTCTAGGCCTGTGATTTCATGGGTATAGGGAAAGCCAGGTCAGGAAACACCTTCTACCCATGCAGGTCAGTACCTGCTGTGGAAATGAGTCCTCTGGAGAGTTTCCTGGGGAACAGAGGGTTAAATGACTTGCCCAGGTTCACACAGCCAGAATGTGTCTGAGGCAGGAATTGAGACCAGAATTCCTGGTTTGGAGGTGGGCTCTCTATGGATTACTCCACACTGCCTCTTTATAGCATTTATTTTCTCAGTATAACATGAGCTCCTTGAGGGTAGGGACTACTTTTATCTTTCTTTTTTTTTTTTAATTTTTTTTATTTTTAGTGAGGCAATTGGGGTTAAGTGACTTGCCCAGGGTCACACAGCTAGTAAGTATTAAGTGTCTGAGGCCAGACTTGAACTCAGGTCCTCCTGACTCCAGGGCTGGTGCTCTATCCACTGCGCCACCTAGCTGCCCCCTATCTTTCTTTTTGTATCCCTTGTAGTTAGCATGGTGCCCTGCGTATAGGAGGCACTCAGAACACGTGTGGTAAATTGAACTGAATGGAGACTGAATCATTGGCATCTAACATATACTGCTCTGGCTTGTCAATAATATTTTTTTATGGGCATATGTCTTGTCTTTGGACCTAGACTATAATCTTCTTGGCTCCAGGGACCATATTCGATCTATCTTTATCTCCAATGTACAGTGGAAGGCACTTGTGAAAGATTTGGTGTATAAAAAGAGGAAGACAGGAATAGATGAAGAAAGGAGGAGGAAGATGAAGATGAAGAGGAGGAGGAGGAGGAAGCTGAAGCTGAGGAAAGGGGAAGAGGGAAAAGAAGAAGAGGATGAAAAGAAATAGGAAAGGGGCAGCTAGGTAGCACAGTGGATAGAGCACTGGCTCTGGATTCAGGAGGACCTGAGTTCAAATTCCGCCTCAGACACATGACACTCACTAGCTGTGTGACCCTGGGCAAGTCACTTAATCCTCATTGCCCTGCCCCCTCCCCCCCCAAAAAAAACAAATAAAAAGAAATAGGAAAAAGAGAAGAGGAGCGAGAAGGAAGGAAGAGGAGATGAGAGAAGCAGAGACAGACATTTTGACAAAGAAAATGGAAGATGGAAGGGTGTGCTTACCGGTACCTTCATTTTAAAGTCATCTCTATAGAGTTTAATGCCAATGTCAGCAATGGTCCTTTGGATAAAGCGAGATGGCCGAAGAACAAAGACAAGCTGCAGGTTTCCTGGAAATGCTCCCTGGAATAATGGAAAAAGTTCATGAGGAAAGGCATCTCCCATCCCAGACCCCCTTGCACCCTGAATCTCATCAAGGTGATGCAAATGGCCTGAAATGAACCACAGGTAATCACAGGAAAAAGTCAGCGGCCCAGGGAAGTGCCCCCAGTGGCCCAGTTTGGATGTGGATAGAAGTCTGGTAGACAGACCAAACAAAGTCATCTCTGGGCTGTATGGGGAAAGGGGGATACTTGCAGTAGTAGATACTAAGTTCCCAGAGGGCAGAGACTCTCAGCTCTGGGTTTCTTTCCCCAGCTGCTAACACAGTGCTTGGCACATAGCAGACACTTAATAAATGTTGGTCAAATTGAATTCCACATCTCAAGTTGTACAGGAATATTTCCTGAGCCCCTTCCCCTCTACCTTGCTAGGGAATTAAATGCTCTTGCACACCTTGTGATTTGTGAATGCCTTCTTCGCCCTCGGACCACCTTGTATTTACTGATCCATGACCTCATTACATCTACCAGTCAAGAGCAAGCTCTCTGAGAACAGGGACTCTCACACTTCCCCTTTGTCCACAGGTGCCAGGCTTGGAAAACTGGTTGCAGAGAGCTGAAGTCCCAAGCACAGTCCATGCTCCTAATCTACTTAAATGTCTCTGGGCTAAGTACGGGGCTCCATCCAATCAGACATGGATGATATTATTAACAATTGTGTTACCCAATCACAAATTGGGGGTGTCTGTTAATAGTATGATTTAATGTTTAAGAGGGGAGCACAAAATGGTGCAGTACACTGAGCATCAGATCCCCAACAAGAGGACCTGGGTTTGAGTTTTGACTCTTCCACTCACAACCTATGTGACCCATGGAAAACCTCTTAATTTAACTGGATATTAGGTTATTCATCTGTCAAATAGGGAGTTGGAACTGATCATCACCAAGATCTCTTGTAGCACTAAATCTGGACTCGCTCTCTGCAGGAGACTAGGGAGTAAAGGGAAATATTATCTCAAGACCCTTCACCCCAATGGACTCTTGGGTAGACCCCAACAATGGTTGCTGTTGAAGGTGAGAGGACCCATGACAGGAAGCAGAAGCAATCATTCCAAGTTACCAGGCACCCACTGTCTGGAGGGAACTAGGTGCCCCTTGGCAGGCGGACTGTGTTAGAGAATTCTTAGGATGGAGCGGTGACTCAGAAAAACTGCCAATGCCCATCTACAATTTACTGTGCCTAGGAAAGTTCCATCAGGAGTATTAACTCTGCTTAGTTGCCCAATTCTTCTCCCTCTATGAGTTTCAAGAGGGAAATAGAAACTCCTTTCCCTGTCCTTTTCCTCCCCACTTCTGGCCAGTTCTCCAAGTCTTACATGTCTCCAGGGCTGAGTGAGTAAGAAACAGTTATGAGGCTCTGTGGCTATAGTTGTATACTCGAGGTGCCAAGTGTGGGTGTAGTCACTGGAAGGGATAATTCTACAGCCACAAATAGACTGAAGGAATCAAGCTGGCATGGCAGAAGCAGCGCCTCCCTCTTCCTGTCCCTTAAGAACAGGGGTTCTTAAGCCGGGGTCTGAGAAGTTTTGGGGGTATTTTAAAGAACCATAATTTTTTTATATGCAATTGGAAAGAGATAAAATATTTAAAAGGGAAAAATATTTTGATAACTATGTTTCAACATAATTGTTTTATTTTATAATACCATATATTTTATTTTATGCATTTGTAAGTATTTTTCTGAGAAAGGATCCATATACACCAGACTGCCACAGGGGACCATGACATACAAAAAAGTTAGGACCTCCTAGCCTGGATCATGTAAAAGAACTTAGTATTTGGTTAACTCATATCTCTGTAATAATCTGGAATTCTATTTATCCTGAAGCACAGTAGAAAGGTGATTATGGTACAAGGTGGGGAGAGAGGGTCAGCCTTCTCATCAGAAAGACCTGTATTCGAGTCCCATCTCTGACTAATCCTGGATATATAACCCTGGGCAACTCACTTAACCCCTTAGTTTCCCAGGCAAGACCCTAAGTAACAGAGAACTTGTATTGGTGGAGGGCATTTCTAATCAGTGATGTCTCCACAGTGATGAAATTACAGACAATAATAACAGCTAGAATTTATATAACACTTTAAGTGTACAAATTGCTTTGCATTTATCATCTCATTTGATCCTCATAATAACCCTGGGAGGTAGGTGCTATTATTTACCCCCATTTAACAGACTAGGAAACTGAGGCTGTTATGTCGTGCCCAGGGTCACACTGACTAGTAAGCGTCTGAGTCAGGATTTAAACTTGTTTTCCTAACTCCAAGTCTAGATCCAGCCACTCTGTCAACAAATGAAGGAAAGAAGCACCAAATCTACCAGGAAGGAATTTATTTATTTTTACTCCCTCTCCTCCCAGTGACCAACAGGATTCCATTTGACTGCAGGTGGTGCATAAAATGAGCAAGCCACCCCCTTTGCCCATGCTTTTCAGCCTTCCCCACTATTCCATCATAGCCCAATGTTGTATCTATTGCCTTTGTCACTCAAACTTTAAGAAACTAAATCCTTTGAAGGGCGATGAGGGGGGCTGGGAGGTAGGGGACCCAGACAAGAGGCAGCCTCTGCCCTTTGTGGATATTTGAAAGCATCCAAGCACAGCTGTAGAAATAAACCTTTCAATAAATGACAATTCCCACCTTCCGTTCCCGTGAATTTGACTGAAAAAGAATGGAAGATTTGGTAATTACACTGGCTTTTAAACAACAGCTTAAAAGAAATGAACAGGGGGCAGCTAGGTGGTGCAGTGGATAAAGCACCGGCACTGGATTCAGGAGGACCTGAGTTCAAATCTGGCCTCAGACACTTGACACTTACTAGCTGTCTGACCCTGAGCAAGTCACTTAACCCCCTTTGCCCCGCCAAAAAAAGAAAAAAAGAAAAAAAAGAAATGAACATAGGGTCATAGATTTACAGTTGGAAGGGGCCTTAAAATCTAACCCCTTCTTTTGCAATTGAGGAAACTAAGGAACAGAGAGATCTAATGATTTGCCTAGGATCACATAGCTGATAAGTGTCAGAGGCAGGATTTGAACTGAGTTCTTCCTGACTGCCCTCTAGCCACCAACTTCCCTTCTTAAACACTCAGGAAGAGTAACTCCAATACATCCTTCCACTTTTACTCGACAGGGGTCTATGTTACAATCAGAGGATAAAGGCATATTTTTTTTAATTTAATTTAAATTTTTTTTAGTGAGGCAATTGGGGTTAAGTGACTTGCCCAGGGTCACACAGCTAGTAAGTGTTAAGTGTCCGAGGCCAGACTTGAACTCAGGTCTGGCCTCGGACACTTGACACTTACTAGCTGTGTGACCCTGGGCAAGTCACTTAACCCTCATTGCCCTGCCCCCCCCAAAAGAAAGGAAGGAAGGAAGGAAGGAGGGAGGAAGGAAAGAAAGAAAGAAAGAAAGAAAGAAAGAAAGAAAGAAAGAAAGAAAGAAAGAAAGAAAGAAAGAAAGAAAGAAAGAAAGAAAGAAAGAAAGAAAGAAAGAAAGAAAGAAAGAAAGAAAGGAAGGAAGGAAGAAAGGAAGAAAGGAAGGAAGGAAGGAAGGAAGGAAGAAAGAAAGAAAGGAAGGAAGAAAGGAAGAACTAGAGAAAGAGAGAGAAAGAGGAAGGAAGGAAGGAAGGAAGGAAGGAAGGAAGGAAGGAAGGAAGGAAGGAAGGAAGGAAGGAAGGAAGGAAGGAAGGAAGGAAGGAAGGAAGGAAGGAGGGAGGGAGGGAGGGAAGGAAGGAAGGGAGGAAGGGAGGGAGGGAAGAAGGGAGGGAGGGAGGGAGGGAGAGAGAAAGAGAGAAAGAGAGAAAGAGAGAAAGAGAGAAAGAGAGAAAGAGAGAAAGAGAGAGAGAGAGAGAGAAAGAGAGAAAGAAAGAAAGAAAGAAAGAAAGAAAGAAAGAAAGAAAGAAAGAAAGAAAGAAAGAAAGAAAGAAAGAAAGAAAGAAAGAAAGAAAGAAAGAAAGAAAGAAAGAAAGAAAGAAAGAAATGTTCTGCTTGGTCCATGCATAGCCAGGAATTTTGCCTGTTCTGCTCTGTCCAGCCAGACCCAGGATTTGAGCGAGATTTCTTTAGTATTCAGAAAATCCTGCGTGCCTGAAAGCTGACACGTTCCCCCAGCTTCTCATGGGGAAAGATGTTTTGTTGGCAGTGGGGAAGTGAGAAGGGAGGAGGGTCCTTCCCATGTCAGGCAAACAGCAGGACAGTGAAAACAAGCAAACATCCTGTGTACTCACTGCGATTCGGGTCAAGGATGCCTTTACGGAGCTCCATTTGTCTCTCCTCCTGTCGATAACGATGATGAACCCGATGCTGGCAGCCTCCAGACTGCAAAGAAATAGGAAGAGGTGTGCAGGGTTACAGGGACCCGCAGGAGTATGGGATGAGTACAGTAGCAGAGACCAGACTCCATCCCGCTTCCAGTGTAGATCGAAGTGTCCCTGCTCAGCCGGGTGGATGAATAGTAAAGGCAGCTCCTTTGTACCCCGAGGCTGCCTAGCTGCCTTCATAAAACATGAATTTTTTATCTGTTCCTATCTCTCAGCTGCCTCATCTCTGGCTGGTAAAGGAAGGGGTGCTGGCTAAGGCCACATGTCTCCATGCCTCCCTGAAATGGAACATGCCAAGGGGGCCTGGCAGATGCCTGGGGGAGGCAGGACACCCCCATGTTGGGCCCTGTCAGCCTTCCTCCAAAGATGTGACACGTCACGGGGCTAGTGTTGGCTCCTTGCACTGAGGATTGCATCCGGGCTTGGGGAGAAGATAACACATTGAATGCGGGGTGCAAACAGCTCACCAGAAATCAGGGGAGTGAAACCGTGGCAACCGTGATCAAGGACCAAGATATGCGTGAAAGGAAACGTGTTTGCTTAGAGCCCAGAGCTTGAGCAGTTCGGGGCTCCCTCCCACCTTTCTCCCTCCCCTAATCCTCTATACAGTGTGGGGTAAGACTGGGTAACCCTGAAGGTCCCTGCTAGCCCCAAACCAGGTGATGTTCTGATGCTTTTAAATCAAAGCCCTGATACTATATAACTTTTAGCTACACCTCATGGGTGTTTTGGAAGGAGATCTCCCTTTAAAGCACTATATAAATGTAGTTTACCTTAAAAAAAAAAAAAGATGGGGGCAGCTAGGTGGCCAGTGGATAAAGCACCAGCCCTGGATTCAGGAGTACTTGAGTTCAAATCCAGCCTCAGACACTTGGCACTTACAAGCAAGCCAAAAACAAACAAAAAAAAGATGAGCAGGATGCTATTAGAAAAACCTGGCAAGACCTACATGAACTGATGCAGAGTGAAATGTACTGTATACAAAATAACAGCAATATTGTGAGATGATCTGATGCAAATGACTTAGTTATTTTCAGCAATGCAATGATCTAGGACAACTCTGAAAGAATTATGAAAACTGCAATCCATCTACAGAGAAAGAACTGATGGTATCTGAACAGAGATGGAAATATATTTTGTTGTTGTTGTTAGTTCCTTTTCTAAAGATTTTTTGTTTGCTTTGTTTTGCATGACTGCAGATGTATAACTGTGTGGGACAATTATGGATTTGAGTCAGATTAAACTCTGAGGATGGAGTATGAAAGATACCTAGCCCCCCACCCCGCCCCAGAATAGCTAGCCTCTCGCTTTGCCTAAAAGTTTTATTGTTGAGATAATGGACTTGGGACAGTTCTGTAAACTTTGGGGATGGGGTCTGGGAGATATCCAGTCCCCCAGTAAGTTTTATTACTTGTCACAGTTCTACCAATTAGCACTATTTACTTTACTTCTTATTTATTTACAAAGGGGAGAAGGGGAAGGGGTACAAGAAAGAGGGAGGCAGAAATCACTCCCTTATCTGACTGTAATTAATCCATGACAGGGACTGGGGTTTCTGACATGTGAGAGGGGAGTTTTTTATTACAGGCCATAAACTAAGGTGTAGCTGGCATATGAAAAATGAGATGGAGAAGATAATGGCAAACCACTCCAGTATCTTTGCCAAAAAAAAAAAAAAAACCCACATAGGGTCATGAAGAATCAGACAGGACTGAAAAATAACTGAACCACAAAATATCTAGGCACTGAACTGGTCCCTGGCTAAAAAATTAAATTAAATAAGGTCTGGCCTCAAGCAGCTTACATTTTACCAGAAGATACAGTATATAAAGAAATGAGCAAATACAAGATATGAGACCTGAGTTAAGCCTAGGGATTCTAAGAGGCAGAAGTGGGAAGAGAAAAGATATTGGGGATACCCTTTGCAAAGGCTCCAAGGTGGGAGATGGAATGTTGAGTTCAAGGAACAGGAAGGTGACTCTGGTTGGAAGGTAGAATGTGTGAAAGGGAATAAAGTGAAATAAGCCTGGAAAAAGCAGGCTAGAAGGAGATTGTTAAAGTCAAGTCTCTATTGTATTTTGGAGATAATGGGGAGCCACTGAAGGCTTTTGAACTGGGGAGTGACATCAGGAAGGTTGATTTAGCAATTATGGGGGAGATGGAGTGGAGAAGGGAGACATTAGGAGTAGGGAAACCAAATGAAAAATTATTTTTTTGTTTGTTTATTTGGTGGGGCAATGAGAGTTAAGTGACTTGCCCAGGGTCACACAGCTAGTAAGTATTAAGTGTCTGAATCCAGATTTGAACTCAGGTCCTCCTGAATCCAGGGCTGGTGCTTTATCCACTGCACCACCTAGCTGCCCCCGAAAAACTCTTTTTAAAATCAGTACTGTTGAAGACCTGAACTAGAGTTGTAGCCTCATGAGTGAAAAGGAGGGTATTGATACAAAAACATTCATAGCAGTCTAAATAACACATGGCAACTGATTGCATGGTGGAGGATGAGCTTGAGGTAAAATTAGTGATTTTAAGTGATAAATGTGGAATGAGTCATAGAATGCTCCAGCCGGAAGGGACCCTCGCAGGGATGTGCTGGTAAATGTTTAACAATCAGATCCAAGATACAATTTTAAGTTTTAATCTGTATTATTAACATTTTTTCCCTCACTCTCAAGTCTAGTCCACCAACAAAACAATAAATCAAAATCTGATTTGTAGTGATTGCTGACTTCCAACATGTAAATGATCACACTAAAAATGTAACCATTGGTTTGAACTGGCTCCAGCACATCCCTGCAACTTAATAAATATTTAGTCCAACCTCCTCATTTTACAGGTGAGAAAACTGGAGCTCAGATAGGCTAAGTGACTTTTTTGAGGTTATTTAGCTATTTCAGAATGAAACTGCCAGAAAACTTAGGTCTCCTTACTCCTAGGTCAATGCTTTTCCTACTAATGAAAGCCGCTTGATGTTTTATGAGAAACCGATCTGGAGTTTCCCATTTCCTGGAAATTTGGAGAACAATTTTATTTGCTTAAAAAAAAAAGAAAAGAAAATAGCAGTAGGTTTGTTGTCAATGAATCCACATTGACTATAAATCAGCCTGTAGACCAGAAATAATAAATTAATGAATTCATTAGAGGTCAATAGCCTGTTTTTTTTTCTGCTGAGTTCAGCTACAATAATTAATAATGTGCAGACTAAGTGTTTTCCCAGAAAGCCTCTCTATAGTTTTATTGATTTTTCCCTTCTCTTAAGTGTTATTGATCTTAAGAGAGACTCTTACAGCTTTATGGATGAAATAATAAGTATATGTAGTGAACTTTGCAAATGTGCAAACCTTCTCCAGATGGCTGGCTTCCCTTGGACAGGAAGGAATTTATTAAGAGGTAGTTTAAGACAAGAGGAAAAGCCAGCCCAGTAGTCCCAGAAAAATTAAGGGCAGAGTATCAGAGAGGTTAGAGAAAGTACTGGAGGTAGAATGAACAAGGCCAGGAATACCAATATGGAAGATCAGATCCCTAGGTCTTCCACATCCCATGGGGACCAGAAAGATGCCCATGGTGGAGGGTCCCACTGGAAGGAGAAAGGAGATCTCAATAGGCTTGGCTGGGTCCTTTCTGTGTCTTTATTGTATAAATAAAACTGTTCTATATTTGGAAGCTTTGTGAGTCTGAGTGCTTATAACAAGAGCTGGTGACCACCCTTGGGGAAGGGCTGGATATTGAAATTCACAGGTTTAACCTGAATAAGGGAAATAATCCAGATAATTAAAAGATCCTCAAGGTATACCTTGCCTTTTAGAAAGGGAGGAGAAAGAACAATGACTTTGGTGTCAGAGAACATGGTTTCAAATCTCAGCTCTGTCACCTTCTGCCTGTATGACCTTAGACAAGTCATATGATCTTCATGGAACTCAGTTTCATCATCCATAAAATAAGGCAATTAGACTAGATGACTCTGACTTGTGACTTTAGATCTATGTTTCTATTATTTTTCATGGGGGGAGGGAAAGGATCTGAAAAATAGGTTACATGTAGGCATACTCGTTGAACTAGTGCCAGAGGAGTCCAGCATGGTGAATAATGTCTGGACCAGGTGTCAGGGTTCAAATCCTACCTCAAGCCCCTTCGATCCTAGGCAATTTGCTGAACCTTTTCCTGTATTCCTCACCTGCAAAATGGGGACAATAATAGTACTCACCTCACAGGGTTGTGAGGTCCAAATAAAATAATCTATTTAAAACACTTTCTACAAACCTTAAAGCACCACAAAAAAGTGGGCTATTTGGGGGCAGTCATGTGGTACAATGGATAGAGCACTGGCCCTGGAGTCAGGAGGACCTGAGTTCAAATCCAGCCTCAGACACTTGATACTTACTAGCTGTGTGACCCTGGGCAAGTCACTTAAAACCAATTGCCTCACCAAAAAAAAAAAAAAAAAAGTGGGCTATTTGACATGAGCTTTGCCCAGGACCTTCAGTGAATCCCACAGGGTCCTGGTCAGGACTAGGCAATATCAGAGTTTGACTAAAATTGACCTCTTGGGTTAGAAAGAAGGAAGGGGGTGTAGCTAGGTGGCACAGTGGATAAAGCACCAGCCCTGGATTCAAGAGGACCTGAGTTCAAATTTGACCTCAGACACTTGACACTTACTAGCTGTGAGACCCTGGGCAAGTCACTTAACCCTCATTGCCCTGCATAAATAAAATTTTTTTTTAAAAAAAGAAGGAAGGAAGGGGACAGGGAGGACAAGACAGCTTTTACCAGAGTGGTCAGATACCAGACATGGCATTCTGTGGAATACTGGGAGGGATTAGGAAAGAGGTCGCACCAGTGTGATGGGGCAGTATGCCCAGGCAATCAAGAGGAGGCTGCAAGATGGATCCTCAGTCAGTGCACCCTCACCTGGAACTTTTTCCAGCACCTAAGACCCTCTAATGAGAAGCTGTAATAGTCTTCTGTCATGCCAGACTCCTCCCATTGGTGAGTTCCTTTTGGGGGGGGAGAGGGGGTATCAATTTTGAATGTGGGCTTACCCTGAACATCTCATTTCTATCAGCTGTGCTTCTGACTTTAAGGACTTTGCCATCATGCTCCCTCTCAGGTATCCCTTGTCCCCCCCCCCCTTCCCCTTTTTATGTGTTGTCTTTCTCCATTAGAATATAAGCTCCTGGGGCAGCTAGATGGCGCAGTGGATAGAGCACCGGCTCTGGAGTCAGGAGTACCTGAGTTCAAATCCGGCCTAAGACACTTAACACTCACTAGCTGTGTGACCCTGGGCAAGTCACTTAACCCCAATTGCCTCACTAAAAAAAAAAAAAAAAAAGAATATAAGCTCCTTGCAAGCAGAGACTTTTGTCTTTCTTTGTATCCCCAGTGCTTACTACAGTGTCTAGCACATAGTAGGCACTTAGTAAATGCTTATTAATGGACTGCCTGAGGACAGGGACCATCTTTTTGCTTCTCTTTGTATTCCCAGTTCTTAGCATCATTAAGTGCTTAATAAATGCTTGTTAATAGCCTACCCACCAACCTGGGGGAGGGAGACAAGAGGGAGGCAGTCCAAGACTGTGGCTTCTCACAGCTCAAAAATGGGAGGATGGAGAACCTTGATCAAATCTGGGCTGAGAGCTGGGAGAAAACTAAGACAGCTCAGCTTGGTGAATGAGCGTGGCCACTGATCAGATAAAAGGAGTTTTGGAATCAAGGGTGGTCCTAAAGACCCTCCCCCAGCAAGAGACTAGGCCATCAAAGATGAAGTGGGGAGTGGGAAGAAAGGAGCAGGGAGGGGGGAAGAAACACCCTTTCCTCCCATTGGAATGGGAGGGGAGGGGACAAGCTTGGAGGGCTGGCTGAGAATTTTCCCACCAGGAACAAGGGAAACTGGATGAAAGCCAGAAATTCATAAACACTGATAAAGTGGGGAATGCCCAGAGGAGGGGAACAGGGATGAGGAAAAGATTTAAGATCATGTCGTGTGAACTGGGGGGGTTTAACTTGGAGGGCAAAAGACTCAGTGGGAACACACAGAACGGTCCCCTCCTACTATTGTCAGTGAGGACCCTTGGGGTAGGGCTAGCCAAGAGAAAGTTCTGGCAGTCTGAGGGCTTAGAAAGAGGCTGAGGAAGTACAGCACAAGCTCCTATTGGGGGGAAAGGACAGAGATGCAGAAGAAGCCCCTCAGTAGACAGAAGCCCAGGGACGGGTTGAACCTTCTTTGAGGCATCCTGCTAACCCCAGTCTCTCACGTGAACAGGAAATTGACTGCTTTGATGGAATCTCTGAATGAGTAGCTGTTTTAGAAGATAGTAAAGATAAGGTACATCAAGCTCTACCCTTAGTGGCGCTGGTGGCTCCCATTGGCCCCCTTGGACATCACCTAGGACGTCTCAACCTCTTCACAACAGGCAGAATGGAACCTGTGCAAAACTTCTTCAGGGGACAGCTGTCTATGAAAGAGGGCCATGATGCACCATTTTTTTTTCTTTTTTTCTGGGAGAGACCAGGAGGGCTGCTGAGAACCGGGAGGCTTGCCTGGGATAGCCATGCAATGAAGTCAACAAGCATTTATTAAGCACCTACTATGTGTCAGGCACTGTGCTAAGTACTGAGAATACAAAGACAGGCAAAAAACAGCCCCCCTGTTCTCCAGGAGCTCAAAGTTCAATGGCAGAGATGTGTGTATGTATGTATATATGTATGTATGTATATAAACTTTGAGGATAATCTCAGAGGAAAGTAGGAGGACAGGCTTCTTGTAGAAGGTGGATCTTAGCTGGAACTTGAAGTCAAGGAAGTCAGGAAGTGGAGAAGATAAGGGGAAGAGAATTCCTAGAGTCAGGCATTGGAGTGTTTTATGTTAGGAGCAGCAAGGAGGCTTCTATCACTGGAATGCAGAGAATATGGGGAGGGGGGTGGGGAGAAGTCTGGATAAGTAAGTTGCAAGCTGGACAAGGCTCCCTGACACCAACCTGGGACAGTTGGGTGGTTGATATAAGCACCTTGGATGCTTCTCCCTAATTTTCACTTAGGAAGCCACCTTTCCCTTCAGAGAGGAGCACCTTCACTTGTTTTTCGTTTTGTTTTTCATTTTTATTTTATTTATTTTTCTATTTGAGATTTTCCCCCAGTTACAGATATAAACAAATTTTCACACGGATTTGTAAAACTTTGTGTTCCAAATAGCACCCTCACTTGTACAAAGGCATCTCAGAAACAGCCAAGTGATGCTATCTGCAGCTTGGATCTCCCCTGGCTCTGGGACTTAGAAGGCAACACTGAAAAGATAAGGAAGGCTGCTGGGGCTAGCAGGGACTCAGAAGGGCTATTGCCAGATGCAGCCCCACATTTCCACGTGATGATTTCAGTTCCTGGAGAAGAAAAAGCAAGCCCAGAAAAGGACTTTGTTCATCAGAAATTCATTGTTTATCTCCTGCTGAGCAGTGGATGTTCAAAGACCAGCAAAGGAATGAGTGGGATAAGGTTTTCCTGGGTATTCCTGCATGACGGCCCCTTTAGGCCAGGGATTAGAAGAAACCTCATTCACATCTGCAAAGACTTTCAAAGAAAGTCATGGTAAGAATTTCAATAGTAATTTTTAAATAAATAGAGGGGGGAACCCACATACCTCTCTATTTATTAAAATTACAATAGAAATTCTTACCATGAAGTGTTTTACATAATTGCAAATGTATAACCTAGATTTGATTGCTTCCTGCCTTAGGGAAGGGGGAGGGAGAAGGAGGGAGGGATCGATAGAATTTGGAACTCAAAACTTTAGAATTTTTTTAGGGGGGGGGGCGGGACAATGCGGATTAAGTGACTTGCCCAAGGTCACACATCTAGTAAGTGTAAAGTGTCTGAGGTCGAATTTGAACTCAGGTCCTCCTGAGTCCAGGACCGGCGCTCTATCCACTGTGCTACCTAGCTGCACCAGAACTCAAAACTTTAAATAAAAAGCTTTATTTATTTTTTTTTTAAAGAAATTCTTTCCATAGTGGGACACCACATCTCTTCCATTCCTTACTGTCATTGGGACTCCCTCCTACTTTTCCAGGCTTATTATACATCACTCTTCTCCAAGCACTTGACAATCAAGCCAAAATGACCTTCATAAAGTTCCTCACACAATATACAGAATGCACTCCCTCTTCATCTCAGCCTCTTAGGCGGCTAGGTGGTGCATTAGATAGAGAAGGGGGATGAGGCAAACATTTATTTATTGCCAGGGGACACAGTGGATAGAGCACCTGTCCTGTCAGGAAGCCCTGAGTTAAAATTCAGCCTCAGGTAGCTGTGTGACCCTGGGCAAGTCATTTAACCCAGTTTGCCTCAGTTTCCTTATCTGTAAAATGAGCTGGAGAAGGAAATGAAAGGAAACTGAGAATTATTAAACAAAAAACAATGTGACAGGTACTGTGCTAAGCACTTTAAAAAATATTATTCTAATTTGATTCTCACAACAACCACGAGAGTTTTCCATCATTCTCCTTGACTGTCCTAGGGACTGAATCTGTAATTTCATTGATAGAGAGAATTCCCAAAGGAAGAAAGGCTTTCTACCAATTCGAGTCAGTACCTTCTCTACAACTTATTTTTTCAGAGAGTTATTGAAAACACAGGGAGATAAGGCAACTTTTCTGGGCCAACATATGTCAGAAGAAGGGCTTAGGTCTTCCTGGTTCTAAGACCAGCTATATCTCCATTATGCCACACTGCTTGTCGTTCCTATAGTGAATCTGGTCTTTATATATTCTATGGGGCGGGGTGTGACTGATCTTAAAAAACATTAGGGTCCACAGCATGAACTCCTTTTAAAAATGTTCATTGCATTGGTTCTTTGATGGAATGGTAAGTAGGGAGTGAGACAGAAAGAGACAGAGAAAGAAAAAATTTTAAATAGTAAAAATAGGGCAAATAATGCCTGGGTGATGAAATATTCCCACTTTCTAGAGAGCTTTCTAGCAATGAAAACATAACTGGACAGGAGAAGCAGGTTCCAGAATGGAGAAATAAAAACTCAATGAAAAAACCAAACAACTCAATGAGCTGGACATTCATATAAAAACTTGAGTTTTGAAGAATTAAGTGTAGTGGGAAGATTAGCATGGACTGATACATGAAGAAATAAGCAAAACCAAGAGAACAATATGCACCATGACTACAACAGCCAAATGAAAAACTCCCTGGAAGGAAGTGAAACTTTGACCAACTGGAAAACCAGAAAAAAAAAAAATATTGCAACATACTTCTCATGCCAAAGACATAAAGAACTACTATGGCAGAATGCTGAATACATTGTCAAAGGTGGTTGCCTAAAGGGGCATTTTTTGCTTATTTTTTGTTTCAAAGGAGAATTCAATCTTGAGGGAGAAGTTGGGAGAAAATGAGCATTTCCTGCAATTACTGTGCTGTAAAAACAAAGAGAATCAGTTAAACCTATTTTTTAATGCTGCCCCTGAGAAATATTAAACAAAGGAAGTTAGGCTAGTATTGTCATAAACACAGCTACAGACTGGGACTCTGATATTTACAAGAGTGTCATTTACATGGGACTCAAGTTTTACAAAGCCCAAAATGCTTTCCTCACAACAATTTATGAGGTGGGTAATTTCATTGATGGCTTGTTCAATTAAGAGGACTCACTTTGGAATCAGAGGAACAGGGATCTAGTTAGTCTCCATCCTTCCCTTTACTTTCCTGAGCATCAATCTTCTCATCAATGAACTTCCTGAGAAAAAATCCTCAGGACCAGATGGATTCACAAGTGAATTCTACCAAACATATAAAGAACAATTAATCCCAATACTTTATAAGCTATTTGGGGAAACAGGTCAAGAAGTCTTACCAAATTCCTTTTATGAGACAAATATGGTGCTGATACCTAAACCAGGAAGAGCTAAAACAGAGAAAGAAAATTATAGACCAATTTCCCTAATGAATGTTGATGCAAAAATTCTAAATAAGACTTCCGGGGCGGAGCCAAGATGGGGGAGGAAAGGCAGTGAGCTCTCAAACTCATGACACAATCACTCCAAAAAACATCCAAATAATGCCATAGGAAAATGCCTGGAGCTGCAAAACTCACAGAAGAATGTGCTGAAATCATCCTCTAACCAAGAACACCTTGGAAGGTCAGAAGGAGGAAGCTGCTGTGCTGATACAGGAGTTGAGTCCAACCCCACAGTCACCCTGACACAGATCCAGTCCCAGGAAGGCCTCAGCAGAGAAAGAGACCCCCCAGAGCCTCTGAATCAGCTGAAGCGCCAGTGTTGTCTGGAACTAAGCTCACAGTCTGGTGAGAGGGCTGAGCCCTGGGTAGGGGGGAGACTACACGGATCTATGCTGGTACTGAGGCAGAACTTGGGTTTTTCACCCCTGCTGAGAACCAGGAGATAGGCTTGAGTAGCAGTGGCCCAGGTGGGGGAGGGGCATAGGCTTGTCGGAGCTAACAACCAAAACACACAAAGCTGATTGATTAGCAAGTTGGTCTGGGGTCACCTAGGACCAGGGAACAGGCCAGGTGAGTGAAGAACCTGATCCTCCTTAATTCATACCACCTGGGACTTCTCAAGCTTGGGATACTCCAGCCTGAAAACAGTGTCCCACTTTAAGGAGCTAAAAGTCAAGTAAAAGAAAGGCAAGATGAGCGGACAGAGAAAGGTGAGGACCATAGACAGTTTCTTTAGTGACAAGGAAGATTGAGGTGCACCCTCAGAGGAAGATGTCAACATCAGGGCCCCTATATCTAAAGCTTCCAAGAAAAATACGAATTGGTCTCAGGCCATAGAGGTGCTCAAAAAGGACTTTGAAGATAAAGTTAGAGAGGTAGAGGAAAAAATGGAAAGAGAAATGAGGGTGATGCAGGAAAGACATGAAAAAAGTCAACAGCTTGAAAAGCCAAATGGAAAAGCTCTCTGATGAAAATAATTGCCTAAGAATTAGGATTGAACAAATGAAATGTCTTCTGGGAAAAACTGCTGACCTGGAAAATAGGTCCAGGAGAGATAATTTGAAAATGATTGCTCTACCTGAAAACCATGTTCAAGGAAAGATCTTAGACATCATCTTCCAAGATATTCCCAGGGAAAATTGCCCTGAAATTCTAGAAGAAGAAGCTAAAATAGAAATTGAAAGAATCCACCAATCACCTCCAGAAAGAGATCCCAAAAGGAAAACTCCTAGGAATATTATAGCCAAATTCCAGAGTTCTCAGGTCAAGGAGAAAATATTGCAAGCTGCCAAAAAGAAAGAATTCAAATACTGTGGAGCCCCAGTCAAGATAGAACAGGATCTAGCAGCTTCTATATTAAAGGAGCGGAGGGCATGGAATATGACATTCCAGAGGGCAAAGGAAATGGGATTACAACCAAGAATCACCTACCCAGCAAAACTCAGCATAATCTTTCAATGGAAAAAAATGGGACTTTAATAAAAAAGAAGACTTTCAGATATTTGTGATGAAAAGACCTGAACTGAATGGCAAATTTGAC
Organism: Dromiciops gliroides; assembly: GCF_019393635.1. Classification (NCBI taxonomy): domain Eukaryota; kingdom Metazoa; phylum Chordata; class Mammalia; order Microbiotheria; family Microbiotheriidae; genus Dromiciops; species Dromiciops gliroides. Next base: position 44,847,817 of record NC_057863.1, read on the forward strand.
TTTCAAATACAAGACCCCAGAGAACTATAAAAAATTGGAGTTGGGGGACATACCTGAGGTCGTACAGTTGGTGACTGTCTTGTGTCTGAGGCCAGGTTTTGGCTCTGATCCCCCTGGGTCCAGGGGTGGTGCTTTGTCCACTGTGTCACCTACCTGCCCCATGATGACATCCTTAGGGTTAAATTAAGGAGTGAGGGGAATGCACTGGGGGAGGGGGAAGGACAGAGGTGAAATCCTACATGAAAGAAACAGGAAAAGGCTTATGGAGTGGGGGAAGAGATGGAAGAGGAGCAGGACAGTAAATGAATTTTACACTCACCAGAGAAGGCTCAAGACCTTAAACTCATCAGAGTTGGCTCAAGGAGGAACTAACACTCACACCCAACTGGGTGGAGCAATCTATTTAATCTGGGCAGTAAATGAGCCTAACACTCATCAGAATTGGCTCAAAGACCTCAATCTCATTAGAATTGGCTCAAGGAAGGAATAATGTACACACTCAATTGAGTAGAGTAATCTCTCTAACCCTGCAGGAAAATAATTGCCTAACAATTAGGATTGAACAAATGGAAGCCAGTGACTTTGTGAGAAACCAAGACACAATAAAGCAAATCCAAATGAATTAAAAAATAGAGGGCAATGTGAAATGTCTTCTGGGAAGGGGATAAAGAGAGAGGGGCAAAAGAAGGAAGGGCAGAGCGGGGAAGGGGACAGACAGAAGCAAATCGTTTTGAAGAGTGATAGGATGAAAGAAGATGGATAATAGAATAAATATCATGGGGAAGAGAATAGGATGGAAGGGAAACAGTTAACAGTAATCATGAAAAAGAGAAAAGGGGGAAAATTGTACAAAAACTATTTATAGCAACTCTTGGTGGAGGCTAAGAATTGAGAATCAAGGGAATGTCCATCAATTGAGGAATGATGGAAAAAGCTGTGCTATATGATTGTGGCGGAATGATCATGTGCTATAGTAAATGACAAATAGTATGATACCAGAAAAACCTGGAAAGACTAATGAACATCAATGTATATTGAAGTGAGCAGAGTTGGGAGGACATTATGCATAGTGACAGCAGTATTGTTCAATGAGCAAATGTAAATGACTTAACTACTCTCAGCAATGCAATGATCCAAGACAATCCCAAGGAACTAATGAGGAAGCTTACAATTCACCCCCATAGAAAGAACTGATAAAAAGAACACTTGTGGATTGTACATATTTAACCTGGTTGCAATCTTGTGGAGGGGGAAGGAAAGGGAGGGAGAAAAATTTAGAACTCTAAATCTTATGAAAATGAATGTTGAAAACTACCTTTACATGTAACTGGAAAAAATAAAATAAATGTTTGTTGCTAAAAAAAATTCTAAATAAAATATTAGCAAAGATATTACAGCAATATATCACAAGGATCATATACTATGACCAGGTGGGGTTTATACCAGGAATTCAGGATGGTTCAATGTGAGGAAAACTATCAGCATAATTGACCATATCAATAACAAAACCAACAGAAATTATTTGATTATCTCAATGGATGCAGAAAAACCTTTGACAAAATCCAGTACTCATTCCTATTAAAAATGCTCAAGAGGGGCAGCTAGGTGGTGCAGTGGGTAAAGCACCGGCCCTGGATTCAGGAGTACCTGAGTTCAAATCCGGCCTCAGACACTTTACACTTATTAGCTGTGTGACCCTGGGCAAGTCACTTAACCCCCATTGCCCCACAAACAAAAACAAAAACAAAAACAAAAACAAAAACAAAAACAAACGAACAAAAAAAAATGCTCAAGAACATAAGAATAAATGGAGCCTATCTTAAAATGAGTAATATTTACCTAAAACCATCAGCAAGCTAGAAGACTTCCCAGTAAGATCAGGGGTGAAACAAGGATGCCCATTATCATCTCTATTATTTAATATTGTACTAGAAATGTTAGCTATAGCAATAAGATAGGAATTAAAGGAATTAGAATAGGCAGTGAGGAAACAAAACTATCACTCAGCAATACAACGATCCAAGACAATCCCAAAGTACTAATGATGGAGCATGCTATCCACCTTCAAAGAAAGAACTGACATTGATTAAACACAGACTGAAGCATGCTATTTTTCACATTCTTTCATTTTTTCCTTCTGTTCAAGTTTTCTTTTATAAAATTACTCATATGGTAATGTTTTCCAAAATTGCATATGTATAACCTGTATCTGATTGTTTACCACCTCAGGGAGCAGGGAGGGAAGGAGGGATAGAATTTGGAACTCCAAACTTTAAATAAAAAATGTTTATTATTCTCAAAGTGAGTGCTCTTGCTGTCTCTTGTTTACTTTTGGGAATAACTAACAAATTATCCAGCAAACCATAACTAGTTGGAAGAGGGGACCCCGAACTGTCCCTGGGAGGAGAAAAAACCCACAACTATAAAAATAAGGGACTGCACTGAAAGGGAAAACAACAGGTCACTTTTGTTTGTTAGAGTTTTGATCCTTTTCCTCTTAGGACTGATAGACAATGACCAACTTTTCTCCAGGTCCAGGATCCCAGCAAATTAAGTCTTGTCCTCATTAAAAACAAAGGATGTGAACAGTATCTTGGTACTGTCCCAACATCTTCACTTCCAACTCACCCACTTTCCACCTTCCCTCATCTTACTAGCTACCAGTCAGATTTGGTTCCAGACTTTCCTCTCTAGTGCTTCTTGGATATACAGGCATCATCCCTCTCACCTAGGCAGTCTCCTTCACTGTTTACTTTCTTTCTTTCTTTTTTTTTTTTTTTGCTTTTTTGCAGGGCAATGGGGGTTAAGTGACTTGCCCAGGGTCACACAGCTAGTAAGTGTCAAGTGTCTGAGGCCGGATTTGAACTCAGGTCCTCCTGAATTCAGGGCCGGTGCTTTATCCACTGCGCCACCTAGCCGCCCCCTACTGTTTACTTTCCAGGATAATGGGAATGGGGAAAAAAGAGAACCCATGATGTGCATTGAACCAAGTCATAAATGATCAACTCTGGTGGCATCCTTTTGATGATAAATATACTTATCATCAATATATCAAATATAGCAATATATTTATTAATTATATATTAATATACAATATATGTAATAAATCAAATCTAAATGCCTCTGTTTAGCTTAGAAAGCTCTTTACAACCTGGCCCCAACCCATCTTTCCAAAATCATTAGACATTACTCTTCTTCACACTCTGCAATCCAACCAAACTAGGGCTCTCTGCTTTTCCACTGACCATCACATATACCCAGAATGCCCTCTATCCTTATCTCCACCTCAGAGTGGACCAGGCACATTAAATTACTTTATATTGAACTACTTTGTATATATTTGTATTTATTCACTTTATGTTTATACTGTATGTGCATATATATGTGTCCTCCCTCCCATTAAAATATTAGCTCCTTGACAGAAGGGGATGATTCATTTTTTCTGCTTTATCCCCAGGGTACATCATAGGTATTCAATATAAATAAATGCTTACTGATTGATTAGAGATAATTTAATCTGATACCCCCCTGCACAAACATTTTACTTTTTATTTATTCATATTTGAGACTGGCTTTCCCTATCTGCCCGGGTTAGAAGGGCAGTGGCCACTCACAGGCAGGATCCCAGTACTAATCCACACAGAAGCTTTAATCTGGTGTTTCTAACCTGGGTTGGTTCACCCTTCTTTAGGCAGCCTGGTAGCTTCCTGCCCAGCCTAGTTCCTGGAGGCTCCACACATTGGTCCTAGACTTGATGAGGACGTCCAAAGTATTTTAGCCTTACTGTCACTCAGAACTCCCCAGCTCAATGGACCCACCAACCTCAGCCTTTCAAGTAGCAGGCATGGGGGCAGCTAGGTAGCGCAGTGGATAAAGCACCGGCCCTAGATTCAGGAGGACATGAGTTCAAATCCGGCCTCAGACACTTGACACTTACTAGCTGTGTGAGCCTGGGCAAGTCACTTAACCCCCATTGCCCTGCAAAAAAAAAAATAAATAAAAATAAAAAAAGAATATTGATCAAGTAGCAGGCATTACAGAAATATGCCTCTATATCCAGTGTCCCTATTTATTTTAATGAGGAGCAAACAAAGTCCAGAAATTAAGGAATTTGCCTAAGAACACCCATTCGTGAATTAATTGGCTGGTTGAAAATCACATATGGGGAAAGCTTGATTCAGAACTTCAGACAAACCAGGTCAAAAGCAGTTAAATTAATCAATAATTAATTATCACCGGGGCAGCTAGGTGGCACAGTGGATAAAGCACCAGCCCTGGATTCAGGAGGACCTGAGTTCAAATTTGAATTCAGACCCTTGACACTTACTAGCTGTATGACCCTGGGCAAGTCACTTAACCCTCATTGCCCCACAAACAACAACAACAACAACAAAAATAATTAATTATCACCAAAATCATTTGGTCCTTTAAAATTATATTTTAAAGACTCCTTTAATTCAATTTTTAAAAATTAAATGAACTATTTGTTCACTCATTGCTATATAATAGACCATCTGGGAACTTTCACGTCCTTTTTGTTATAAAATGTGACTATCATATGAGCAAATATCAGAGAAAACATTTGTTATACAGAATTCTTTGTTATAGAGGTTTACTGTTAGCAAATCAGCATAACTCTACCTGATGATGTACTTTAAGCTTATTTCCCTTACACTCCACTAGCCTAAAAGTTTTCTTGTCCTTGCTACAAGAAGAGCAGATTTTTTTTCTGTTGTGTTGAGCTTTGGACTAGGGCTAGAGTCACTTAATGAAAAGTTGATAATGTGTATTACAGATCACCAGCCCAGAGAAGAGGGAATTACTTTTCCTGTTATTGTACAAAGTTGATTCCAAGCATCAGAGAGATTAGACTCAGTCAGACAACATGAACTTGTGACTAAGACAGAGATAGGGACAAATAGTCTTGTGGCTCAGTTGCATTCCCACACTTGCATCAGAGTGGGGGAATGGTTTCACTTGATATCAGCCCACAGTGTGCAAGGGTCCTTGAAGCAGTCCTGTGCATCCCTAAGAAATCAATAACTATTATTCTGCTTTATCTGCTCACAACCGTTAAAATGAATGAAACTTCTTATCTTCTCCCCTATTGCTCTATAAGCAACTTGAAGGCAAGGACTATGAGCCATTCATGATTGTAGCCTAGCACCATGTTTGTGGTTAGCACTCATACTTGTGGAATGGATGGATGGAAAGATGAATCAATAGAAGGATAGATCCATGGATGGAGGATTCTCTTGCTTCTCTTCTAGCTCTATCACAACTCTCCTTCAATTAACTCTTCTGATAACTCATTCTTTATTTCCTTTTTCTTTTTTAGTATTTTATTTTTTACAGTTACATGTAGAAACAATTTTAAACCTTTGTTTTCTGGTTTTTTGAGTTCCAAATTCTCTCCCTCCCTTTCTCTCCTCCCCTCTTCCTTCTTCCTTTCCCCTTCCTCCCTCTGCTCCCTTTTTCCTCTCCCTCTTCCCAGAAATGGCAAAAATTTGATATAGGTTATCCATGTGTAGTCAATTTCTCATGCTTTAAATCAATTAACATGCATTTATTAAGTGCTATGTGCCAGGCACTGTACTAAGCAAGGGGAATACAAAAATAGGCAAAAGACAATCCCTGTCCTCAAGGAGCTTACAATCTAATGGGGGAGACAATGTGCAAACAAAAATACACAAAGCAACCCATATATATATATATATATATTGAGATAAATAAGAAATAATTAACAGAGGGAAGGCACTAGAATTAAGAGGGATTGAGGAAGGTTTTCTTTAGAAGGTGGGATTTTAGCTGGGACTTCAAGGAAGTTAGAGTCTAAGAGGTATCAGTGGGGAGGGATAGCATCCCTGCCATGGGAGACAGTCTGGACCAAGGCTCTGAGGCAGCTGTCACTTCCATGTACAAACCTCTGGGGAAATTTTATTAAATTTATTAAATTTTATTTATTAATGATTATTATAAATGATAATCTGTTTTATTGATTTGACTTATTTTTATTAAATTAATTTTTATTTTTTATTAAATTTTCTTAATTTTAATTATTATTATTATTATTTCTTTTTTGCAGGGCAATAAGGGTTAAGTGACTTGCCCAGGGTCACACAGATAGTAAGTGTCAAGTGTCTGAGGGCTCATTTGAACTCAGGTCCTCCTGAATCCAGGGCAGGTGCTTTATCTACTGTGCCACCTAGCTGTCCCCTGGGGAATTTTATTTTGATCACAACTTCTCTCTTAAATTCCAGATCTCATGTGGATTTATTTCTGCTTAATTTCCAACTGCCCACTGGACATTTCTATCTGGATATCCCCTTGCCACATGAAACTTGATTTGCATAAAATCATATTCCTGATTTTCTAGGCCAAATCAGTTCCTCCTCCTGACTTCCCTATTTCAGTTAATGACACCACCATGCTAAGAGAATAATCTCTGGTTCCTCTGACATTTCCCTCTCCCTTTGCCCTTGTATATCTGAGCAGTTGGGAAATAGTGATTTCCCAACAATGACATGGTGGGAGTTAGTGGAGAGACTGCTTAGATGAAAAAAAAAAATCTGGTTGGTTTTTTTTTTTAGCCTATCCTAAGCTCAGCATGAGTCAAGAATGTGATTTGCAAAGGGGATTGAAGCATTCCTGTGCATTTCCAAGAAACCAGTGACTACATGTCTGCTTTAGCTGCTCAGAAGCCTAAGGAACTTCTCCTAACACATCCCGTGTTATCATTCTCCATTCTAGAATTCACATCTTAGAAAGGACTTTCATGGACCGGAGTATGTGCCCTGGGTGGAACAGTGGGAAGAAGTAGGACTGTTTCTCCTTTAAAGAAGAAGATTAGGGTGTGTGGGTGAGAAGGTTAGAGTTTTCAAGTATTTGAAGGGCTCTCATGGCGGGGAAGAAGGGTTAGACTTTTCCTGCTTGGCCCCAAGGACAATGGGTAGAAATTGCAAAGAGGCAAATTTGGGCTTGATTTAGAAGTTATGGACCCCAATGTCCCCATTTCAGAAGTGAAAAAAAGGAGGTGCAGGGAAATGAAAGGAAGAGATTTGGCTATGGTCACCTAGGGAGTGAGGGTCAGAAGTAGGATTTGAACCCAGCTCCTCTGACTCTAGAGCCAGTGTTTTCCCATCACACCACATACTGACCTGGGTTACTGCTGTGATCTTTGCCCACTCTGAAATCCTGCTTTCCCATTTTTCCCCTTTGCTCATATCCTTATTTCCACATAATGTGCTTCTCTCCCATATCTACCAAAATACAGCACATGACACAGAGTAGGTGTGTAGTACATATTTTTAAATGAACATACATATGAAAAATCTATCTTCCATGCTCCAGATCAAATAATATCTCCCTACTTGAAGACCCTCTCTTCCTCTGAGTTTTTATAGCCCTGATTGTTGTTGTTGTTATTGTTTTTGAGTCGTTTCAGTGGTCTCCTAATCTTTGTGACCTGCTTTGGGATTTTCTTAGCAGAGATACTGGAGTGGTTTGCCATTGCCTTCTCCAGCTCATTTTACAGATGAAGAAACTGAGGCAAACAGGATTAAGTGACTTGGCCAGAGTCAAACAACTAGTAAGTGTCTGAGTCTGGGTTTGAACTCAGATCTTCTCAACTCTAACTCTAGCACTCTATTTTAGCTGCTATTTAGATGCCCTTATTTTAAGAAGTTCTTCCTGACATTAAGCCTAGATTGGCCTCCTTGCAACCTCTATTCATTGTTCTAAATTCTACCCTGTGGGGTCAAAGAAAATAAGGATTATCCCTCCTCCAAGAGATAGTTGCCTTCAGGTTCTTGAAGGAGGCTCTTATGTTCCCCCTAAATTCTCTCTTTTTGAAGTTAAACATGCTGATCCCTCCGAGAAATCCTCATATTGGCATGAGCTCAGTCAACGAGCATCGATTAAGCACCTACTGTGTTTCTGAGTCTTGATATCTTCAACAAGCACTTATTAAGCACCTACCATGTTTCTGGATCTCAGTAAAATGAGGGGTTTGGACCAGGAAGCTTCTGAGTTCCCTTCTACTCCTCAAGCTATGGTTCTATGACTGTGATCTTTGTCAATGGAAAAAGAACTGAGCCCAGTACTCCAAGTAAGGTCAAAGGAGCTCAAATAACAATAAGACTGTCTCCTCCCTACTCCTGGAAGCTGTGGTCCCTTAATGTAGACTAAGATCACATTAGCTGTTAAGCCCCTCTGTGACTCAGCTTCCCCACATGTAAAACAAGGAAGTTGAATTACATTGCCTCTAAGGTCCCTTCCTTCTAGCCCTAAAGCTACAGTCCTACCACTGTGATCTCTACCAGTAGAGAGGAGCTGGCCAGCAGTGAAATACCCTCATTGTACTAAAGGAACATCTTCCCCATAGCAGCCAGAATGGTATATGGCACATAGAAGGCATTAAATAAATATTTATTGAATGAAAGACTGAGTGGAAAGGTTTCCCTGGGGTCCGGAATCCAGTGTTCTCACTGACTTCAGAATATTTGATAAGTCAAGTGACATGGCATCTTACCAGGCATTAATGCCCTCATAAAGACATATGAGACGATCTTTTGGAGTACCAACAATCCACAAACCCAGAGAACTAGCCAGAGCATTTATTCTGATCTATACACAATTGAAAGAAGAAGACCAGCCACTGTAATTCCCACATCTCAGGACTTCTTCATCTCCCGCTTTTCTAGCCAAGACATCAGAGGTGGAGTGAAGAGGAGAGGAGAAGTAAAAGAGAATGTGGGAGGGAAAGAGATGAATAGAACAAATAGGATTGACAACTGTTCTTTCTTCCAAGACAAACATCATTCTAAGAAGAGATACAATGCCTGCCAACTAAGTGGGCAAGAAGCCATCTCTCTCTCTCTCTCTCTCTCTCTCTCTCTCTCTCTCTCTCTCTCTCTCTCTCTCCATATATACACATGTCTATATCTACACACACATAGATATGTATGTATACATATATAAAAGCCCTGAATAAAGGAAAATAAAATAATAATTAAATAAATTAAATAGAAAATCCCAGTACTTATTAAGGGACTACCATGCAGGAGGACAGAGGCAATGTGTACAATGGATGAAGAGCTTCTGGGTTAAGGAAAACTGAATTCCAGTCCCACCTGCGACATATAGTAGTTTCTCTTCACATCTCAAAGCCCTCAGGTAACTCCTAAAACAATAAGTTGCACAATAGCTGCTGGTCTGCATGGTTAGAGGGAGTCCCCTCATTGAGAATATCGTGAAATTCAGTGCAGTAAATCAACAAACAAACAAAATCCCCTAAAAATAAAAAAGGGTAAGGCTACAAAGACAAAAACCTTAAAAGTGCACCTTCCCTCAAAGAGTTTATATTCTACTAAGGGATACAACATGTAAATTAAAGCAACTTTGAGGTACTATCTCACACCCATCAACTTAGTAATAAAAACTAAAAACAAAATCTCAATTTGGGTGAGATTTTAGAGGAAAAAATGCCCACTGATTCATTAGTGATGGAGCTGCAAAATTACAGAATATGTCTGGAGCACCAACCAGCAACACACACAAAAACCCCATACCCTTTGAACCAACAGTTCCATTGTTTGGTATATACTTTGATAGCGTTATCAAAAACAATAACAACTACCAAAAAAGAGGAACCAGTAATTCATATGTTTGTGTATATATATATATATATATATATATATATATATATATATATACATATATACATATATATATATGTGGGTCAATGGGGGTTAAGTGACTTGCCTAGGGTCACACCGCTGGTAAGTGTCAAGTGTCTGAGGCCAGATTTGAACTCAGGTACTCCTGAATCCAGGGCGGGTGCTTTATCCACTGTGCCACCTAGCTGCCCCCAATCATAGTATATTAATGGAACATATAAAGCAATTTAAATGGATAATGAGGGATACAAAGAAAACTCCAAAGACTTTTTTGAGAGAATACAAAAACAAAACAGAAAAAGCAGACTCAGAAAGATGGAATAATATACATTAACTCTATTCACATGAGGAAAAATGAAGGGGGACCTAGAAGGACTGAGAAAGTGTCCAGGCATTTTTCACATTCAAATTAATGAATTTAAATACAAACAGTTATCAAGCAAATATAGTTGTGTACATGGATGGGTGCTCCATATTATTTCTAATAAAACCCTTACAGTATTTGAAAAATGAAATTGCCCTCTGTGCCAAAGGACTCCTTGGTTTTAGGGCAGGTGCCCCAGATGAACAATGTTATTCTATATTTTTATCGTGTTTTAAGTCCTGCAAAATTCGTTCTTCCCTCCATCTCAAACAAACTTGAGGCATAGACAATGGCAATATTGTTAACCCCATTTTGTAGATGAGGAAACAGTCTTAGAAACATTAAATGACTTTCCCAGGGTCACTAAGCTATCAAATGTCAAGGTCAGGATTTGAACCCAAGTCTCTCCTGGCTTCAAAACTGAGTTTTCCATCTACCTTATCATGCTACCTTTAGAATGGGAAGATAGCATGATGTATTGGATAGGATACTGGACCTAGAGTCAAGATGGCCTGACTTGAAATTCCACCTCAGAGACTTAGCTGTGTGACCTTAGTTAAGTCATTTAACTTCTTTGTGACTCACCTGTGAAATAAGGAGGTTGGCTATAATGACCTCTAAGTTCCTTGGTTGTTTTAATCTATTACTAGATGTCCTTTAAGATTCCTTCCATTTATAAATATGTAGTTTTAGGCATAAAGACTCGACATTCTTGTTTTGTGATTCCATTTTCCCTCAAGGTCTGATTGTATCTCCTTCACTGAAGTGATCAGCCCATTCCTGGGAGATATACTGATGTGGAAGAAAAATTCTGTCTTTACTCTTGTACACAACCAGGGAACACACACACATAGGAGGAAAGAGTCTGGGAAAAGATCAGACCAGAACGTCCTGACTTACCTGGGGATGCTGGTCAAGTAGGTCACAACATTCAGGAAATCTTCATCAGGGATTTCACTGAAGCCTGCAAACTCAGGAAAGGTGATTATTGGGGCACCATCTTTCCCTCGGCCTCCTGCAACAAGAAAAAAAGGATATTCAGAATTTTACATGTATTTTTCATGTTTTCCATAGAAATAAGAGGGAGTCAAGTCAGTCAAGAAGTATTTAGTAAGTGTCTACTATGTGCCAAGGGTTGTGCTTATCATTGAGGATGTGAAGAAAAAGCAAAAACATTCTCCCTGCCTTCGAAGGAGTTCACACTCTAATGGAAGAGATCCCATGCAAACACCTATGTACATATAAGATTTATCAGGATAAATTAGAGATAATCTCAGGGGGAGTCACTAGCAGTGAGGAGATTAGGAAAGGAAGAAGGTTAGGATTTGACTTAAACTTAAAAGAAGCCAGGGGAGCCGGGAGTTGTAGACAAGAGTCACGAATGAAAGGCACAAAATCAGAAGATGAAATGTCTGTCACCTGTGAGGGGCAAAAAGGAGGCCAGTGACAATATACCATAGAGTATGTGGAGGCTCCCAAAGTATAATAAGACTGGAAAGGTAGGAAAGAATCAACAATATAAAGAGCTTTAAAAGCCACAAAGGTTGTTTTACACTTGATCCTGGAGGTAATAGGGAGCAGCTGGGCTTTACAGAGTACGGGAATGGCCTGATCAGACCTGAGCAAGATTACTTTGGCATCATAGTGAAGAATGGAAAAGAATGAGGAGGGACTTGAGGCAAGGAGACCAGCTGTAATGTTATTGCAATCATCCAGTTGTGAGATGATGAGCACCTGCAGCTCTGATCGCTTTAACAGAGGGAAGGGGGCATATACGAGAAATGTTGCAAACAATGAGACTTGGCGATATATTAGGGAAATGTTTTGCGATGCCATTTGAATAAATGCTTTTGCTAAAGAACGGAGTCTATCGAATCCTTAAGGGGAAGCACAATCATGAGTGCTCATGAGATAATGTTTAAGAGTATCACCATAAGGTTACCCTTCAAACCTTGAGGCGAATTCTCTAGGAACCCAATTGGCCAGTGGTGATGCTTTGCAAACATTCTAGTTCTATATAAATGTTACTATAGTTATCATTGTTACTATTATTATCATTATTATAATAATGGTTGAATTGGTTGAGAAGTAGTAAGATATAGTAGATAGAAAGTCCTCCTTGGAGTAAGGAAGATATGAGTTCAAATCTCACTTCTGACACCGTCTGGGTGACCCTAGATAAGTCATTTAACTTCTTCAGTGTCTTAAGCAACTGTATACTCTAAATTTCAAATGAGACGCCAATCTGCACTAATAAGAGTTCTCGCATCAGGAGTCCCCTCCACCAATGAAATCTTAGGTCAATCAATCATTAAACATTTTTAAACTCTTACTATGTGTTAAACACTGTATTAAGCACTGGGGATAGGAAGAAAGGCAAAAGATGATCCCTGCCCTCAAGGAGCTTACAATTCAATGGTTGTTGGTAAAATGGTTAATATTATTATTATTACAGAAGAGTTATTCATTCTCATGCAGGCTAGATGATTGCAATTCTGTCTTCTCTCTCTTCACCTTAGATAACAGTACAGAAGAATATTTGGGAATTCGCAATAGTACCCCCCTCCCGAGGTTGTTGGGACATTCACATGAGATAAATTATGTAAAGCAATTTAGAAACTATTTTTGAATACTGGCAAAATATTTAGAGTTGCCTTTAAGATGTATCATTAGTGGGGCAGCTAGATGGCGCAATGGAGAGAGCACCGGCCCTGGAGTCAGGAGTACCTGAGTTCAAATCCGGCCTCAGACACTTAACACTTACTAGCTGTGTGACCCTGGGCAAGTCACTTAACCCCAATTGCCTCACTTTAAAAAAAAACAAACAAAGATGTATCATTAGTCATATAAAAAGAAATTCTCCTCTAGTCCAGGCTTGTGTAACTGTTTCTCTCACACCTTCAAAGGAGACGAGATGAGGACATTTGTTAGTTTTTATCACTCTTCCTCTGTAGATTTTTTTTTTTTTAGTGAGGCAATTGGGGTTAAGTGACCTGCCCAGGGTCACACAGCTAGTAAGTGTCAAGTGTCTGAGGCCAGATTTGAACTCAGGTCCTCCTGACTCAGGGCCAGTGCTCTATCCACTGCACCACCTAGCTGCCCCCTTCCTCTGTAGATTTTTCACAGCTGGAATGAGGTCTACAATCTCCTCTAAGGAGGATGAATTTAGACATGTTACAACAGTCTTCTAATCAGTTAGTGTCCATGGGAGGCACCATAGTTCAGAAAGATCATGGGGAAGCTGAATTTTAGACTCTCAGCTCCTGCCATTGATTTACTGAAACTTGGACAAAAGTCATTTTGATTCTGTGGGCTTGGTTTCTCATCTGTGAAATGATGGGATGGGAAGAGATGTAATATAGCAACCAAGAGAGCTCATTCAATTGTAGATTCCCCCAAGAGAGACACAGAATCCAGGAGGAAGGAGATGATGTTCTCTGCCCTACTCAGACCTCATCTGGAGTTGCCAGATTCTAGGTTGTAGTTGCCAATATTATGTTGTCACAATTTAGAAAGTACATTAATCAGCTGGAGAATATCCCAAAGAGGGCATTGAGGATGGTAAATTAGGGCTCTGAGTTCATGACATAAAAGGTTTGGTTGAAGGAACCATGCATATTTAGCCTGGGTTTGGGGCGGGGGGCGGAGATGTGTTAAGTGGGTTTCAGTATTTGAAGGGCTGTCTTTGGGAAGAAGGATTTGATTTGTTTGTCTTAGCTTCAAAGGGCAGAACTAGAAGTTGAAAAGATGCTGATTTAGGTTTGATGTCAATGAGTCGATCAACAAGAATGTATTAAATGCCTACAATGTTTCCACGTGCTATATGCAGTCAGCAAAAACTTCCTGACCAGTGTATGTCGTGCGGGTGTGGAACAGACTGCTTGGGAAAGTGAATGGTAGCTCCTCATTGGACATCTTTAAGCAGAGACTATATTAGCTCTCTTCAGGCATGTTGTAGTGGGGATTCTCATTGAAATATGGGATTGACAAGATGGACTCTGAGATCTTTTTTTAACACTAAAATTGTGAGATTTCGGGATCCATGCCTTCAGAGGTCCCTTTCTCCTCTGTTCTGCATTATCAAAAGAGATATTTGTAAAGTGCTTAGCATAGTACCTGGTACATAGTAGGTGCTTAATAAATGTTTGTTCCAGGGCAGCTAGGTGGCGCAGTGGATAGAGCACTGGCCCTGGATTCAGGAGGACCTGAGTTCAAATTTGGCCTCAGACACTTAACACTTACTAGCTGTGTGACCCTGGGCAAGTCACTTAACCCCAATTGCCTCATCAAAAGAAAAGAAAAGAAAAGAAAGAAAATAAATAAATAAATGTTTGTTCCTCCTCCCCCATCCCCAAAATTTTGTGGGGAAAGTGGTTTTTTAAATGTTAATAACCTTATATTATAAATCACCAAGGAATGTCAGAGTTGGATACTCTCTTAGAAACCACCTAATTCAACACTTCCTGACCAACAATGCTCTAATCAATACTTCCACCAATGGTCATCCAGCCTCCACCTGTGAGCCTTCAGTGAAGAAAAGTCCACTGTGATTCTCTGCCTCTATCATTAACCTGTACGAATGACTAATGTTTAGTGTAGCCCAAAAACCCCAAAAAGGAATCACAGTTGGGATGTAATTATATCTTTTTAGCCTTCACAAGTGCTTTGCAAATCAACTTCACATCTGCTTGGGGAGGTTGGGAGGTAGGGATGTTTGGATGTTTTGGATTCACACGAGAATACTGAATTTACTTGGGTTGTCCCTCTGGTTTAAAAGTGGATATTAGCAGAAGGTGAATTACCAAAAGTGGAACTATCACCAAGAATCTTATGACTGCCATTGGAGACCAATAAAGTATTTAACGCCATCTTGTGGAGAAAAAATGGTAGTACATGGCCATTGGAAAGGATTCTCAACCAAACTTCCTTTGGTGTGAGATATGGTTACGGATGGATCATAAGAAACTCAGATCATAGATTTAGAAGTAAAAGGAACCTCAAAAATCACCAGGTCCGGGGCAGCTAGGTGGTGGAGTGGATAGAGCACCAGCCCTGGAGTCAGGAGGACCTGAATTCAAATCCGGCCTCAGACACTTAACACTAGCTGTGTGACCCTGGGCAAATCACTTAACCCCAATTGCCTTACCAAAACCAAACCAAACCAAAACAAAAAACAGAACAAAAAATCACCAGGTCCAATGTTCTCAACTTACAGAGGAAGAAACTGAGGCCCAGGAATGTAGAGGGACTTCCTAAAAGTCATAAGACCAGAGATCTTAGACCTAGGAGGGACCTCAGAGGCCAACTAGTCTACTGCCCTAATTTTACAAATGTGGAACCTGAGATGTCTCACAATTATTCCAGCACTTTCTAAATGCTAGATGTTCTGATTCTGATTATTACTGAAGGAGCATTGGGTATGGAAGATGGTATAGACAAATGAAGCAAGAGTTTGCAAAAAATGTCGCTCTCCAGGGCCCAGCTGCCTGGCAGGAGGTGGAGATTCCAGAGAAGCTGTCGTGAATCTCCTAAGTATGACAGTAACCCCAGAAGTTGCGATATCTGCAGCTGACTCTAGTTCAATAAGTAGCATTTTAAACTAAAGAGATACTGTCCACTCTCAGATTGTTTTAATAGGGAAGAGTTAGGAATGATTAAGGTCCACAAATTCATCCAATAATCATTTAAGTCAAGAGTTTCCAGCGGGCAGCTAGGTGGCACAGTGGATAAAGCACCAGCCCTGGATTCAGGAGGACCTGAGTTCAAATCTGACCCCAGACACTTAACAGCTTTGTGACCCTGGGCAAGTCACTTAACCCTCACTGCCCCCACTACCACCAAAAAAAGAAAGTTAAGAGTTTCCAATTTCCTCTCCTTGTAAAATCTTTTTTTCCTCAGAGCTTCTAACAGTGGGCAAAAAAAATGAGCTGTTACAAATTTGGGTTTCTCTTATCTCCTCTGTTTGCTCTTTGGTTGAATTCCTAAAAGTAGCAAATCATAAAAAATCAGGACTAAGAGGCAGAGGAGCCAAAATGTGCCTGGATGGCTTGACACCAATGTGTGCAAGACCAGAGGGGGTTAATGTCTACCAAAAGGAAGAACAATTTAGCAAATTCATTAGTACTTTTTCTATTTATGGTTCTTTGAGTAAGAATGATCAGCTTAAGTGAGATCTGATGTCTTCTATCAGCATTTGAAAATGCTCCTTGAGTCTGGGTCTCCAAACATCCATGGGGTCATTCAAATACATGCCCATTGCCTGACTGACACCAATGATTCCAAAGCCAGGAAAACTTAATTCTAGCAAACACATGATTCAGCTTGTCGGCAGAAGCATGATCAAAATCTGAGTTGATAGATGCACTAATGAATCTTCCTTGTTTACAGATCTGAGGAGACTGGCACCATGTCTAGATATCATATTCCTGCCTCACCTCAGCATGGAGAGCAATGAGGCCCAGCTAACATCATCAGAAATATAAAACCCTCTGGCTAGAGCAGAGATCATGTTACAGAGCTAAGAGCAACTTTTCCTTTAGAATTGACACTGTCCCCTTGGGATCCTGGTATTTCCCCTACCACGTCAACTCAGATATCAAAGAGGTCTCTTACAATCAAACATAACCCAGGCTTTGTTTCCAGGGTAGGATGAAACAGCACTATGTACCTGAACAAGTTCTGTGGTTTAATCCAAATCACAAATGTTTTCATACGCAGAGTTACAGCCCACACTTTGAAACTGGCAGAAGCCAAAGGTATGTTCACTTCATTACTTGTGAAGCAGTATAGCGTAAGGGCTGGACTTGGAGTCAGGAAGACCTAGATTTAGAGTTACTTCTTCCATAGGCAACACAGGTGATTTCTCTGAGTTTCAGTGTCCTCATAAGTAATAATATCAATAGTTCATCCATCTTGGAGTTTTTAGTGGAGTTCAGATTAACTGGCTTCATAAACACCCGTTATTATTGTTGAGAACCACTGTTCAAAAATTATATTAAAACATAGGCATGCCCATTGCAAAGTCACTTAACTTTTCTGGGCCTGTTTCCTCATCTGTAAAATAAGGGGGCTGGTCTAGGTTCTAGCTTCTTAAACTGTGGGTCTGAATGGGGGGGGTCATGAAAAATTTGGCAACACTAAAAGGTTATTTTTGCCTATTTCATATACATGTATACCCAGGGTCACATAAACATTTCTCGTGCAAAAGGAAGCCACAAGTGGAGAAAGTTGAAAAAGCCCTGCTCTAGATGACCCCCAAGATCCCTTCTGGTTCTATCTCTGACTTGATGATCTCTAAGGGCCCTTCCGAGTCTTGATCTTATGACCTCACACCTGGATTACTTCAGTAACCTCCTAACTGCTCTCTCTGCTTCCAGTGTCTTTCCCACTCAGCCTCATGCTGGCATTCAAGCCTTCTACAGTCTGGCCAGTCATTCAGGCAAAGTGGACTGTTCTCTCTTCCCTGATCAAACCTGCTACGTCTCTATCTCCTCACTTTTTCCAGTACGAGCCATTCCAGCCACCTAAAAGGTGCTGTGGTGGGGGAGGGGTTGGCTGCAATTTCATCAATGCTGGAACTCCTGGTGAGGAAATTTCCCCTATGAGCTTAGATTGGCACCTATTATGCAACTTAGAATCTTTGGGAGCTGCTGGAGGTGGGGGCGGGGAGGGGATACTGAGAGGTTAAGTGTCTAGAATCACATAGCCAGCAGGTATCATATGTCAGACTTGAACCCAGATCTTCCTAACTCTAAGGTCAGCACATTTCCAATTCAACAATCCAACAGGCATTTATTAAACACTTTCTATGTACCACACATTATGCTGGGTACTGTAAACATGCTTGTTGATTTGGGGGGGGACGCCCACTAAGCAAACAAAGTACATGCTGTCATAGAAAAAGAGAACCACACCCCCCACTTTGTCTGTGCCCATGGATGATGTTCCATTTGCCTATTACTAGTTGTGCCTCTCATGTCTCCAATACAATAGAAGGTAAGTTCCTTGAGGGCGGGGACTTTTTCATTTTTGTCTTTGCCATTCCAGTGCCCACTATCATAGATGTCAGTCAATAGCAATGGGTTTGAATGTTTGTTTTTGTTTCAATGGAGACCCAGATTCAGGAGGCACTGTTAAATATGAACATTTAAGTGTAAGGAAGAGGGGCAGCTATGTGGCGCAGTGGATAAAACACCGGCTCTGGATTCAGGTGGACCTGAGTTCAAATGCAGCCTCAGACACTTAACACTTAGTAGCTGTGGGACCCTGGGCAAGTCACTTAACCCTCGTTGCCCCACACACAAAAAAAAAATGAAAAATTTGGGGCAGCTAGGTGGCACAGTGGATAAAGCATTGGCCCTGGATTAGGCAGGACCTGAGTTCAAATCCGGCCTCAAACCCTTAATAGTTACTAGATATGTGACCCTGGGCAAGTCACTTTTAACCCTCATTGCCCTGCAAAAACAAAACAAATAACAAAAAAACAAAACAAGTGGTTAAAGCACTGGCCCTGGATTCAGGAGTACCTGAGTTCAAATCCGGCCTCAGACACTTGACACTTACTAGCTGTGTGACCCTGGGCAAGTCACTTAACCCCCATTGCCTACAAAAAAAAACAACAACAAAACAAAACAGTCAATTGATGCAGTAAGAACCTGCTTTGGCCAGAAGCCTTGGTTAATGCAAACTGTTTGCATGCCGCAGCTGGGCAGAGATCACAGAAAGGCGGAACTGGACTAAAGGTAGGGAGAAACTTCCCAACAATTAGGATTTTGCCACGGCAAAGAGGGCTGCCTGGGAGGGGAGAGGTAACACGCTCCCCCTCAGTGGAAACCTTCAAGTAGATGCTGAATGACCGCTGGTTCAGGATGACACAGAGGGTTATTGGTCAGAAAGAAAATTGGATGAGCTCATTTAGGAGCTCCCTTCTAATTCTGAGACTCTGATTCCCTGAAATCCCAGAAACACTCAGGATCCCAACTCTGACCTAGAAGGAATTTCAGAGGCCATCTAGACAAACTCCCTCATTTTTCAGATGAATAGACTGAGGTCTGTGGAGGTTAAATGACTGGGCCAGGGTCATGCAGATGGCAATTGGCAGAGCTAGATTCTATGGGGAAGTGTCCTTGTGAGAAGGGACCTTAGCATACATTGAGCCCAACTCCCTTTATAGATCGGGATTTTATATAAATTTTATAGATGAAGAAGCTGAGGCAATGAGCAGTTTGGGGACCAGGGTAGAGGAGCTGAATAGGTGCTTATTGGTTGAATTGACCTATTAAGCCAAGAAATACCTTTTGCTTATAGCCACAAGCACAGGGTCACCTGAGCCCTACCAGACTGTAAGCTTTGGCGAGGCAGGGGCCACGCGGGTCTTTTTTTTTTATCACCATGTCCCTTAGAGCCTGTATCATCTATATCTATATCACGATAGATCCTTAGGAAACTTGTTGAATTGGATAGAACAGCATGGAGGGAAGCCCAGCTTCCATGAGACTGTACAGTCTTAGCCAAACAGCAGGTGGCGCGCTTCTCTCTGAGTCCACCATCCAGACAAGTCCTGTTCACTGACATGAGCAGGGGGGATTAAAACACAACTCCCTCCTGAATCCAAGTTTAACACTCTTTTGGATACACAATGTACCTTCAACCCAGACATTAAGGCATCAATAATTATATTCATTTTTGTTTTATTGTGATAGTGAACTCCCAGTAGGGAAGCTCCCTCCACTAAGGCTCATCTAACTTGTCCTACAACTTTGAGTCATAGAAAGTCCCTTGGGGGTACTGAGAGATTAAATGTCTTGCCCAGAGCCACACAGTCAGTTTACGTCAGAGGCAAGACTGAGTTCTCCTTGACTAAAAGGCTCTCTCTCCATTTGCCATGAGCTGCCCATGGTCACAGGAGTATCGGAAGTGAAATTTGAACGCAGCCCTTCCTGACTGCTGTTGAGAACTCTACACACTTTATCTAATCAATCCTATGCCTCATTTTATTTCTTTGGGCTCATCCCAGTTCCCAGGTTCCCAAATGACCCAAATGTCCCAACGACTTGAGTTTTTAGATAAAATTCTTGTCATGACCATAGAGAAACTGACCATTGATCTCAATATGCTTCCAGTTATGAACACATACATTGAACCAATAGAGCTCCAGCAAATGAGGTGAGAACTCTTGGCTGTAATATCAACCCCTCCACATACTTACCAGGAACTGGAAGCAAGTTGTTTTGTTACCATATTTTAATTGCTCTTCATATAAAAATGGGAAGCTATAATTTGGAACTGTCCATAGAGCTTTGGGATGCTGGAGTTAATGTCCCTGAGATATTCTGAACTCCCCTTGAGAAATAGTTATGGTGTGTGGCATACTACAAGGCAGTAGTATGACTATGAATGACTTTGAACCAAGGCTTTTATTTCAGAGACATGGAATAAACTCATTAATTTTTTTTTAATGTTTGCCAAATTAATGAATGAAGTTAACAAGGATAAATGTAAAGTCTTACACTTGGGTTCAAAAAACAGTCAACTTTGCAAGTAAGAAATGAGGGAAGCATGGCTAAATAACAAATCCTTTGAGGAAAAACCAAGTGTTTTAGTAGACTATGAGGCATCAATTACAATAAACATTTAATTGCCTACTGTAAACCTGGTGCTATGTTAAATACATGAAGATACAAATACAAAAAACAAGACAGTTGTCCCTGCCCTTTTTGTCATTGATTAAGGTGGCCAAAGGAGGGAATGCTATCTCAGGCTGCATGGAGAGAGTACTCTAGGGGGCAGCTAGGTGGCACAGTAGATAAAGCACTGGCCTTGGATTCAAGAGGACCTGAATTCAAATCCAGCCTCAGACACTTGATACTTACTAGCTGTGTGACCCTGGGCAAGTCACTTAACCCTCATTGCCCCTCAAAAAAAATAAAGAAAAAAGAGAGAGAGTACTCTGCCCTGGTCTGACCACATCTAGGGTAATAAGGTCAGTCTGAGGTGCCACATTTTAGGAAGCACAGTAAAAAACTTAGAGTCTCCAGGGGAAGGCAACCACTATGGTGGAGGAACTTATCCCATATGAGGACTGGGTGAATAAAGTGGGGATATTGAACCTGGAGAAGAGAAAGTCTTGGGGGTGGATCTCAATACCTGTCTTCAACTATTTAAAGGGATGGCATGAGGAAGATGGAGTAGCAGTTGTTCTGCTTGATTCTCGAAGACAGAACTGGGAGTGATGGAGATGAAAGTGGGGAGAGGAGGAATGTTCCATCGAGGCACATTTAGGCTTGATGTTGGGAAAAACTTCCTAACAATTAGAGCTGTCCCAGGAGTAAATGGGGCTTCCTTAGGAGATGGATTCCCCTTCCCGGGAGGGCTTCGAGCAGAGGTGGAAAGACCACTGGCTGGGGATATAGATAGGATTCTTATTCAGATACAAGTTGAATTAGAATCCTTCCAAACTTGAGATTCTATGTGAAAGTTTAGGAAGGAATTAAAATCATTTGAACCCAGTTACTTAGTAATTACCATCCAATTCCATGACTTAAAAAGTTCTATGACTCAAGCCAAGTACTTGAGTATAAGCTGTGATCTCTTCAATGAAGGCACTGCCCTTCTGGTCCAGACTGAATCTCATGCATGCTTTCTCATCCTGTGTGATTCTTACCCATACTCCTCCACAAATCCTCCACAGAGCATTTAACCAACATACCAGAGATCCACCTCTACATTTGTTGCTCAGAGAGGACCAAGACATCAGGGTGATGTCATGACTTGTAATGAATTAGATTTAAGTGAGAGAGGGCTGTGCAAGGTCACCAACCTCCCTCTCTCCTCCAGAGCCATCTGGGACCTGTGGCAAGATATATATCAGGACAACTGAAGATGGCCCTGGATGTTTAAGGCAACTGGGGTTAAGTGATTTGCCCTGGGTCACACAGCTAGTAAGTGTTTGAGGTCAGATTTGAACTCAGGACCTTCCAACTTTAGGGCCAGTGCTCTGTACCACCTAGCTGCTCCCTCTACATTTGTAGTGGTTTATGGATGCCAATCCAGCCCTCAGAAGGTCCAATGGATAGAGACAAAGGGCTTGGAGTCAGGAAGACCTCAGTTCACCCCTTACTAGCTATGTGACCCTAAGCAAGTCACTTAATCTGCCTGGGTCTCCGTTTTCTCATCTGTAAAATGAGGGGATTGGACTAGGCTAGCTCTAATACCCCTTCCAGCTCTGAATCTATATTCCTGCAATCAATTCATGACTGACACTTTACTGGGCCTCCTCCTTTTCCAGCAATATATGCCATAGGGTGACAGATCACCTCCATGGGGAGGTAGGCAGTGAACACAGATGTCATCAAATCCAAGCCTGCTGTTGGGTCATGAAGGTGAAAGCCAAGGGCAGCCCATGCCCCAATCCCATGAGAATCCTGGCCTCTCTAGCAGCGGGGGTTCCTACCAGGAATCACTGCCAGCCAGGTGGCTTAGAAATCCTGAAAAGATTCTGGGAATCTTGATCTAGAGCCAGGAAGGACTTGGAGGCCATCTCTGCCACAAGAAGACACATTAATAAGCATCTAAAGCCACATCTTCTGACTCCAACCCCAGGGCCCTTTCACCACCAGTGAGCATCCTGAGCTCCATCCAGCTTCCTTGTTCCCTGCTGGCAGACACCGAAACCACACATGGCCAAGAAGGGAGCCATGACCTCATTGTCTAGCTTTGCCTGGTTTAAAAAAACAACACCCTCCACCTTCTGCTGCACAGCTTGCTAATATCTCTGCTCTCTGACTCTCTCCAGGCTCACAGAGAGTTCTCTTGGGGAGCTGTGAGGCCATCTTCCGCTAAGGGTCCTGAATCGGGCTTCCTAGATGAGCCAAAGGAAAGGCCACGCCCAGCTCCCCAGCCCATTATTCCCTTGATTCTAAAATGAGACCACCCCTGATTCCTGCAAACCCTGCAGAGAGAAAGGGAAAAGGCTGTGATTGTTAAAAAACCAGCCTCGGAGTCAAGAAGGTCATATGTCTTCTCTGTGCCTCAGTTTCCTCACCTGTAAAAAGTGTTGGAATTGAAGACCTCTAAGGTCCCTTCTGCCTATGATCTATGGTCCAGTGACCAGGTTCAGGACCTGCTCCTGACCCATACAAGTCCCAGTGTCCCCTGCAACTCTCTTAAAGACCGTAATCTACAGAGGAGATGTCAATCAGTGTTGGTATAGGGGGCTTGGAAGCTCCTCACACAGATGAAACCATGGGTCTAGATGAAGCGGGAAATGTACTCAATATCCTTATAGAATTTAAAGGGATAGACAGCACAAGGTTTTTTGGTGGCCCAGCAAGAAAATACTGACATGATTTTCCCTACGATTGGCAGCATGCCCTGCTCTATCCTACCTAATCCAGCCCATTTTCCAGGAACAGCAGGAATTGTGGTATAGTAGAAGAAGAGCTAGACCTGGTGTCAGGAAGACCTGGGTTCAGATCTTGACTCAGACACTAGTGAGGGACCACAGATAAACCACTTAATCCCTCTTTCTCTCCTCATCTATAAAATTAGAGGGTGGGACTAGATAGCCCCAGAAATCCCTTCTGACTCCAAATCTATAATCTTAGGGATAATAATCAATAGCCTTTACATGGTCATTTAAGGTTTACAAAGCACTTAACAGATAGCCTCCTCTTATCTCCCAACAACTTCTTATGTGAGGCAAGTGTTCTCGTTGTCATACCTATTTTACAGAAAAAACCCTGAGGCACAGTGGAGTTAAGAGGCTTCCCCATGGGAGAGGGGGAGCTCGGTGGTGCAAAGGATTAAGCATAAGCCCTGGACTCAGGAGGACCTGAGTTCAAATCAGGCCTCAGACAATTGACACTTACTAGCTGTGTGACCCTGGGCAAGTCACTTAACCCTCATTGCCCTGCAAACAAACAAACAAAAAACACAAAAAAGAGGCTTCCCCATGGATCCACAGCTCTTAAGCTTCAGAGGTAAAATTTGAACCCAGGCCCATCAATCCCAGTGCTCTCTCCAGAGAATCAACTGCCTCAATTCTTAGGAACCAAATGCAAACCTAAACCAGCCTAAATAAATTCCTGGGCATAGATCTCAAGAAGTCAAAGACAGAAAGAAGCATTCCATCACTACTAAAATATTTATAACAGCACCTTTGAGGGTTACAAAAAAAAATGTTTTTCAGGTCCTCCTGAACCCAGGCCCAGTGCTTTATCCACTGCACCACCTAGCTTCCCTCTATAACAAAGTACATGCTTATTGATTGTGGGATGACTGAGCCACCTGTGGCATATGAAGGAAATTAGTAAGGAATGAGAAGCACAAGGAATTCAGAGAAACATGAACTGATGCAAAGTGAGAGGCAGAACCAAAAGAACATTATAAACAACAGCCACAGTAGTATCCATTTAAAAGGACTCTAAGGGGGCAGCTAGGTAACACAGTGGATAAAGCACTGGCCCTGGATTCAGGAGTACCTGAGTTCAAATCCAGCCTCAGACACTTACTAGCTGTGTGACCTTGGGCAAGTCACTTAACCCCCCTTGCCCCGCCAAAAAACCACACACACACAAAAGGACACTAAGGGGGGCAGTTAGGTGGCACAGTGGATAAAGCACTGGCCCTGGATTCAGGAGGATCTGAGTTCAAATGTAGCCTCAGACACTTGACACTTACTGGCTGTGTGACCCTGGGCAAGTCACTTAACCCCCCATTGCCCCACCAAAAAAAAAAAAAAAAAGGACACTAAGGGAGCTGAAATCTATCTGATTCATTGCCTGGACCAATCTTGATCCTGGGAAAACAAATAATGAAACACACTTCCTTCTTCCTGGTAGGGAGGTGAGGGGACTATAGATATAGAATAGACTCGAAGATGTGGAACTGGTGTCAGTTGGTTTTACTCAACTGTTGTTTTTTTTTAACAACACAGCTTCTATCTGGGAAGAAGAATCTGGTACATAGTGAGAAATATAAAATGGTAAAAAAAAAATTTTTTTAAAGAGATAAACATAAAATGGTGTAAAAACAAAAACCCCAAAAGACATCAATAAAACTTTAAAAAAAAGAGAAAATGAAAAATGGCCAAACCTCTTTGACTCATCATTGGTTTTTTGTTTAGTTTTATTTTATCAGGACAAAGTTTGGATCATTCCACTTTCCCTGATAAAACAAGACCTGAGCTTCTTACTGGGCTGCAGTGCCAGAGGCTAATTAAGTACATGGTACTTTCCCAGCTGTTGGTGACAGCCCCATCTTCGTCCACCTTCCTCCATGCTCTACTGTGCTATGTGTTTGTGAGTGTGTGGAATGTGATGCCAACATTTCGGCGGCATGCTCTGATGGTTCTGTGAGGCAACGGGCTACAGAGAAAAGAGCTTGGGCTCAGGAGCCCTACCAGTCCAGATCCTGCCTCTGATTCTTTTTTTTTTTTAATTTATTTTAATTAATGTTTTTTTTTTTTTTTAGTGAGGCAATTGGGGTTAAGTGACTTGCCCAGGGTCACACAGCTAGTAAGTGTTAAGTGTCTGAGGTCAGATTTGAACCCAGGTACTCCTGACTCCAGGGCCGGTGCTCTATCCACTGCGCCACCTAGCTGCCCCCTGCCTCTGATCCTTAATAGCAATATGTCTCTTTACTAGTCCTTTTTGACCTCAGGTTCCTCAACTACAAAATGGAGATAACAATACCTGCAAAACCTGCCTCACAAGGTAGTTTTGAAATAATTGTTTAAACCAACACTTAAGAGGGAGAAATATTTAGGAGATAGAAAAGTCACTTCTGGCCCACACCTCCTTCATCCCCTCAAAGCTTCCTGTTTCCTGGGACCTGAGGAATTAAAGGGGAGGGTTAGATAATAACCACTCAGCTCTAACATTTTCTAATGAACTTTTATTACCAAGACTGGGCTCTTGAAGAATTTATTAGGAAGATAAGATCATGGCTCTGCAGCTGGGAGGGTCCTCCAAGGTCACAGAGTCCAAGCTCTTCCTTTTACAGAGTAGAAACAGGCCTGGAGAAGTGACTTAGGATCATAAATGTAGAGCTGGGACCTCAAAAGCCATATCCCTTCATTTTACAGATGAGGAAAGAGGTTCAGGGAGGTTTAGGAGACCTGTCCAAGGTCACACATGTAGTAGTTATCTCAAGTAGAATTTGAACACAGGACTTTTGATGCCACATCAGTGTTCTTTCTACTCTACCAAAGCACTTACTCTGTACAAGACACCATAATGGGCATTAAGAATACAAAGCCAAGGGGTGGCTAGGTGGCGCAGTTGGATAAAGCACCGGCCCTGGATTCAGGAGTTCCTGAGTTCAAATCCGGCCTCAGACACTTGACACTTACTAGCTGTGTGACCCTGGGCAAGTCACTTAACCCCATTGCCCCATTAAAAAAAAAAATTATACACTAAAAAAACAAACAAACAAAAAACAAGAATACAAAGCCAAGGGGCCAGGTAGGTGGTAAAGTGGATAAAGCACCAGCCCTGGAATCAGGAGGACCTGAGTTCAAATCCAGCCTCAGACACTTGACACCTACTAGCTGTGTGACCCTGGCCAAGTCACTTAACCCTCATTGCCCCACCAAAAAAAAATAATAATACAAAACCAATATAGAACTGTGCATACCCTTTGATCCAGCAATACCACTGCTAGGTTTATATCCAAAGACATCCTCAAAAAGAGAAAAAGACCTATTTGTACAAAAATATTTACAGAAGCTCTTTTTGTGGTGGCTAAGAATCAGAAATCAAAGGAATGCCCATCAATTGGGGAATGGCTAAACAAGCTGTGATATATATGATGGTGATGGACAAGCAGGATGATTTTAGAAAGGCCTGGAAAGACTCGTATGAAGTGATGTATAGTGAAGAGAGCAGAACCAAGAGAACATAGCAATATTGTTTGATGAAGAACTGTGAAAGACTTAACTATTCTCAACAATACAATGATCCAAGACAATCCAAAAGAACTATCGATGAAACATGCTATCCACCCCCAAAGAAAGAGCTGATATTGATGGAACACAGACTGAAGCATGCTATTTTTCACTTTCTTTCATTTTTTTCTTTTATTCAAGTTTTCTTACACAAAATAACTAATATGGTCATGTTTTACATAACTATATATGTCTAACCCATACCTGATTGCTTGCTGCCTTGGGAATAGGGGAGGGGAGGGAGGGAAGAAGGGGTAAAAATTGGACCCAAAATTATAAATAAAAATGTTTATTACTTTAAAGAAAAAGGAAACCAATGGTAGATCAGAGGAGTGATTATCCCCCATTTATATTATATCTATCTGACATGTACTTGGTTTGCATTCTCTCTCCCCATGAGAATGTGAGCTCCCTAAGAGCAGGAATTGTGATTTCTGTCTTTGCTTCACCAGGGCTTATTGTACCTGGTATATAGTAAGTACTTAATAAATGCTTATTAAAAATAAATAAATAAATGCTTATTGATTGAGTGGTTGTTCATTTTCTCTGCCTCCTTTTGCACCCTTTTCTGTGTCCCTTTCTAGGTGGTCATGAAGAGAAATGCTTAGATGAAACCAAAACATTTCCAGTAGCAAAAAGTTGAGCCCAGGGGTGAGGTGGAGCCAACTCTCTCTAGACCCTCACTATTCAATTTCTATCACGAGTATCTATTCCTCAGAAATTGGCAAACACAATAAGCCGGGACTTGCTTTATCATTCTGTTGATTGTCTAGACTTAAGAAAGTGTAAATAATGCAAATTAAACTAAAAGTATGTCCTGTGTACAATTTTTTTTCTGGGAAAGATGGTTGTTAAATATTGATCAGTCCACTGCTAGTCGAACCCATTCATTTGAACCTACCCTCTACTCCCCAACGTAGGTAAACAATGGCATATACCAGTCCTGGGTTTGGATGTAGGGTGTTTGTAAGAGTGGGGAGGGTGCTCATCAAGATGTTCCCTAGGTTGAGATTTCTTAGCCTGTTTCCATGGTGATGGAGCACCACTCTTACCTGACAGGATGGCGAATTGTCTGTGGAGTTGTTCTATGATATCCACTGCCGCGAGGGGCCGGATTTCCTGCTGCATGATTTCATCTGCAGAAGTGAAGGAGAGAGAAGAAAACCTCGGGTGAGTGAAAGCTTCCACAGTTACTCAGAAATGGCAAGAAATAAAGGATAGAAATCCTGCTTGGAAAATTATTCAGGATTTGTCATAGACTCTGCTGTTGTCAGATGATTCTTCTGATAATATTGAAGTTCAGAGAGGCTGGAAGAAAGTCCTGCCTTCAGTTTATCTACTGCTTTGTTGTTGTTGTTGTTATTCAGTCATGTCTGCCTCTTTGTGACCCCATTTGGGCTGTTCTTGGCAAAGATACTGGAGCAGTTTGCTATTTTTTCCCTCCAGTTCATTTTTCAGATAAGAAAACTGAGGCAAACAGGGTTAAATGACTCGCCCAGGGTCACACAGTCAGTAAATGTCTGAGGTCAGATTTGAATTCAGGTCCTCCTGACTCCAGAGCCACCACTCTACCCACTGCACCACCTAGCTGCCCTATCGCTAATGAGGAGGGCAGACTGTTTTGGAGCAATAAGCTGAGACAAGATCTCAGAAGAGGATTTTGGTTGGGTTTGAAATGTTCTTTGGCAAATATCTACTGCTAAGTATTTGCCAAAAAACATTTCAAACACACCAAACTTCTCCTCCTAGATTCTGTCCCATCTCACTCCTTCCAAAACAATCTGCCCTCCCTCATTTCTTTCATCTTCTTCTAACTCTGTACCTATACCTCTCAGAGTAAGAGACTGGAGGGGGGATAGCTCCATTTTCAGTTCTTCAGGGAAAAAACAACACGTCTTTTGGCAGTGGTCCTCAGGCTTTCTTTCCCCCTCAGCCCAATTCAGAAATGATTGCAGCCATTCTCTCTCTGTGCTGGAAAGGAAGAAGTCAAGAACTCTATAGCTTCCTGTTGAAGGAAAATAGCTGGCGCATTCTTTATTATGAGGGAGCAAGGGAGGGGAGGGGAACCTCAGGAAACGTAGTTGAAAGCTCTGGGCTTGGAAAGACCTTGGTTCCCTTCCCAGTTCTCATGCTTAGTGGCTGGAGGCCTCAGTTTCCTTGTTTGTAAAATGGGATGTTGCTGTATGTAGTGCCTCCCTTACAGGGTTGTGAAACTCAACATAGGAAATGTATCTAAAGCACTTTTAGAAACCATAAAGGGCTATTGAAGTACCAGCCACTATTATTATTGGGGGTTCTAGCGTTATAGATGTGACTCTAGAAGGGGTCATGGAGATCATTGAGTTTCTCTTTGCTCACAGAAGAGATGATTCACATAGTAGGTTGTTTATTGATTTACTGGCTAGATCACCAGTCCTCTTTGGCATCACTCCCTCAATCAAGTAAACACACGTGTGTTAAGCATCTACCATATGCCAGGTACAAAGCCAGTCCCTGCCTTCAAGGGGCTTACAGTCTAATGGATATCAAAGAACCTGTGTGATCTTGGACAATTCACTTAACTCAGAGCCGTAACCTGGGTAGGGCAATCAGGAATTCACCTCAGGGTACTGAATTGTAGTCCTTCAGTAACTAGTTAGCAAGAATAATCATTTCAAATAGTACCCATCTTGGCTGCATCTTAATTTGTGGTTAGGTTGGTCTAACTTATGGTGTCCTCTCTCCAGAGTGGCCATTTCCCATCTCTCTAAACAGAGAGGGCATAGGGGCAGCTAGGTGGTGCAGTGGATAGAGCACTGGCCCTGGAGTCAGAAGGACCTGAGCTCAAATCCAGCCTCAGACACAACACTTACTAGCTGTGTGACCCTGGGCAAGTCACTTAACCCCAATTGCATCACACACACAAATATATTAAATTGATTAAACAGAGAGGGCATGTTTTGTGCTATTGCCCCAGGTGATATTTGTAGTGTTTACCCTAGGCAAAGACATTTCTAATCACAATCCTCTTTAACATTTAATTTTTATTGACATTTTTTGCATTTATGTCACTTTCATTTCCCAATAGATTCTTCTCCTTCTCAAAGAGCCATTCCTTGAACTATCTCTTACAACACAAATTAAAAGAAAAAAAGTTTGGCAAAACACATCAGCCAACTGTTATAGTATGCAACATTCCATACCCATCCACCCACCCACCTCTGCAAAGGAGGAAAGGAAGACCATTCTCAAATCTCTTCTTTGGGGCCAAATTTGGGCATTATAATTTCACAGCATGTAATTTGGGGTGAACATTTGGGGGGGTCATTTTCATTCTTTCCTTTTACACTGGAAAAGTCTTTGCCTGATAACATCTCTGGCTTCATTCCTCTGGACCTCAGTTTCCTCATTTGTAAAATAAAGGTACTGGACTAGGTCACTTCCCAGGTTCCTTCTAACTCTACAAAATAAATAATTGTTATGATCACTTATGGAGGGGATGAAAGGAGAAATGAAACATGCCTGGAATCTAGCATAATTTGTGTTGGGTGAACCACATGTAGGAGAAAGAAAAAATTCCCAAGCACCACAGAAATGTCTCTTGTCAGCGGCCACAGCCTTTACCAGAAGGAAATACAACCTTCATTGCAATAACGCTTTCTGCTCCGGGCCCATATTTCTCCATATTCCATCATCTCTTCCTTCTCTGCCTCAGAGCATCGGGATGAACTATGATCAGTTTAGAGAATTAAAACAATGTGGTACCATCTCATGCTACCATATCCTCCTCCAGAGACTCATCCCTGCTCGGGAAGCTTGTGTCAACCCCTGTTGTCCCTAGAATAAAATACAAACCCTTCTGTTTGACATTTACACAAGAGGCAAAAGAGAGGCAGCTTCAGAGCCAGGAAGCCCTGGGTTCAAAACCCACTTGTATTATGGAGTCCTCTCATCAGAGGCAGCATTTGGTCTGTACCATGAAGTGAACTCAGGGAGTCTGAGCACAACTCTTCTGAAGGAGGTGGCATTTAGGCAGTCCTTCAAGGGAAGCTAGGGGTTCTAAGAGGTAGGACTGAAAAAAGAGAACATTCCAGGCATGGGGGCAATACAAGGCGCACAAGTGGAAGAGGAAATGTCCCATATAGGGAAAAGCAAAGACCATTTTGGGTGGATTATCGAATATGCTGAGGGGGAGGGGGGCATAATGCGAAATCAGTCCCAAAGGATGGATTCCCCCAGTTATTAGTGTCTCTCCAATTTGTGTTTATTTTGTATGCTTTGTATTTCATTATGTAGTGCTCCTTCCCACCCCACCCCCATTCTAATTCATCGCTCAAGAGATGAATGCCCCTATTCAGGATATACTATATATCCGAACTCCCAAAACTAAAAGCTTACAAGCCCCCATCAGGGCACTTACCTTGATTAATCAACAAAGGGACACAATTAGCTCAAAGCAAAGGTATTTGCCAAAACTACATAATAAAAAGAGTAGCAATGAAATATCTCCTCCATAGAGTTGGGGAGGGGCACTCTCCCATAAATATAGTATCAGTAGGAAGAGTAGACACAGAGTTCAGAAGTGGAGAGGGGCACACACATGGGCAAGGCATATAGCCAAGGCATGTCAGAGGAGCAGTAACTCATGTTGCTGATTCGACTGATGGCTTCTAATCATTCCCACTGTCCTTGGTCTCATAATCTCCAGAGGATTTACCTGCCTCCAACCTCAGAATCAACTGATATCCCATCTGAGACTCCCTTAAGGATCAAAGCCCAGAGCCTAAAAACAAGAAAAGGTCTCAGCATTGGGGCTTGACATCTCCCTAACAGGATTCCAACTCTGGGCAATCAGTGAAACTACATTGATTAAGGACCTACTTCATTCCAAGGACTGTGCTAAGCACTGGGGACACAAAGTCCTAGCTCTTAAGGTGCCCACAGTCTACT
Source organism: Dromiciops gliroides (assembly GCF_019393635.1). Classification (NCBI taxonomy): domain Eukaryota; kingdom Metazoa; phylum Chordata; class Mammalia; order Microbiotheria; family Microbiotheriidae; genus Dromiciops; species Dromiciops gliroides. Next base: position 44,879,732 of record NC_057863.1, read on the forward strand.
GGGACTCAGCTCTTCTGGCTGGCCCGAGTTCACAGCTGGACCCCACTCACCTGAACACTCACCTGTGCTTCTGCTAGAAGAGGCTATTGTCCATGAGGACTAGGAAGAGAAAGAAACCCTCTCTCCCCTTCTCCCTCTGGCTATACTCTCCAAAGTTAAGGTGATGAGGCTGGTTCTTCCTCTACCTTCTGCTTTTTTTTCCTCAACTGTTTCTGCAGCTCAGTTGCTCATAGGGCCAGTGCCTCCACTTTTATACTCTTTTTTTTTTTTGTGGGGCAATGGGGGTTAAGTGATTTGCCCAGGTTCACACAGCTAGTAATTGTCAAGTGTCTGAGGTCAGAGTTGAACTCAGGTCTTCCTGAATCCAGGGCCAGTACTTTATCCACTGCACCACCTAGCTGCCCCCCACTTTTACACTCTCTTCTCCTCATTCTACAGTATCAGTGAGTGGGTGGAGAAAAGAGCAGTCTTGGTCATTCTTCAGCCCAGTTTTCTGGCCCTTTAATAAACAAATGGGTCACTAAGAGCCTAAAGAGGACATGTGCTTATATCTCATCTCTCTTAGCTACCCTTTACATCCTATTATTTTATCCAATCTATTGAAAAACTTAATGGATTAACACCACCCATGGTAACCATACTGATATTTTGTTCCCCTCCCCTCCCCAACATATGTGCCTTGAAATCAGAGGCTGTTTTTGTTTTTGTCTTTGCATACTAGTGTTTAGTCTGGTACCTGGCAGGAAGCAAGGGCTTTTTAAAATGCTAAGTAATTGATTAAAGATGAAAGGACCATTGAGCTCCTTGACCCATTTTTCTCCAAACAATCTTTGCTCTTTGAGTTAGACATCGAAGAAGTCTCTTGGCTGCAGATTGCCATTGATAGTTGGATCGTGGATACTGTTTCCTCTTGGATTTAAGGAAGTAAAGGAAGATGACCTGGAACCAATAGCCCACAGCCACCTCGGTAAGCTACATGCCCACATTTTGCCCCTTCCATTGCCATGTGAGCGATGGGTCACAGAAAGAATGAGGTCACCCCATATTCATTCAGGCTGGAAACAAAATACAGAGCCAAATGAGGTCTGTATCCCCTAATGAGAAACAGCTGGGAGGTCTAGACAGCCTGATTCCCCCCACAGATCTCACTAACCAAGCCTGTTAGTTATTCGTCCCACAAGGAAAGCAGGTTGCCAAAAAATACTCTTTATCCCACCCTGTTCTCTCTAGAGAGGGGTGACTTCTTAGAAGAGATTGGAACACCTCAAAAACAAGTGGTCCTTCTCCATCATTTTAACAGGAGCATGAGAGAGAAATAGCAGGAATGGCATTAAGTTCCTCCTTTTACCTCCAATTCATTTAGCAAATCAACATTAAGCACCTGAACAAATTCTGAGGGTCCTCCCTTCCCAGACTGATTCTTTTCAGAAGTCAAATTAGACCATCTTGTGCCTCCATTCTTACCTAGCCTTTAATCTCTGAATGGGTGTTAACTCAAACAAACTGAGACCTGGAAAAGACCTTAGCTTAAAAAGACCAAGGTTTCCCACTGCATGGGGGCCATCTCCAGCTGTCCTGACCTATGTCTTGGCACTGGACTCAATAACTCTAGAGGAGAGAGTGAGGTTAATGACTTTGCACAGCTCTGCCTCACTTAAATCCAATTCACTTGCAAGTCAAGACTTCCTGATGTCATTGGTTCTCTTTGAGAAAGGACAAACAACCACAACAAGCACCTACCATGCAGAAGGTAAGGAGCTGACTCAGTGGATAGAGCACTGGGCCTAGAATCAGAAAGACTGTAGTTGAAATCCAGCCCCAGACACTTACTAGCTATGGGACCCTGGACAAGTCACTTAACCTCTGCCTGAATCTGCTGGAGAAGAAAATTGGCAAACCATTCTTTGCCTAAAGAACTCCATGAACTGTACCGGCATGCTATAGTCCATGAGGTCTTGAAGAGTCAGACACAACTAAACAATAACATGGAGAAGATAAAGAAGCATCTCAGAAAGATTCTGAGAACCAGTTTTAGAATCAGAAAGATGTGGGGTCACATCCCACCTCTGACTCTTTGTGGTTCTGTGACCCTGGCCCAAGTGCTACACCTATAAGTGCCCAGGTAGCTCTCTAGGACTATAAGTTGCAGGATGAATGGTGATGTGCATGAGTGGATGGAGTTTCCTCATTAGGAAGTCCCCATACTCAGGAAATCCCACCTTCCCCCTCAAATGTACAAGGCACCATGGATATAACTGCTCTACGGGAGCTTACATGCTACTGAATACATTTATAGAAGGGAGGGCTGCGTGGTACATTGGGAGGAAAAGCACTGGATTTGTCATTGAAGGACTCGGGTTTGAATTCCACTGTTGCTTACTACCTCTGTGTCCTTAATTCACCTATCTGGGACCTCATTTAACTCTGAGTCTATGCTCCAACAAGCCCAGGTATAACACCAGGGAGGATGGGATGAGAACCAAGCAGAAATCCAGACAAAATGCTCGAGGAAAATTTGGGGAGGGGGAGAACACTTTTGTTTGGTCCCTGTTCTATGTGCCTCTCTCTGCCAACCGCTGCTACTAGACGTGAAAGCAGAGCCCCCAACAACCTGCTAGTCCTTATCCAAGAAACCCTGGAGATGCCAGGTGTTTGGACCTATAATTGATTTGGCAACTGTCCTCCAGGGTGCCCCTCCTGATAAGACAGCTAAAGTCACCAAGCACCATCAGAAAACAAAAACTATTTTTAAATAAAATCGAAACTATTCCCATTGAGTCCCATACCAAAGTTCTTACGTGCTCATAAGCATAGAGCCAAACATCTGAGGCTTCCAGGCATGTCTAGAACTCAGCTAAACCTAAAGCAGGGATCACGTGGGAGCCAGGGGTCTCCAATAATGAGCTAATTAGCTCATTTACAATCTGTCCTCTTAGCAGTCAGCCCCCAGGTGCATTTATCTGTGGCAGGGTAAATAAGCTTTTGTCAGACTTGAGTTTATTGACTGCCAGATGGATTTTCTGTTCTTTCTGTATCCCTTTAAGAAACTGATCCCCAGGGACTCCATCAATGGAAGCATTAGTGACATTCGAATTGAGCAGTCGGGAATTCTAGGAGAGAGAGAGAAAAAAAAAAAAGGAGTGGCCAGCTGTCTTGACTCCAGCTCCTGCCTGGGAGGAGGATGTAGCACCCAGTTAAGAGATTCATAGGCTCTCTCTCCCTCTCTTATGTTCAGTGAGACCTCTTTGTTAATTATTTTTATAGTTTCAAAATACTTTTATAAATATTAATCATATACCTATTAGGTTCAAGGAAGGTGCAACAAGAAAGCTGGAGTGAGAATCTGGGAGGCCTGGGTTCAAATCCTACCTTTGACAATTGTGATTTATGTGGCCATGGGTAGGGCAGGATGCAGTTCATCTCCCTGAGCTCCCTGAATATATACATTATAGATAGGCTGTGATTTGCATTGATGGAGGTGATTCTAAGAAAGTGCAGATGTTTAACAATGATTTTCTTTCGGGGTCTAGTTTGCTGAAACAAAAAATTAATAAAAGAAAGAATGAATGAATAAATGAGTGAGAATGCACACATTAATGCTTGCTATATGCACTGAGCATGTAAATATAAAAACAAACATAATCCCTGCCTTCAAGGAGCTTACATTCTAAAAGAAGGGAAGAAGCAGCGCACATAGGGGAATGGTGGCCTGGGGGGGGGGGGAAGCACTTTAGTGCTTCAAATTACGGAAATAGCAAATGACAACATAAGATAAAAAATTGGCACTGTCCTTCCAGGAAAGTGAAGTGTTGATTTGATCATAGCTCTGCAACTGGAAAGTGTAGTGGAAGCTGGGTAGAGGGGGTACACATGGTAAGGAGTGGCTGTAGATGGTAAGCCTTCTGGAGTAGGGAGTGAGTAAATTAATGAAAAAATCATTTATCGAGCACTTATTACATGTTAGGTAGCATGCTAAGTGCTAGGGAGAGAAATAGAAAAAAACGAGATAATCTCTACGCTCGAAGAGCTTATGGCTCTAGCTGGGGAAGAGGGAGGAGTATAAAGTATAAGAAGACTTGAAATATAGGGTATGGGGGCTGGTTATGAAAGACTTTGGAAACCAGAGGATATTCTATTTGCTCCCAGAGATGATAGGGAACCATTGGAATTTATTGAGTATCTAGGGTTCCATGATCACCATTGGTAACTTTGGAGAGAGTAGATGGGGGGCAGCTAGGTGGCACCATAGAGTCTGAGTTCCAATCTGGCCTCAGACACTTATTAGCTGTGTGAATTTGGGCAAGTCATTTAACCCCATTTGCCTTAGTTTCCTCATCTGTAAAATGACCTGGAGAAGGAAATGACAAATCACTCCAGTGTCTCTGCCAAGGAAAACCCAAAATGGGTCACAAAGAATGAGACACAACTGAACAAAAGTTTTGGCTGAATGGTGAGGTTGGAAGCCAGATTATAGAAAGAAGAAAGGAAGGGGATGCACCTATTGTACAAGGCCTTCTCAAGGAATTTAGCCACAAGAGGGAGGAGAGATGTAGGCTGATAGTGAGCAGCAATGGATCAAACAACTGCCTTTCAACAAGTTACTATAGACTTATTATTAAACATTGATGGGACTTGCTTTAGAACTACATCTAAATAAACAAATGTCCTGGGATAATGACTTTAGAGCTAGAGAAATCTCAGAGGTCACCTAGTCCAACACCCTTCAGTTTACAGATAAAGAAACTGAGGCAAGCAGAGTTAAATGACTTGCTCAGGGTCACACGATGAGGAAGTATCTGAGTTTAGATTTGAACTCAGGTCTTCCTGACTCTAGGCCCAGCTCTATCCACTATGGTGCCACCTAGTGGCCCATGGTCAGTTAGTGGTACTCTATTCTGTTTTTGCATTTTTTTTCCCCCTTTGCATTATTTCATAAAGATCTTTCAAATTTCTTTGTCTTCCTTATTCTGGGGCATTTTGATTGTCTGGTAGATCAACATTAAGTCAATGTCCCATGGCTCATTTAACCCTCCCCCTGTTGTTGGCTGTTTATGCTATTTCCAGTTTTGTTTTGTTTGCAACCACAAATGTTGCCATTGGAAAAAAAAAATCTTTGAACAGATGACTGTTTTTCGGGGTTTGTTTTTGCTAACACCTTCAGGTGTTATTCCCAACAAAAAAAAATGGGTCAAGGGACATGATTCTTCTTATAACATAACACCAGAAAGCTCCTACTAGTTTACATTCTACCAGAAGTAATTCATTCAATCTGAGGACTGGAAGGACCTTAGACAAGGAAGGACAGTCAAGCCCTGTCATTTTATAGAAAAGGAAACAGGCCAGGAGAAGGATAGGGACCTGCTTGAGGTCAAACAGGCAGTGGGAGGCAGAGCTGAGGCTAGAAAGCAGGTCTCCTGTCTTCTGTTCAATCAACAAGCATTTACTAAATGCTTAGTTGGTTGCCTTTCTCTGGATAAAGTGTTATTCCTGAAACGTAGCACCCAGAACTGACCTCAATACCCCAGGCGTGTTCCGACCAGGGCAGAACACAGGGAGTCTATCATCTCCTTATTTCTGAACCCTCTGCCTCTCACCCCATACCCTGAGGACTCAATCCTTTTCAGCTCAAGGACCACCACCAGAGATACTGGTTTCTGATTTGCAACTCAGAATAGGAAAATGTCAGGGAATAAACTTCATTTGGTCTTACCTTATTTAAGTCTGTTTCTCTAGCCATGCCTCATTTTGACACCTCCACCAACCCCATTCCATATACAACTGCAACCTGGCCCTGCTTTCTCTCTATGGCCATTTCTAGATTTATGGTCAAATCAGCAAGGCCCTAGTACTAGAACAGGTGAATCTCTCACCCTGTTCCCTTTACTAAGTCGGAAACTTTCCAAACCAAAGCATCCCTTTCTTGCCCCCTACACTCCTACATATATTGGTCTCCCCCATTAGAATGTAAGCTCCTTGCAGGTGAGGACGATCTTCTCTTTTGTTTCTGTGCCTCCAGCTAAGCACGGTGCTCAGTGCGTATTAAGCACTTAATAAATGCATTTTCATTCATTCATTTATAATGCAGCCTAAGATTGAATTCGTTTTCTTTGGTGGCCATGTCATATAACTGACTCATATTGAGCTTGTGGTCCACTAAAACCTCCAGATTATCTTCACTGGAATCCATCTCTAGGATGTCAGATACCCTTACATATAGCAAGAGCTTTAAATGTTTGTTCAGCTGAATTGGTAATTGGAAACTCACTTTGAAAACACATAGTGCCAGTTAAAACCTCCTCCTTGCTTATTAGCCAGCTAAGTTGTTGTTGTTTGTTCAAAGAGGACCAATAACATCACGGGGGTGGCTAGATCATTAGATTAGCCAGCTATTAAAACATGGTGAATAAAAGAAGTCTCCAATAGAGGAAAAGAAAATAAAGAAAGAAGAAAGAAAACAAAGAAAGAAGAAAAAATAAATAACAAAACACAAGCATAGCAGAACCCAAATATATCGGATTCCCTGTTCCTGCATTACAGAGTTATAGAGAGAGTCATGTTGTTTTCTAGGTGACCATGAAAATATTGGCATGAATGAGACTAATGGATGTCTTGTACTCACTGGGGGCCAAACATGGATACTTCTTTAAGCTGAGGCCAAAGCAGCGTCTACTTTCTGGAGCTCCAATGAACGGATTAAATGTTACTAATGGATTTTCCTGGCTGTGGGAGGATTATTATAGATCTGTTATTTTAAATACTCTTGTCAAATGACTAGTGGGGGGTTTTCAGGCTAAGTGCCTCATTTTTCTATTTGAGTGAAAGGAATGTTGAAGACAAGAGAATAAAAGGAAATATGGACTGAGACAGAGATGTTAACAGGGCAGATCATTCCTCCTCCTCCATCTGAAGGAACTTCTTCCCCATCTTTTCTTCCCTCTGTCAACCAGATTTCCCTGGAACCATTTCACAGATTCTCTGGACTATAGATTGGACCCAGTATCCTGTGCACCAGTAACTGGAAAGCCTAGTGGCAGTCACCTCTTGCTGTTTATCCTTCCTTTTCTCCCTAAGTCTATGAAACATGGATGAGCCTCCCTCCAATAATTAGGCCAATGGACAAAAGCTATGTTATATTATATACGGTCACCAAAAAATCATTGTTACCCAGAAAGGCTATTAATCGATGTTAGACTTAGGAGGGAGCTTTATCTCATGGTATAGTGGAGTGGAGTGAGGGAGTTAAAAGAGAGAGGCTTGTATTCAAATCCTGACTGAAAATTACTGTCATTGCACCCTGGGTAGTAAATTAATCAATGTGCATTTATTAAGTGCCTATTATGTACCAGGCACTTTGAAAGAGCTGATGATATGAAGAGATGCATGAAACAGTCCCTGCCTCAAGGAGTTTCTATTACATCAGGAAGAATGACTTCAAGTCCTCTTTTTGAATCCATAAGCAGGGTCCCCCCAAATGTTTACTGAATTGAACTGGAATCACCTCTGAGAGAGAAGAAAGTATGCCTGAAGGTAAAAAGCCAGTCTAGCTGACAATCTAACAGTCTTCCCAACCTTTGTTGTTGTTGAGTTGTATCCATCATGTCAGACTCTTTGTGACTCCATTTCAGGTATTCTTGTGTGTCAAGATAATGGAATATGATAGATGAGATTTAGCAGATACTCGGGAGCCCACCTGGAGATTAATTTAAACTGATTGAATTGGATAAGGGGACTGACTGTTGACTGGATTACTGGCTGACTTCTAGTTAACTGGATTCTAAGCACATCTGGCTGGTACTTAAGAGTACTTAAGAAAGCATGGTTCTCAGAAGCTAACAACTTTGAACTTGGACCACCCTTCCGGCCCAGTCAACCATCAGCTTGAAGAACCTCCCATTTCTGGGAGGGGACAAGAAGGAGGGAGCAGAGACTGAGCAGGGAGCTCTTTTTTGGCTGGAGAGATGGCGTGGCGGCAGAGGACTTCACAGGGGAGTTAAGAAAGCTAGAATTGCCAGGTTATAGGAATTCTGTTCTCAGTCTTTCTCTTTCTTTTACTGTCTTTCAATAAACCCTTAAAAACCTAACTCATTTAGCAGTGATTTTAGTCAGTTTCCCCCCAAAACTGGGGGAACATATTAGAACCTACATTTAGAAATTTAAATTACACACTTGGCAAAAATACTGGGCAGTTTGCCATTCCTTCTCCAGTGTGTTCCCATCTTACAGATGAGTAAAGGGAGGCAAACAGGTTAAGTAACTTGCCAGGGTCACACAGTTACTAAGAGTCTGAGGCCAGATTTTGAACTCAAGTCTTTCTGACTCCAATGTGATATTCTCACTAATGTACTTACCACCCTTGCTACCCTTTCACCCCATAAGCCACCATATCTTGTGGATATATAGAGATTTTTTCTTTTCTTTTTATAAATGTAATTTAAAACTTAAATATCCAAACAAAAATACAAAATAGGAAAGGAAAGCAGACAAAATGAAATTTAAAATAGATGGTACATTATTCATGCATACCTAATCTATTATTTACCAATTGTTAAAGCCCACCCAAAAGATGCATATACTTGATTTTTGCCAATATCTTAGCCCTGGAAAGAGGGTTATCTGAGTAATGTTGTTCTCTCATTGTCCAGAGATCAATTCCCCCCAAATTTTAGATCAAGTTGGCTACCATTCAATCCATCCCACATTTCTCCTAACTCGTGCCAGAAATCAGGATTATTTCTACATCAGTCTAGCTTGGGAGTCCTGACATTTTGTCCAGTCTCACTGTCCTAGAATCCAAAGCTACGATCCAAGCAGCAAGCAACAGTGAGCATGGAATTCTGAAATTGGACTTTGATGGATTTCACAGGTGACTTTGCCAATGTCCACATTTCCAGAGAATTATTTAAAGCCCCAGAAGATGGAATAACCATCATGGCTAGAAACAGCTGTAGAGTAAGAAGGTTTTCTGCCTTTTTCCACTTGTCAATAGGAAAAGTGCCTCATGTCAAAATGACATAATTCTCACCACCTCTCATGGCTTAGAGGAAACTGGCCCAGCTTCCCATCGCCTGATGAATATCCCTGATTGCCTCCCAGAGGGCAAGTACATTTTCAATAATATAAAGTGAAAGGCAGCAGGGCACCTGGCCAGAGCTGCCTTCTCAGCAGTAGGAGAGAGGGATCAAGTGTCAGAGGCTTCTCTGGGTTTTTCCAGGTATTAGGGTTTGCAGGGGGAGGTGTCTACGGTGATTCCTATGTAGCAATAGCTGATAGAGAGATGACTGGGCATTATGTGTGTACAACAAAGCAATGTTCCCCCAACATGAGCAAAGAGGCATAACCTGAAGAAAGGTACTCCATGGCCTGTGGAAGAGAACCAAGCAGGTTTCCAAGCCATACATTAAAAATTAAATGTCTTCTTTTGTATCCGACTAAATGCCACCAACCCTTGCCCACTTTTTAAGCCTCTTTCTTTGACTGTTCACATCCACGTCTCCTTTCTCCAAATCACCAAATCTCAGAATTGAAAGGGATGTCAGAGGCCCTCTGGTCTAACCTGAACAAGAGTCTGTCTCTTCTAGAATATTCCTTAGAGGTGGTCACCTAGCCTTGTTTTGCAGACCTTTAATGATGAGAAGCTCACTACCTCTAATTATTCAGAGAACTTGTCTCTTGAAGACAAGTAGTAGATTAGATTTATATTTGTACCCTCAACATTTGGCACAGGGCATTTCACACTATATCAATACCTGTTGATTGATTGATTGATGAGGATGTTTTTCCTTACTTCAAACATGAATTTCCCTATCTGCAACTTCTACCCAAAGCTCTCAGCTCTAGGCTTTCTGGGGTCAAGTAGAGCAAGTTCATCTGATAGCCCTTTGAAGACATCCATGGCATCCGCCCTAAACCTTCCCTTCTGGCTACTCATCCATCAATCCATCCTCATAGGGTGTGAGGGTTAGGTCCTTCATTACCCTGTGTTGCTCCCTCTGTATACTCCCAGCTTATCGAAGTCCTTCCTGAGAACGGGAGACCCAAAACTGAAGAGAGTAATCCTGATGAGGCAGCTAGGTGGTTCAGTAGATAAAATGTTGGGCCTGGAGTCAAGAAGACCCGAGTACAAATCCAGCCTTAGACACTTACTAGCTATGTGACCCTGGTGAAGTCATTTAATTGCTGCCTGCCTCAGTTTCCTCACCTGTAAAATGGGGATTAACACCCCCACCCAGTGTTGCTGTGAGTATCAAATGAGATAACTGCAAAATGCTTAGCACAGTGCCTTGCATGTAGTAAGCACTATATAAATGTTAGCTATTATTCTTAGCTATTATAGATGTGATCTGATCAAGTCAGAGGACAGAGTGACTATCCTCTCTCTCTCTCTCTCTCTCTCTCTCTCTCTCTCTCTCTCTCTCTCTTTCCCTCTCTCCTTCCCTCCCTCTCTCCCTCCCTCTCCCTTTCCCTCTGTCTCTCAAATAATTTTCGTGACATCTCTTGTTTTTACATTTCCTAACTTGTGAAGTCTACAGTGAATTCACTTTTTGGTGGCCTTGTTGCCTCCAAGTGTATGCAGTCTTTCCCACTGGAATTACTCCTCCAGTACCTTCTCTTTGTGCTCATTTCATCTGTGGCTCCCTGTGGTCATCCCCCAAACCTCTTTTTAGGAGGACCTAGATTTCTTGCCATAGGCTATCTCTTCTGTAGACATGCTTCCCTCTTCCTATTGGTACCCCTACCCTGCCCTTCTCTGTCTCCTTTTTTTCTAGAATCTTCCCTCTTGTTCTTTGATCTGAAAGTTCCATGTTGTTCCAGGTCCCAGTTACAAAGTCAGTTCTTAGTACTTCCTTGCAGTGACATCCAAGTGGGGAAGCCAGTCAGATGTACCTGATGGAAACCCCACCTTTCCCTATAAAAAAGCTAGCCCTAGGGGCCACTAGGTGGCGCAGTGGATAGAGCACAGGCCCTGGATTCAGGAGGACCTGAGTTCAAATCCGGCCTCAGACACTTAACACTTACTAGCTGTGTGACCCTGGGCAAGTCACTTAACCCCAATTGCCTCAGGAAAAAAAAAAAGCTAGCCCTCAGCCACTGGGGAGCCCTGCCTGCTTCTTGGGATGAGCTGAGACTTTCCTCAGAAAACTCAGAGAAGGGAGGAGAGTCTGGGCACCAGGTCAGAACAGCTGCGTCACACTGGGTCATTGATGCCATTCCCCTGTTATGGCTTCAAGTTTATCTCCCTTGGCTGCTTTGAGGATGGATTCAACAGGCAATGACTCCTCGGAGCCCTTCCCCAAATCCCTCCAAACCCCTTCAAATAATGCCATAAGAAGATGGATTCGGTCCCTTCTGGAGATGTCATCATCCCCTTGTCTCTCTGGCTGCAGTGATCAGGACATAGTTTTGCCCCGTTCTCACTGCCCCCCCCCCCCCCCGTGTCTCCTGTTAGGACTAATGACTTTGCTTTGGTGGATTAAAATTAACTGAATAAAATCACCCAGCATGAAATGGCCAACCTTCTTCTTCTAAGAAGATCTTTCATTTCCTCAAAGCAGCCTGAAGAGCCTAGGACACTCCTCTCTACCACCATGATATTTTTGGCTCTATAGGTTCTAACATGAGCCATGGGGCAGGAGAGGCCCCACATCCCAAAAAGCACAGAAAAGTTAGAGCTGAAAGGGACCTTAGAAATCAGCTGGTGAAATGTCTCCATTTTATAGCTGAGGAAAATGGAGGACCTGAGAAAGAGAAAGGAGAGAAACAGAGAGCCAGATGGATAGATAGATATGGATGGGTGGATGGGTGGGTAGATGGAGAAATGGATGGAGAGAGATAAATGAGTGGGTGGATGGATGGATAGAAAGATGGGTAGATGGACAGATAGATAAGTAGGTAGATGGATGAGAGAGCATTTATTAAGCACTTACTGTACACCAAGCACTGTGCTAAGTTCTGGGCACACATACAGAAGCAAACAAAGTCATCTCCACCCTTTAGGAGTTTATGTTCTAACACAACACATAAAAAAGGGAGCTGGAAAGAGAAGAGTGGTGGGCAGGAGACTATAGGAAGCAGCAGTAGCCTTGGAGACCTGTTTCCAGGCAAGATAAAACCAACAGCTCCAGCCTATGGGAGCTAGGGGAAGCACGAGGGGGAGTCCTAAGTTTCCAGTGGGGTGGAGGTAATGAGAGAGTGGGGCCACAGCCAGGAGATTATGAGAAGTGGCAGAGAAGGGAAGGGATTGGCCAAAAGTCTTGCAGTCAATAGTTGAGAGAGCCAGCATTCAAACTCCCATTCTCTGACTCCAGAGTAAGGCTCTTATCGCTGTATCCCATCCCTTGGTGCTACTGTCAGAGGTAGATGAATGACTCTAGATAACTAGACCTTAGGTCCAACCCAGTGTGTCAGTTCTAATGATATAGTGTTGATTTGGTGATTGTTTTTATGCTTAATCTCTTGGCATTTCCTGATTTTTGTAAAAGAAAAAAATCAGGAAATCACAATAAAGAAAGGTTTCTGCTGGCAACATTTCCATCTCAATTCCAATCAGGAAATGACTGGAAAGAACTATGTCGAGGAAGGCATTCCCCTAAGAGACCACAGATCAAAGCATCCCTGTTAAAGTTCTCAGGGGTAAAGATGGTTTTGTGTACTTGTGAGCACTTATCTTCCAGGTCTTGGAACATTAACCTACCATTTCCCTAAGAAAATAGCCCTTTGGTCAGAGGGAATTTCTTGGGCTGCCTGTATTCTCCACATTGAAATACTAGTTATTACATTATGCTCTTGTTTTTATTGTTAATTTGATGTTTTAAGTTGATTTAGAACAAGGGACATCATAATGACTATGATGATGATGATGAAGAAGAAGAAGAAGAAAGAAAAGAATTTCTTCTAGTATCCCAAGTTCATCTGCAAAGACTTAATTGAAATAATCCTTACCTTAAGCTGAATGCTAAATAGATTTCAGGAACAGGAAAGAAGTAGGTGTTTCCAACTTTGAAGGAAGAAAAAGTGACCTTTCATTTTATATTTTTTGTTGTTTGTTTTGTTTTTGTTTTTTTGCAGGGCAATGGGGGTTAAGTGACTTGCCCAGGGTCACACAGCTGGTAAGTGTCAAGTGTCTGAGGCTGGATTTGAACTCAGGTACTCCTGAATCCAGGGCCAGTGCTTTATCCACTGAGCCACCTAGCCACCCCCATCTTATTTTTGTAATAAATATTTTAATGAAACTTAAAAATATACTCATTGATTGAGGTCTAAAAATATAAAAAATATTTTAAAATATACTTCTTAATGACCCTCTCCCCATTTTAGAATCCTCCCTTGTAACAAAGTATAGTTAAGTATAATAAACAACATATTGGCCATGTCTAACAATACACACCTCATTCCATATGTATGGACCACAACCCCACTACTCTGCTATGTGCTGGGAGGAGGGAACAGTTCTAATCAAGTCACTACTCTGTTTGAGCAGCTCCTTCTATTACTCTGTTCTGGAGTCAAAAGATCTTCACAAGTGGACCCTGACCTATCTTTTTTATTTTCAGGGCAATGAGGGTTAAGTGATTTGCCCAGGGTCACACAGCTAGTAAGTGTCAAGTGTCTGAGGCTGGATTTGACCTCAGGTCCTCCTGAATCCAGGGTGGGTGCTTTATCCATTGTGCCACCTAGCTGTCCCTGACCTATCTTTCCATACTTATTTCCTATCACTCTTCTTGAAAATCTTTTTGAGTTCCAGTCAAACTGGCCTGCCTGTTGTAAATAGATTTCCATCTCCCAGCTTTGGTATCCTCAGCTTCCTCCCTCTATTCACAGGTCAAAGCACAGCTCCTGATCAAGTCCAGGAGAATTTTTCTGATCTCCCTCACTGGGTGCATTCTCTACCTACCCCTGTCCAATATTTTGTACTTATTTTTCCATACAGGTTGGATGACCTGCTGTTCTCAGTAAACTACCTCCAGTAGACTCAGATTCTTTTCATTTTTGCTTTTGTTTTCCCAGTGCCTGGCACACAGTAGGCAATGCTTTTAGAATTACTGAATTGAATTTGATCAATTATTCTTACAAAAAGATCCCAACTTAATTATCAAAGGGAGGAAAATGGGAGCACTTAAGTAACCACATTAAGTTAAAGAATGTTGCCCAGTTCCTCATCCCACGATTCCCTTGACTACAATCGACTTCAAAGGGCTGGATGTTTCATTTGGGATAAATATCTGAAATGTCTCTGAAGTTAACTTCAGCATTCCCATCGCAGTCTAGGAATCTAATTCCCATGGATGGTTGTTAGCCCCCCCCCCTGGGAAAATTACCACAGTTACCAAGCCCAGTGATTTCAACACAAAGGACCATTTTTTGTAATGTTGACAAATCTACCTATAATCACTGTAACTGCAATGTTAGAGTTCTCTGAGGAAAGATGTCTGGTCTATTCCTTCAAAATAATAGGTGGTCCCTGGTGAATTATTTTCTATTTATAACTCAGGTCCAGGGCCCCTAAGGCTCAGGGCTCACATAGACTGGATTCAATGCTGAGAGTTGACACACAAGAGTCATTATTTCTCTTTAGCTCTCATTGCTCCCACCTAGAGTTACACCAAGAAGATTTCATAATATATTCATGGTATAGCTCATGTCTAGGTTTACCCAAAGACAGATAACAGGGTCCCCAGTATATCCTTCAAGGTAATTACATCTGCTATTGGTATGGGGGGGCAGCCCTTATTTCACCCCAACAGAAGATACAAAAGGTTCTAAATTGAACCCTTGAATAGGAACATATAAAACACTTGGATACTCATCAGTTCTTTCCCTAACCCTCCCCAAGAAGGTAAGGGAACCTGGAGCCTCTCCTAGGTTTTCCCCCTTTGACAATCTGGTCAGTCTCCCAATTCCTCAGTGTCCTACACAGCCCCATCCTCTGACCAAGACTCATAACATCATGCTATGTTTTAGTGTCCCCAGAAGGTGAACATACTTTGGGGGCCATTGAACAAGAAGTCCCCTTCCCACTGAACTTCCACTGTCAGAGCAACTCACAGTCATAAGAGTAGTTGCCAAGTGCTCAACCATCCCTGTGATATGACCACCCCTTCCACTACAAGGGTCACACAGGTGACTCTCTTCCTTCTCCTCTAGGCCAGTGTGCAAACTCTTTTCACTGAAGAACTTTGCATCATTCATGAAAAACCCCACAAAGCCTGGACTCCCCTCTTAGACCAAGCAGGCATGCACACCGCCATCTGCCTTTGCAGGAAGCTTTTTCGTCCCCTAGCAGCTACCTTCTCTGGAGCTGGGCGAGTCCACTCTAAGGGTCTCTCCTCCCAGGCCACTTGCCAATTTACATATCTCCCATGTGCCTCTTCTTGAAGAAGCCATTTCCAGGTCCTAGAGTGAGGAGACTCACCAGACAGGTGACTCTCCCTACCCTTACCTCCATATAGGTCCCCTTTCCTCTGCCCTGGACCATCTTCTAAATAGAAGGGAATTCAAAAGAGATGGAGCTGGCCAGCTCATTTTTATAGACAGAGAGAAGTCACTCCTTTTACTAGTCTATTCTCCTGAGCCCCGGCCAATTCCTGGAAGCAGCCCTTTTGCTGGGAACCAACCAAGAATTCTGTGTTGGGACCAGTGGGCATGCACCCTTTCCCATGGGGAGGTAACCCCTCAGATGCCTCCAAACAAGGCATGGTTAGGGACCATCCTAATGCTGCCCTGATTGCCCTTACACATTCTCTCCATAGCAAAAAGGAACAGAGAGCCTTCTAGCCCTTGTCCTTAGACCCTGGCCCTGCCCCCTCTCATACTGACCAGACTATGAGCCTTTGACCCTGGTGCCTCCTCACCTCTTGCTGTATGAACATCAAGGGGCTCAAGACGAAAGAAATCAGATAAAGCCAAAGGCATCTGGTCTAGACGTGCCAAGTCTCAACTGCAGCCCTGATCTGATGCCAGGTGGATTGCTGAAAACCAGCCCACAGCAGCCTGCAGTGCAGGGCCACATTTTCTAAAGAGCAGGCCAGACAGTCACCTACAGAAGGCCAGAGAAGCAACGTGGTTGAGTAGAAGGAGCTCCAGACCTGAGGGCCAGAGAGACCCAGGTTTGAATTCTCCTCTGGCACTTACCATTTGTGTAACAGTGGGCAACCTTGTTAAGCCTCAGTTTTCTCATCTATAAAAGGGAGATGACAATTCCTGTAGTGCCCATCTCATAGGGCTGCAAGCCTCAGATTAAACAGAGTCAGAATAAGGACAGGATTTGTGATTGGCTGGGGACAGGGAACTCTACAAAGCAGAACAGTATCTCCTCTGCCTCTTAGAGTCCCAGAGCCTGGGGGGGGGGGGTGGACAATAAGAGGTTAAGGGCCTGCATCCCCCCACTCAGCTCTGTCCTAAAGCATAGGTCTGCCTGTGTCACCCTGAGGCATCATTAAACTCCAGGGACTCCCCATGGCCTCCAGAATCAAATACAAAAGCCTGTCTTTGGCATCCTGCCAGTGCCTTCCCTCTGTTTATGTGACATAGATGTAGATAACAATAGGAAGAGAGAAATCTTATACGTAGTTACTGGCACACAGTTACATATAGTTACATTTGTACTATATACTCTCTCTATATATATATATACACATAGTTATTGGTATGAAGTCTCTTCCATTAGACTGTAAGCTCCTTGAAGGCAGGGACTTACTTTTGCCTTCCTTTGTATCCCTAGCACTCATAGCAGATGCTTAAAAAGTTCTTGTTGACTGATTGACCCAGAGTCACATATCCACAGTGTGTGTCAAAGGTGCTTCTTAAACCCAGGTCCTCTTTGTTCCAAGGCCAACTCTGTAGCGACTATACTACAGATGTCTCTCCAATTCTTTTTTTTTTTTTTTTTTTTTGGTGGGGCAATGAAGGTTAAGCGACTTGCCCAGGGTCACACAAGTAGTAAGTGTCAAGTGTCTGAGGCTAGATTTGAACTCAGCACCTGTGCTTTTATCCACTGTGCCATCTAGCTGCCCCGCTGTTTCTCCAGTCTTAAAGCACTGTATGATTATAAATTATGATCATTTCTATCACATTCTGGGGTTTTCACAGGCTCCTGTCATGTGGTTAGGAGGCAGTGTGGTGTAATAGAAAGAGTATTGGATTCACTGTCAGAAGGACCTGTGTTCAAATCATGCCTCTATCCCTCACTACCTGGGTGACTATAGGTAAATCATTTACCCCTTGGGCCTCGGTTTCTCACGTATAAAATGGGGGGGACTGACCTAGATCCCCAAAGTTCTTCCAACTTTAAATCCTGTCATAATTCAATGATCCAGGCAGGGTCAGGTAGAGTCAGGACCTTCCTCCTTCCTTTCTTCCTTCCTCTCTCCCTTCCTTCCTTCTTCTTTCTGCTCTTTCCTTCCTCCCTCCCTCCCTCCCTCCATCTCTCTTTTTCCTTCCTTCCTGCCTTACTGCCTCTCTTTTTTCCTCTCTTTCTGCCTCCTTTCCCTTCCCTCTCTCCTCCATTGTTCTCTCTTTCCTTCCTTTCTGCTTCTCTTTCTGTCTCCTTCCTCCCTCCCTCTCTCCTCCCTCTATCTCTCTCCTCTTCCTTCCTTCCTGCCTGCCTGCCTACCTGCTCCTCTTTCTGCCTTCTTCCTTTTTCCCTTTCTTCTCCCTCCATTCCTCTCTTCTTTCTTCCTTCCTTCCTACCTACCTGTGTGACTCTCTTTTTGCCTACCTCGTTTTCCCCTCCCTCTCTCCTTCCTCCCTCCCTCCCTCCCTTCCTTCCTTCCTACCTGCCTGCCCCTCTTTCTGCCTTCTTCCTTTTTCCCTTTCTTCTCCCTCCATCCTTCTCTCCTTCCTTCTCTCCTTCCTTCCTTCCTTCCACATTGAGTCCTTTCTCTGTGCTGAGGCCAAGCCCTACCCCCAAGCCAGTTGTAGAGGTCTCCAGTTTAGAAGAGAAAGTACTATACAGGTCATTTTTTCCAAACGAATCACTCCTTCCGGGGCTCAGGCCTCGGCTGCCTAAGAGCCTTAATGCCCTGGATAAATGAAGTATACACCATCTACTCCCACCCCCAGCTACAGAGAATAAAAAAGAAGCACCTTCTGGGTTAGAAGGAGGGGGACACATCCTGTCCAGTCCTGGACCCTCAGACCAAGGTTTCCTGGCTATTTCTCCCCACCCCAACATGTGCAGGATCACTCAGCCCCACTCCCTCCCCTCCCCAGAACCCTGCCAGGCCCTGCTCACCAAGAACATGGAATACTGAGGAGACAGTCACTGAATCATAAACTAGCCTGGAATTTCCATCAGGAGGTTTTCGATCCCATCAGATGCACCCAGTGTCTCCCCATGGGCGGGAGGGCCAACACTCCCCTGAAGGGAACGCTCCCGGAGAGTGATACGTGAGCCTCTCAGGCTGCAGGGATGGAGCCGTGCCAGAGCTGGCCATTGGAATTCCAGCCAGCTAGGAGAGATCCACTGGGCCTCCTGAGCCCCCTTCAATCATTCTGAAAGACGGGTGATTCCGGAAATTAGCTGCGGCTCTCAGGGCCTGGCACTGGCTTCTGATGCTTTCAAACCCACTTTGAGCAGAAGAGAAAATCATTGTCATCCTTCTCTCAGATCTTATGGTCCAAAGGGTCAGCGGCTGAGAGCTACAAGGGGCCTCCGAAGGCCTCCAGCCTAATGCCCAAATTTTACAGGGGGGAGGCCCAAGTCACGGGACTGGACCTCGGATACCGTCTCATCTAATCACCACATTTTACAAAGCAGGAAACTGAGCCCCAGAGAGGAACGACAGCACTGGATTCGAATTCACAAGGGGAAAAAAAAGAAAAAAGAAAAAAAGGGGGGGGCAGCTAGGTGGCACAGTGGATAAAGCACCAGCCCTGGATTCAGGAAGACCTGAGTTCAAATTCAGCCTCAGACACTTGACACTTACTAGCTGTGTGACCCTGGGTAAGTCACTTAACCCTCATTGCCTGGGGGGGGAGGGGAGGGGGGGGGGAATTCACAAGGGGATCCTGACTGGATTCAAAATAGGCCCTTGATTCATTTTGTAGCTTTTGCCCTGTCCCAGTGAGACAGCCAGAGTTCACTGTGGAAGGCAGACCCCTCCCACAGACGCTCTCCATAAAACAGCAGCATCGGCAACCTGTGACTACAAGCTGGATAGGTCTCATGTTGGCCCCAAGCAACTTGGAGCCGTCAGTCCGGTGAAAATCCTGTCCGAAACATATCAACACCTTTGCAACTGTTTACTCCACACCTGGAGTATCGTGTGCCTCCCCCCTTTCCTCCCTCAGCTCCACCACATACTGTAAACCTCAGGCTTCTCTCCCTTCTCTGTTGCTGACCTCAGCGCCCCCTTAACTTTCTGCCTAAGGCAATAACCTCCCGGTTTTGACTAAGCCCCTCACCCCCAGCCTTTGGCAGCCTCCCAGCAAGGATAGGGACCACGGACTATTCCCCTGCTCTCTGCTAAAAGGATGCCAACCCAGACACCAGCCTGCAAGCTTTAAGTCAAGCAGCCCACATCCTTCCTGGAGGTATCCACTTACCCCCACGGCCAGGAACAAGAGAAGGAAGTCCCCTTGGCTCTCTCAAGGGGTCTAGCCGCACACCCCCATCCCTCCTCCAGACTGCTGAGACCATTTCATGGCAACCTTGGGGTCTGGGAAGGGTGAAGAGGTAGCCACGAGTCCCCTGAAAAACGCACTGACAACAGCAGCAGCAGCAGGGTGGTGCGTGTGCCCTCCTGGCTGGCAGGACGGGTAGGCAGGCTGCCCAGTCCAGCCCAGCCCAGCCCAGCCGGCTGCCTGCAGGGAGACTCGGTGGGAATGAGTTCACTGCAGGCTGAGAAGAGAGAGGCTGGGAGCCGGCAGATATGCGCTGCTGGATGCTAAGGAGTCAGGATCAGGAAGGAGGCCCTCCCGAAGGACAGAACGACTCCCCTTCCAGACAAAAAGCAGCAGGAGGTTGAGGGGAGGGCGGCGTTGAGGGTTGAGGAATCTGTGGAGGGCCAATGCCACTCAACTTTGTTCCTTCCTAAGACTGTAGGTACAGCAGGCTGGGTTCTTAACCTTTGCTGCCTCTGGAAAGAATATTTCTTTTTTAAACAAAAGGGATATTGTTAAACTCAATGAACCTGAATGCGGGCACAACTACTACCCAAGCAGTCCTCACAGCCCTTGGGGCCCCACCCAGAGGTCCCTCCCTACACATGTCCCCAAGGATGTTTGCCCAGTTATCAAAGTGTTACCTAACCCATCAAGGCCAGCCCAGAGGACCTGGGTTCAAATCTCCGCTCCCCCACTTACTCCTATGGGGTTCGGGGCAACCTCTCTGGGCCTCTCTGGACTTTCTTCATCTGTTAAAAAAAAATGAGGGGGGCAGCTACGTGGTGCAGTGGATGAAGCACCAGCCTGATTCAGGAGGACCTGAGTTCAAATCCAGCCTCAGACACTTGACACTTACTAGCTGTGTGACCCTGGGCAAGTCACTTAACTCCCATTGCCCAAAAAAAAAAAATGAGAAAGGTTGAACTAGATGACATCAAAGTATTTTCCAGCTTTGTCACTTATTACCAGTATGAAATTGGAAAAAGGGCCTCAATTTCCTTACCTGTTTAAAAATAAAACATGAGAAGGGTTGGGCTATCCAAGGTCCTCCCAGTTCCTATCAGCCTTTAGAGAAAGGAAATTTCTCTGGGTTCATCCAGGGCCCCTAAGCCTCAGCTCTATGTGCCATCGGGTAAGTGGTTCCCCTCCCTGGCCTCGGTCTCCACCTTTGTAAATGGGAGCATTAAGCTGGGTAACCTCTCAGGTCGACTATGCTTCTGAATCTAAATCCTTTTATAGGATTTCACAGAAACCTGTGATTTCGACTGGCTTTGAGAATTCCTTAGGAAGGAATGTCCCTCTACTAATGTCAATTAGCAAATGTTCTGCTAGCTTACAGACTCAGAGTTACCTAGGGCACTGAGAGGTCAAGTGATTTTCCCAGAGTCATACAGACAACGCTTGTGATAGGTGGGGGCAGAAGCTAGTCCTTCATAACAGGGTGTTTCCAACCTGGGGTATGTATACTTCCAGGGGCTACAGGAATCCTGTCAAAGAGGTCCAGGGAATATCTGGTAAATAACTATATTCTCCTATTGAAATTAATTCCATATATGCACATGCACAGTAAACTTTAGAATTTTTTCTTAGCATATTGTTTAGGAGATATGGGAATGGGTACAGAGACTGTCAGTAACCTTTGTAACCCTGGAACTATTGAAGTGAGGACAATGGAGACACAACTGTAGGGTCCCTGTATGGAAAGCAGGGATCAATGGGTCGGCATGGGAGAAGCACACCAGGCTTAGGGGAGGAAGGCAACATGCAAAGTGAGAGACTGCTCATTTGCAGGGCCTGGCCAGCCACCCTCATCCCCTGACCAAGCTGCCCCTGGAAAATATTGGGCAGACACTATAGCTGAGCTACAGGGTTTGCTTCCACCTCTTCTCCACTATAGAATGAGGCCAGCAAAACCAGTGACCAGCGTAGAGACAGAGGAAGAAAGAGAGGGGAGGGATAGGAAATCTTGTTGATAAAGACAACATTGTACCTTTGGGACTTGTTCCCGTATGACCCTATCTTATTGAGATCCAGACCATGCCACTTCATTAACTTCCCATTCCAGTTATACTGGTCTTCTTGCTCTTCCCCAAATGGAAATTCCATTTATCCCCATACCTCGTGCTTGGAATATATTCCATCTCTGCCTCATCATATCTCTAACTTCCTTCAAGCACAACTTGGATGCCACTTCCTACAAGAGACCTTTCCTGATACCCCTAAGTTACTAAAGTTGCTTCTTACATGCCCCAAATTGCTTTGTATTTGCTCCGAATATATTGTGAATAAGTGTGTATACACTGCTCTGTGAATAGGTTATTTTCCTTCAATAGAATGTAAATTCATTGAGGACATTTTTATTGTTTGAAAATAGTTTCATATTAATTTTTTATCTTGAGTACCTAGGACAGTACCTAGCACAGAGAAGGTATTTAATAAATGTGTCTCTTGGCTTAAGTCGATCCACCTCTATCCTGTCCCTCTGTTAGTAGTGTGAAACGGGGGTGGGCATGAGGAGACAGCCAGGGGAGGAGGGGGCCAGGGGACAGAGGAGGGAACACTGGAGAAGCCCACAGAGCAGGAAGATGCTGAAGCAAGGGTCCTTCTGCCCACATCCCCTGACAAATGATCCCTTAGTCATTCCTCTCTCCTCTCTGTAAGCAAATAGGAAAGGAAGTCTGTGGGGAGCTTTGGAAGGCAAGAGAATGACACATTCACCAGCTATATACCACACTCAGGTAAACTTGATAGGACTCCTAGAAGAGAGCAAAGGGCTGGGAGAGGTACTGCAACCATACATGCTCCCTGAGTGTAATAATGCCTTTATGCGTCAAGTTTGGGTCTGGTCTCCTGAGTGGGATAGTTCACTCTTCAGTTTGGTGAAGGTTCTAGCCTTTCTTGGTAAATAATCTTCAATAGAATTAATCGAAATCGATCAGTTTATCCATATGGAGAGAGGCACACTGGGAAAGATCTCATAAACAATAGTATTAGAAATCCCAACCCCTCATGATAACCCCTAGAACCTGAGATAAGAGGAGAAAGCCATGTTCTAGGATCCTGCCTGCAAGTGAAAGGGGGGAGGGGGCAAGATAGTGAGCCCAGAGGAGGTGTGTCCCTTCATAGTATGTCAGTTCCTTGGGGTCAAGGACCATTTATTCATGTCTCTGTCTTCTCAGTGCTCATGCCAGACATTTGGTAGGTACTTGTTGATGACTGCTTAAAGATAGAAAATAATTCTTTATATAACTATTATATGATATATAACTATTATAATATAGGCTGTCTCAAAAATCTTAGGGCAGGGGGCAGCTAGGTGATACAGTGGATAAAGCACTGGCCCTGGATTCAGGAGGACCTGAGTTCAAATCCAGCCTCAGACACTTACTAGCTGTGTGACCCTGGGCAGGTCACTTAACCCTTATTGTCCCGCAAAAAAAAAAGTTATTAAAAAAATGTGCTTGTGTGTGTGTATATTATATATATATATATACATATATATATATATATAAAATACACACACATCACACATATAAATATACATACAGAGGACCTGGTTCTCTTGACTCCAGATCTAGTGTCCTTTCTAATACTGTCAATATAAAATTAATTTTCTAACCCTCCTCCCTCACTCCCTCTTCCTTTTTTTTAATCTAGTTGGTCTAAAAGATCAGTTTTGAACACCTAGACCATCAACCCAGTCATATGCCATTCAAGTCAACTCTTCATTATCTGCAGGACTGAAGGACTAGGATGACAGAGATAACTGACCCAGTCTCTGATGCAATTCTAGAAGAAGAGATTGAGCAGATGGGCTACATGATGGTACAGTTCAGTGGGTTTAGACCTAAGCTAGATGTAAAGGGTCATTATTAATAGTTTGATAACAACTTGGAGGTCTCCAGTGGAGTGCACTGGGGTCCTGTGCCAGGTCTGTGGTCCTGTGTTGCCTAGCCATTTTTTCCCATTGCCTTTGTTAAGATATGGGTGATATATTTGTCAAATGTAGGGGTGACTCAAAACTGAGAGGGAAAGCTAATACATTGAACAATAAAATTAGGATTAAAAAACCCCTCAAATGCCTAGACTATTGAACCAAATCTGTTTGGGTAGAATTTGATAGGGATAAATATAAAATCTTAGATGGGGTCAAAAGATCAACTTCACAAGGGCAAGCTGGGAGAGATTTAGGCAACACTTCATCTGAAAAAGATCTGAGGGGGAAGCTAGGTGGCTCAGTGGACAAAGCACCGGCCCTGGATTCAGGAGGACCTGAGTTCAAATCTGACCTCAGACACTTGACACTTACTTCGCTGTGTGACTTTGGGAAAGTCACTCAACCCTCATTACCCCACAAAAAAAAAAAGAAGAAAAAAGAAAAAGATCTGAAAGCCCTAGTAAATCAGAAACACCATATGAGTCCGTGTTATACTATAGCAGTAAAAAAACTAAGACAATCTTAGCTACATGAAGAAGACATGGGATCTAGGATTATGGAGATGATAGACTCACTGCCCTCTGCCCTAGTCAGACCATGCCAGGACCCTTTAGTGTTCAGTTCTGGGCATCACATCTTAGAAAGACCACGAGTGATAAACTGGAGAGAATCCAGAAGAGGGAGAGCAAGGTGGTGAGAGGCCTAAATATTGTGGCATTAAAAAATGGGTTGACCCACATGCACAAAAATATTTATAGCTGCTCTTTACGTGGTGGCAAAGAATTGGAAGTTGAGGGGGTGCCCATCAATTGGGGAATGGCTGGACAAGTTGTGGTATATGAATACAATGGAATACTATTGTGCTATAAGAAACGATGAGCAGGAGGAGTTCAGAGAAACCTGGAGGGTCTTGCGTGGGCTGATGATGAGTGAGATGAGCAGAACTAGAAGAACATTGTACACAGTATCATCAACAATGAGTGTTGATCTACTGTGATGGACTAGATTCTTCTCACCAATGCAATGGCACAGAAGAGTTCCAGGGAACTCGTGATGGAAGAGGATCTCCAAATCCAGGAAAAAAAAAAAAGAACTGCGGAGTATAGATGCTAAATGAACAATACTATTTCTTTTGTTTTTGATGCTGTTTTTTTTTTCTATTTTGAGGTTTTCCATCATTGCTCTGATTTTTTTTCTCTTATAACATGACTAATGCAGAAATAGGATTAATGTTATTATGTGTGTATTTATATATATAACCTATATCAGATTACCTGCTGTCTAGGGGAGGGGGGAGGGAGGGGAGGGAGGGAGAAAAATCTGAAATTGTAAAGCTTGTATAAACAAAGGTTGAGAACTATCTTTACATGTGACGGAAAAAAAATACTTTATTAATTTTTTAAAAATGGGTTGAAGGAATTGGGGGAGTTTCATCTATAGAAAACTTCATGGGGCCATGATTCCTATGATCAAGTATCTTGAGGTTGGTGATGTCCAAGAGGGATCAGATTAGTCCAACATGGCCCCAGAGGAGCCGTGAGTGAATGTTGCAGAGAGAATAACTTGGGCCCGAGGAGAGGAAAACCTTCCTAACCATTAAGAGCTACTCCCAAAGTGCCATATCATGGGTTTAGAGCTGGGCAGGATCTTGGAGGCCTTTTAGTTCAACCCTGCATTTGGTCATTGAGGAAACTGAGACCCAAAGAGGTTAACCAACTTGCCCAAGGCCACATGGGCAGAATTGGGGAATTCGAATCCAGGTCCCCTCGCTCCAAGTACAGCATGATACTATATGGCCTCTCCCAGGTGGAACAGGTTACCTCTTCATAGGAGGTGGTATCAAATAACATATACAGGGCTTTACAAACCTTAAAGTGCTATATAAATACTATGTAAATGTGTACATATACACACATATACACATACATCAAGCTAGTAGATATATAGATATAGTTAGTTAGTTAGTTAAACTTTCCACATTGCAACTTTCCCCCGTCATGGTTTCTTGGGTCAGCATAAGAAAGTAAATGAGGAATTTGGAGGGAGTTTTGCAGAAGATAATACATGAAGGCCGGTAGATGACACAGAGCCTATGACCAAATACTTAACCCAAATTTTACCATAAGTTACAGTAAATACCCCATAAAAGAAAAAGAAAAAAATCAGACTTCTCCGCTATGAAGGGAGGGCTAAAAAATCTTATACCAATTTTCCAGATCATGGGTACACTGGATTCCTAAGCTTCATGATGTGAAAGGGATAACTGTAAAACACTGATATATGTATATAAATATATAATGGTATACATTGTTTATATATAGCATTTATATACACATATAAATTTATATGTGCATATATTATATAAGTCAGGCAGCTTGGGGATGCAGTAGATAGAGCACTGAACTTAGAGTCAAGGAGACCTGAGTTCAAATACAGCCTCAGACACTTACTAGCGTGTAACCCTGGGCAAATACTTAACTCTGTTTGCCTCAGTTTCTTCATATGTCAAAAGAACTGGAGAAGGAAATGGCAAACCATTCCAGTATCTTTGCTGAGAAAATTCCAAATGGGGTCACAGAGAGTCAGACACAATTGAAACAACTCAATAAGAATGACAACATATTATATAAATTTATGTGTGTATATAATATGAATGTAGAGATAATATAATTTCATAACTATATGATATAAATGTATTTTGTGAAACAGCATGTTTGTATAAAATGTATGTTTGTCATTTTGACACATGAATATATAATATGATTTTATATTCATATATGTTCATACACATGTGGTATATAAACATAATATTAATTCATATAAATATGTTTACATATTTATAATATGCTAATTTAATGTGAATTTCTATAAATTCATGTTCACATAGTTGTGATATATTAATATATTATTAATTTATAGAAATATATGTTCATATATAATATATTAATTTAATGTGAATTTTTATATATACAAGTTCATATCATTTCAATATATTAATATAATATTAATTATTTAGATAAGTATATATTCATATATGTATAATATATTGGTGTGTGTTATTAATTTCTATGCATATATAAATGCTACCTATATATGACACTATATAAATGCTAGCACTGTATATGTGGGGTTTTTATATATTCATATACAAACATATGTTTTAGTGCTTTGGTTTTGTTATTTGTAAAATGGGCAGCTGGACTAGATGGTGTCAATGGTTCCTTCCAGATCTAAATCCAGGGTCCCATGATGTGACACTTTTTGAATAGTTCTAATGGTTAAAACAAGTATTTCCTCACCGTAAACCTAAGCCAGGGGGCAGCTAGGTGGCGCAGTGGATAGAGCACTGGCCTTGGATTCAGGAGGACCTGAGTTCAAATCCAGCCTCAGACACTTGACACTTACTAGTTGCGTGACCCTGGGCAAGTCACTTAACCCTCATTGCCCTGCAAAAAAAAAAAAAAAAAGAAAAAGAAACCTAAGCCAGCCTCTCTCTGCCTTCCCCTCATGCTGCTAATTCTGCCCCTGGGGCCAAGCTGACCAGGTAGACTGGCTCCCCTCTGAAGTCCCTACTAGCTCAAAATCCATGATCCTATCAGTCTTACAAGTCAAAGACAGCTTGCCTGTGAGGACAGACATGCCACCAAAGCAGTGAGGGACCCTACATCCTGGGCACTTTCCAATGACCAGGCCAGGAGGGAACAATGGGCCAAATGCTTTGCTTGCTGGTCTGGTTCCATGGGAATTGTTGAAGACCATGCAGCCCTCCTGACAGAGTCCTGTCTTGGCAGCCTCTTGTCATTAGCAAAAGAGCAGAAATAAGGCTCTTTAATTAAAAGAAAAATGTAGGATAAATGAGAAAGAATGGCTTCTATCCAAGTTTTGCTGTGAGGTTTTTTGGATAAATTCCTCCATCAATATTGTGCCATTTTTGCCAGCCAAGGGCAGACAGACGTGGTTATTCTTGAACTTTTTAATAGTAAAAGATTAGTGTATCAGTTGAAAAAGTACTAGTCTGACCATTAGAAGAACCAGGTCCCAGGTCCGGCTGGACCACTGCCTAGCTGTGTGACATTGATCAAGTCTCTTCCCTTCTCTGGGACCCAGTTTCCATTCTATAGAAAGGGGGTTGGTCCCTTCCACCCCTAATATTCTATTAGGGCAGGGCAAGAAGCTCCCTGGAGAGATGGATGAGGGACATAAATATGAACATCCATGGGAAACTTAGCCACACATTCTGGATGAGCCTGAGGGCAGAGGTATGTCTAGGGACACTCCAACATGGCTCCTCTGAGTCTCTGACTCCTAGAAACCCTATAGCTCAAAGAACTCCAAGGTGGGGAGGTGAGTAGAAGGGAAAGGTAATGGGACTTGCTTTCCTCCCACCATCTGTGTATACCCTTGCCTCTACAGCCCCAGCAACTGGCACCCTTGAATCTCATGCACCATCCCCGGAATGCCTGCCATTGGTAACCAGCCCCTGCCTTAGACAAGCCTAACCCTTCCCAACACAATTTTGGAATGATGTTAGTGAAATCCTAAGGCTTCTGACTCAGTGGCTCCCCATCAGCAGTCCTAGACAGGGTGACTCAGCTTACCTCTGTGCATATAACCAACTGTCAGTTCAATAAGCATAAACAGTGTAAAAGGGCAGTCAGTAAAATTAATGCCATCTTAGGGTCACAGTGACCAAGAATAGGGAGCTCATTCTGTACTCTTGTCCCACACAGTATTGAGTTTAGTTCTTGGTGCCATATTTTAGGGAGACCAGAAATCTGGAAAGATTGCTACAAATAACAATAAATGTATTTTGATTGACTAGGGAGTACACAAGAAGCAAGACCTAGCTAGGGGTACACTACACTCTCCTGGCCTTGTGTTTCTATTCAACAACAACAACATTTTTTTTTTTGG
Source organism: Dromiciops gliroides (assembly GCF_019393635.1). Taxonomy (NCBI): domain Eukaryota; kingdom Metazoa; phylum Chordata; class Mammalia; order Microbiotheria; family Microbiotheriidae; genus Dromiciops; species Dromiciops gliroides. The sequence goes on from NC_057863.1 coordinate 44,908,185, forward strand.
TGAGGCAATGGGAGGTAAGTGACTTGCCCAGGGTCTCACAGCTAGTAAGTGTCAAGTGTCTGAGGTCGGATTTGAACTCAGGTCTTCCTGAGTCCAGGGCTGGTGCTCTATCCACTGCACCACCTAGCTTCCCCCTCAACAAAGATTTACTAAGTGCTATGAGAAACACTGGAGATACTCAAACAAAGGTGAAAACAGCCTGGTCTTACACTCTACCAGATATGATTTATGTATACGCCATCTCTGTGCCTAAAGACTTTCAGTCCACTCAACAATTCCCCTTCACCCCAGAATCCAGATGATGGAAAAGAATGAAACCTGAGTCATAAAATGGCGCCCTAGACTTTGGCCAGACCTGACTATTCCATAGAACAAAGGATGCTCACCACAGGTAGAGGCGCCCAGAAAGGAAGCTTGTAAGGGGCCCGAAAGCCCTCAGTCTTTCCACCAGATCAGGACACAAAAAAAAGTCTGTGACTTGCTACTGCAGTTGGAGTTAAGGGAGGCTGCAATTCAAGAGTCACAATAGTAGGAAATGCTGCCCTGGCTCACCACCAAGAAAACACACCCCCTATGTGGCCATTATATGGTCAATGTTTTTTAAAAAAACACCAACTAAAACAATGTAAGAGGAAAGGTCATACCAGAGCAAGAACACTTGATTTGGAGTTGGGGGACCTGGGTTCAAATCCTACCTCAAATATTTAGTAGTGCATCACCCTGGGCATGTCACTTCATCTGAGCCTCAGTTTCCCCCTCTGTGAAATTACTGGTTTAGGCTATGTGGCTTTTCAGGAGCCTTCCACCTCCAGATCTATAATTCTATGACACCTCCTGTTTTCCCTTTCCCTGTGGAACATGCACCCTAAGAACATTTACCCTGCTTGGCTCTTGTCCTTAAAGATGACATCTGAGCTAGGGTGGCAGGCAGTTTCTTAACTCTGAAGGCAAAGAATTTGAAAGGCAAGAGTTTAATAGAGTTAAAAATAATAATAACAAAATTCATCTGCAAGGCAAGAGTTTAAGAAAAAACTTTCTAAGCTGAAAACTGCTTAGAACCTGCTGTTTAAAAAACAAAGAAATAAGCCTGTCCTGGTGAGGTCATCAGCACGATGATGAAGAAAAAGAATAGCTAGTATTTATATAGCACTTTAAAGTTTGCAAAATGCCTTATAAATATTACCTCATCTTATAACAGCCCTTGGAGGTAGGGGCTAATATTACCCCCATTTTACAGATATGGGAAGTGAGGCAGAGACTAGGAAGTGTCTAATGCAGCATTCAAACTCAGGGCTTCCTGATTCCAAGTCTAGAACTCCACTTTTTTTTTTTTGTTTTGTTTTTGTTCTGTTTTGTTTTTTGTTTTTTGGTGAGGCAATTGGGGTTAAGTGACTTGCCCAGGGTCACACAGCTAGTAAGTGTTAAGTGTCTGAGGCTGGATTTGAACTCAGGTACTCCTGAATCCAGGGCCAGTGCTCTATCCACTGCACCACCTGGCTGCCCCTAAGACTCCACTTTTTATTCCACCTAGCTGCTTCTCAGAAAGCGAGATCAACGAAAGGGCTCCCTACCCTACTCCCCCAACCATGTTCAGATGAGATGAATCAGTATCTTCAGTCAAGAAGGCTCCCTCTTCCAACTCTTGCCACTTTCAGAAAAGCCTTCCAGACCCCAAACTTTTGTCTTAAAAAGCAGAGGGACTGAGCTGCAATATTCATGTGTGTGTCTACATATTCAGACAAACCTCCTGATTTCATTGCATTTTATTGGTTTTCTGGAACTCCCAGTGTATAGATCTACCAAAGCAGATCAAAACCTGTTCTGTAATCTGCAGCTCATAGTCCTAGAGAGCTTACTAGGGGCATCAAGAAGTCTAGTGACTTGCGCAGGGTCACACAGGTAATCTGTCACAGGCAAGCCTTGAATCTCAGTATTCCTGACACTGAAGCTGGTTCTTGATCCACCATGCCAAACCATTTCTATATAATATGATACAATTATACATTTAAATAGAAGATGTCACAAAAGTCATTGCCATTGTAAGCTTTGTTGGTTTGAAACTACAAAAAGCCTTTTGTGATACCCTGTATTTAATCAGTTTGTTTGATTGTGCTTCATTCAAAAGATCACCATGACATGGGGGGAGGAATTGGGGGGGGGGTATGTCATGACTTGCACTGAATTAGATTTAAATGAGGGGGAACTGTGCAAGGTCACTAACCTCACTCACTCCTCCAGAACCATCTGGATCTAGTAGTGAGATATATATCAGGACGACTGGAGATGGCCCCGGATGTGTAAGGCATTTGGGGCTAAGAGACTTGCCCAGGGTTACTGGTAAGTGTCTGAGGTGAGATTTGAACTCAGATCCTCCCAAGCTTCTGGCCAGTATTTTATCCACTGTGCCACCTAGCGTTAACAAGGACCAGCAACCCTATGTAGGAAAGTGGCAGACAGTGAGGCTAGCAAATGTCTTATTGGCCCATCCTACAGTAAGCAGGAGTGAAGATGGAAAAAAGACACATAGGAAATCAACCTGACTGTTCCTTCTGTCCCAAGATGACTCATTCTATAACAGGGCAGCAGGTAGGTGACACAGTAGATAGAGCGTCAGGCCTGGAGTCAGGAAGACTTGAGTTCAGATCCCACCTCAGGTGCTTACTAACTGTGTGTCCCTGGGAAAGCCACAACCTCTCTCAGACTCGGTTTCCTCATCTGTAAAATGGGGATAATAATATTACACCAAACTTAACAGAGTTGTAGATATCAAATGAGATTATGTAAAGTATTTTGCAAACCTTCAAGCCCTATATAAATACTGACATCATCATTACAGATAAAAATAGAGGGCAGGGGCAGCTAGGTGGCTCAGTGGATAAAGCACCAGCCTTGTATTCTGGAAGACCTGAGTTCAAATCTGTCCTGTGATAAAATAATGGGACTTGGCAGACGCCCAGGGGTCCCACCTGATTGATTTAGTGTTGTTTGAATTGGGTGAGAATGAGAAACTGACTAAGTACCTACTTAGGGATGATTGGATGGGGACCACACCTGTCTAGATGGTGCAGTGGATAAGGCACTGGCCCTGGATTCAGGAGGACCTGAGTTCAAATCCGGCCTCAGACACTTGACATTTACTAGCTGTGTGAACCTGGGCAAGTCATTTAACCCCAATTGCCTCACCAAAAAAAAAAAAAAAAAAGAGAGAGACCACTCTCAACTAATCAGCTTGAAGGACCTCCCCTTTGGGGGAGGGAGAGAGGAACAAGGAAGTGAATGCTTGCTCAGAGAAGACCTTTTTTTTTTTTTTTTTGGTGAGGAAGAGGCACCTGGTGAAAGAGGGAGAACAGGAGTCTCCCTTGTTGTTCAGGACATCGGCTTGGTGACAGAATTTCATGTGGTCTGCTAGGAAAGGAAAGGTTTCTGTCTTTCTGGCTATGCCAAACAGATCCAAGCTTTAATAAATCTTTAAAAGCCTCTAGCTGAATTTATCAGTGATTTTAGCCAGCTTCCCCCTAAGATTGGGGGTGGGGCAGATTAGAACCTACATTTAGATTTTAAACATCACAGTCCTCAGACACTTGACACTTACTACTAGCTTTGTGACCCTAGGCAAGTCACTTAACCCTCATTGCCTCACACACAAAAAAAAAACACAATAAAATAATAAAAAATAAAAATAAAGAATGAGGATAAGCAAATGATTACACAGCTGGATATGGAGGCAAAGGACCCCAAAATGAGAGAATAGACCTATTTCAACAACTGTCAAGATGGCGGTTCAGAAGTAATGAGTTCAGAAAGTAATGAGTTAAGTGTAAGCCCTTCCACCTAGAAAGCCTTATCCATGCCTCCAACTCATTTCTGTTTTCCCCATTACAAAAACACAGTGCGGCATCAGGGTTTTTCTGTTTCTCAACAGCATCCATCACCTTCACCCCACCCAGAGTTCTTTGCTGGTATAGTAGATGGAGCACTGGAGGAATATTCAGTGAGGCCACAATGCCTCCTAACATATCCTGAGCCTTCCCCTCTTCCTCAGGACCACCTCTGCCCTCATCTTCACTGTAGCTTCTGGGCCCCCTGGCCCCTAATGGCATTATTTGGGCAGAGAAGTTCCAGTAATGACCTGCTGAGGAAATATCTGGTGTTTATCACAGTGCCTGGCACATAGTAGGTGCTTAATAAATCTTCATTGCTTTTACACACTGGACTCCCATCTCATGCCACCATCTCAGGAAGAACCAATCGCTGCTTCCTGAATTCCCCATTAGGGATCTTGCTGCTTTCCCCATTCCCACCCTGACTTCCCAGCATAGTCCATGTGTGCTGGGGAAGCCTCTGAAACCTCCCTGAAAGGCAGAGGAGGTTACTAAGGAAAGAGGTTCCCTAGCAACTGTCACCATAGAGACATTCTCACTTTCTCTCTTGCCTTGCATCTTTCCAGCATCTGAGCCTAAGGAATATTGCTAACCATGGGACAGGCTGAAGGAAGATGGGAAAATTAACCTGAGGGTAGTCTGTGAAAATAACTAATAGACTCAGACCAGTCACTGTCTTACTCCGTGAACCAGGGCATAAGAGGGAGGAGGGAAGGAGGGGAGGTAACATGGGAGTAAACACTGAACAACAATGATGCACAATACACTTTGAGCCAGCAATACCACTATTAGGTCTTTTTCCCAAAGAGATTATAAAAAAGGGAAAAGGACCGACATGTACAAAAATATTTATAGCCGTTCTTTTTGTGGGGGCAAGGAATTGGAAATTGAGGGGATGCCCATCAATTGGGGAGTGGCTGAACAAGTTGTGGTATATGAATGGAATGGAATACTATTGTGCTGTAAGAAACGACAAGCAGGCAGATTTCAGAGAAACCTGGAAGGACTTACATGAACTGATGCTGAATGAGATGAGCATAACCAGGAGAACATCATACACAGTGTCGACAACATTGTGTGTTGATCAACTGTGATAGACTTGACTCTTCTCAGCACTACAACGGTCTATGATAGTTCCAAAGGACTCATGATGGAAGATGCTCTCCAAATCCAGAAAAAAAGAACTATGAAATCTAGATGTAGATTGAACCATTCTATTTCTATTTTGTTTTATTTTGTTTATCTTTTTGGAGGTTTTTCCTTTTTGCTCTGATTCTTCTTTCACAACATAACTAATGCAAAAATATGTTTAATGTGATTGTACATATATAACCTATATCAGATTACTTGCTTTCTTGGGGAGGGGGGAGGGAGAGGAAGGAGGGAGAAAAATTTGAAACTAGAAATCTTATAAAAACAAATGTTGAAAACCATCTCTACATGTAACTAGATAATAATAAAATACTTTTATGGAAAAAAACAACAATGATGCACATAGCTCTAACAAAGTGTATACATCCTCACAATAGCCCTGGGACATGGGCACTGTGAGAGTTATTATGCCTAGTTGACAGCTGGGGAAACTGAGGCTGAGAGAGGTAATGTGATGTGTCCAATGTCCATCAAGTAGAGTAAGATTCAAACATCAATTCTGGTATAGGGGAAAGAGCACTGTGTCATGAGTCATAATATCTGGGTCCAAATCTTCCCTCTGACATTTACTACCTATATGACTTTGAGTAATTAATTAAGCAACGAGCATGTATTGAGCACCTATTATGTGCCAGCTGCTATGTTAGGCACTCTGGATCCAAAAAAAAGGTTAAAGCAATTCCTGCTCTTGTCCATTCACCTCTGAAGGTCTCAGTTTCCCCATCTGTAAAATGAGGAGAGGGAGTAGACTGGATAACCTTTAAGGTCCCTTCTAACTCTAAAACTAAGTTCCTGAATAACAGGCACAGGTGAAGCTTCAGACTACCTCCTCTTCTTCCCTACCCTCAATCTCCTCTCCTGCCCCATGGTAAAAGGAAACAGGGACACCATCACATTGTCCTGAGACACCATGATGTCTGGTCCTCCTATGTGAATGCCAGTTTTCCCAGATGCCCTTCCTTCTTGCATCTTTCAAATGAAGCTGCCTTGGGTGTCCAGAACAGCCTATAAATGATTGGCTGGCACTGAAGGATCTTCAAAAAGCAATGGTGGGGGCAGCTAGGTGGCGCAGTGGATAAAGCATGGGCCCTAGATTCAGGAGGACCTGAGTTCAAATCCGGCCTCAGACACTTGACACTTACTAGCTGTGTGACCCTGGGCAAGTCACTTAACCCCCATTGTCCCGAAAAAAAAAATGCTTGTTCATTTATGGTCTGACTGTTTTGGTCCTTCCCAGCTTCCTCCTTTATTTCCTTCTCTACCCTTTTAAAAGTTCTGCTTGCCTCCTCAGTCATTCCCTCCCTTTCTCTGTTTTATTATTCAATCTTTCTTTCAATTTTCAATGAGTATTAATTAGACACCTACTAACACAGATCCAAAAGGATCTGGGCAGACTGGAAGAGAATAGTAGGCTGAACCTGATAAAATGAAATTCAATAGGGATGAATATAAAGTCTAACACTTGGGTACCAAAAGAAAAAATAATCTAATTCACATTTTAAAGATGGTGGATGTATGAATAGACACTGGTTATTCTGGAAAAGATCTAGAGGGTCTTAGTAGATTGCAGGCTCACTATGAGTCAGTAGTATGATGGGGCAGTCAAAAAAGTCAATGCCATCTTGGGCTGCATTAAGAAGGATATAACTTGGGGGCAGCTAGGTGGTGTAGTGGATGAAGCACCAACCTGGATTCAGGAGGACCTGAGTTCAAATCTGACTTCAGACACTTGACACTTACTAGCTGTGTGACCCTGAGCAGGTCACTTAACCCCAATTGACCAGCCCCTGCCCCCCCAAAAAAAGATTAAGCCATATGAAGATGAAATGAAGGATATTTGACCTGGAGAAACTTTAGATGAGGGAAGAAGAGAAACCTTAAATAGATGTCTTCAAGTAAAGGAAGGGCTCCCTCCTGGAGGAGGGATGCAAGTTGTTCTACTTGGTCCCAAAGGGCAAAAGCAGGAACAATGAATGGGGAGGAAGTTCCAAAGAGGCAGATCTAGTGTGCCCCATGAGGAAAAACTTGAGAGCTGTCCAAAAATGGTGGGTGGCTCCTAACATTGGGAGCTGTCCAAAGGTGGTGGTGACATGGATTGCTTCAGGAGCCACTATGATCTGAGCACAATGAGAGCAGCTAGGAACAGACAGGCCACTACTGTTGGGGAAGGGGCATGAGAATCCCCTCAGCATTCTTGCTCCCAGGTTTGCAGCTCAGTTTAATGGCTTCTGGTGAAGTCTTCTTACCCCACCCCACCCCCAAAGAGCCTGACACATAGTAGTGCTTAATAAATATTTATATGTGCTTTTAATGTGATGTCTTAGGTAATCTTCATAAGGGCAGGATCCTTTTGTGTTTGTCTTTGTATTCACAGCACCTACCACAGTGCTTGGCACATAGTGGGTGCTTAATAAACATTTGTTAATTGGTGAATTGATACAGATGCCTGTAGATTTCTTTCTCAGAGTGTACTACATGGCTCCAATTCAAGTATTTTTAAGCACCTACTACAGGACCTGGATATTCCCCTAAGCTCACCAAGGAGGTCGGTTTCCCAGAACCCATCAGCCTCATGTTCCCTGCTTGGTAAAGCTCTGGGGCTGGGCCACATTGAAAAGACAGTCTAAAGAAACAACCCTCCTGCCAGGCTTTCCAGGTTTCTATTGCCAAGGAAACAGGATGCCTTGACTGATATTTTGTCAAGTAATCCTGAGGATGCTGAAGACAGTGTTCAAGGAGAATGCATGAATCTCAGCATGTTGCTGAGATGGACAGAGGCTGCAGGAATGATGCTAAGGAGGGAAGGTGATGCTGCATCTTTATGTTAATAGTCTTTCTGCCTTGCCAAAAGCCACATAACACAATGCAAACTAGGAGGAGGGCCCACTGGATCCCAGAGGGGAGTTATCCACTACCAAAAGATTCATCCCTAGCACTGGGCAGTCTGCTGGTGTTGAGCCTCCCTGAAGCTGGTTAGGCTAGTCCTCAGACAACAAAGTCATTCCACCCATGGGACTTCATTCAAAGCCTTCTGGGCTGGTAGCACCAGCCAAAGCTCCCATTCTACTTCTGTAGTCCTTGAAAATGTTTGGACCCATCCACACCATATTGAAACATCAGAAGAGAACTGTAATGGTTCCAATCAAATTTTCTGGGTCAGTCAGATAGCAAGAGCAAGGGATGCAGATGCTTGGCTCAGAGGCGAGAATTCCTAAGTTCAAATTCCACCTCCAGGAGGAACTGAGTGTTCTTAGACAAATCACTTCATTGGAGTCAAGGGACTTGAGTTCAAATCAACAGCATTTATTAAGCATCTACTGCAACTAGGCAGTGAAGTGAATAGATCACCAGCTCTGGGGTCGGGGACCTGATTTCAAATTCAGTCTCAGACACTTCCTAGCTGTGTGGCCCTGCAAAAATCATTTAAACTTGTTTCCCTCAGTTTCCTCATCTGTAAAATGAGCTGGAGAAGGAAATGGCAAACTATTCCAGTATCTCTGCCAAGAAAACCCTAAATAGGGTTACAAAGAGTCAGAGAGGGGGGCAGCTAGATGGTGCAGTGGATAGAGCACCGGCCCTGGAGTCAGGAGTACCTGAGTTCAAATTCGGCCTCAGACACTTAACACTTACTAGCTGTGTGACCCTGGGCAAGTCACTTAACCCCAATTGCCTCACTAAACAAAAAAAAACAAAGAGTCAGAGAGGACTGAACAAAAAGGCTGAACAATAACAAGTCTTCCTCCAAATGAAAGCTCCCCAATTCCTTCAGCTACTTTCCACAAGACATACTCTCCAGTTCTTTCACCATGCCAGTTGTCCTCCTCTGGACTCTTCCTAATTGATTGATTTTCTGTATAAAATATGGTGGAACATAACCTCCAGATATGATTAGTTTGGGGCAGTGCACAGTGGGAATACCTTTGGACACCATGCCTCTCTTGAGGCAGCCTAATTCAGATTCATTCTTGGTTGCCAGGTCCCATGGCTAATTCAAGTTGAGCTTGCAGGCTACTCAGACCTCCTGTGTCTTTTTTGACATAGTCTCACTTGTCTCACCCCTGATGGGATTATACTACAAAGAAAGGAGTCAGTCGACATCTGCTTTAAGTATAACATGCCTGTGCCTTCTTCTGGGTTAAACATTGTACCTACAGTAGGTAGTAGCATTACCTGCATTTTCCAAATGGGAAAAAAAATGTTAAACAAACCCTGGTATTTAAATAATCTCTCTTAGCTAGGAAGTATACTTGGGAATGACAGGTTCATGCCATTCTTCCCACACTACAGTTTGCTCTCATATAGAAAGACAATTTCAAATGAACTCTTTTTTTCTGCTGGCTTCTAGAAGTACAATATCTTTTTTAGTCCTCCCAAGCCTTCATCAAAAATTCACTCACCAAGAGAATGGGTAGAAATCTCTTATTTAATATCCTCATCATTTTCTACTTTAGGAATATGATCACTTTCAGGATTCTAGTTGAACTTTTCCCCTTTTTGTTCCTATTATATCTCTTAATGACAGGACCTTAGAACCTTAACCTTAGAAATAAGAAAAAGTATTGGCAAGCCACAACCCTCATCCCCAAATAATTCTTAGAACAAATAATTTCAAGAACCCCTCCCCCTCTCCATAGAGCATAGATTTAGCACTTCCACAGAACCTCACAAAGCAAACATTCTTATTTTATGTATAGGGAAACTGATAAATAACTTGCCAGGGTTACTCAGGTAATAAAGTATATAAGGCAAAATTTGAACCCATATCTTCCCGACTCTGGGTCTGGTGTTCTAATCACTAGTCTTCACTGCCTTTTCCTTTTATTTTTTTTCCTTAGCATGGTTTCTTTCTGGGCTTTTGATTCAAGCCTTAATGAAACTGACTTTTCAAAGCTCCAGAGTTATAGACATTCCCACCAGCAGTACCTTTCCTCGTTGGGCATCCCAGAGTGATGCATCTTCCTAGGAAATTGTAGTAGGACAGCATTTCTGCTGGTGTGATCCGGACAAGGGTGTAAGGAGGATGCCTTCGGACCTGCTGCCCACTTTCATCACAAGGCGCAGCCATTGGAGCCCAAGACACTCTCTCTGTCAAGCAGCTCTCTGGAGCTTCCTTTCCAAGTATTAAGCTAACCCCAAAGCTTTCAATCCTTTCTCCTGGCTTATCTCTGCTAAATTCTGCCAAGGTCATTGGAAGGAGCAGCAAGCTGACTGTTGCAATTGGTGGATCTCTATGAGCTTAATGAGAGCAGAAGATTCTCCTTGCTTTGGTGATCCAATTACCTGACTTTCTAATTTGGAAACAAAAATGAAATTGGGGGAGTGACAGTGGGAATTCTGCTGGAGTGGAAGGGTGGGGGGAGGGAGAACTGAATGGTTTCTTATAGTTATTCCAAATGAATGGATGAGAAAGCATTGAAGTGCTTACATTGGGCCAGGCTAGGCCAAGTGCTAGGGCTATAAACACAAGTAAGCAAGACAGTTCCTGCCTTCAATGAGGCAAGACCACACTTAAAGGGGAACTGAGGGTTGGGGCAGTGTGGTTTAGAAATGTCAAGGAGGTAGGCTGAGGGTCTGGTTCTGGGTGAGAGAAGGTAAAAGCTTGGAGCCCAGAATCCCAGGGACAAGGTCTGGCCTCCTCAATTACAGTGTAAGTTCCTTGAGGGCAGGGACTGTCTTTCCCCTCTTTTAGCATCCCCAGTGCTTAGCACAGTGCCTGGCACATGGTACAAATTACAGATAAGGGTCCATTCTGCATCAGTGGAGAGATTTCCCACACCAGGATTTCTCTACACTGATGACTAAAATCACAGGTCCAAGAAAAACAGCCAGCCTGAACTGGTTGGAGAATGAAATGAGAAAGCAGATTTTTGTTTTCTGTTTCTGGTCTGGGTTGCATTACTGTTCCTCCCAACCTGAGGCCTGCTTTGTTTTATTTTGTGTTTCCTGAATGTTAAGTACTTTAGGGGAAAGTAGAGCAAGAAAGACACTTCATATAATTGAGAGTAGAACCCCCCTCCCAGTTCTTTTCCCCATTAGTTTTTCTAAATGCCTTTTGTTTGCTTAGGCTAAATTTGGGGTCTTGAGTTGGCAGGCAGGCTTTAGCATGCAACGCAGGCTGCCTTTGGCATATATCATTCCCAAACTAAAAAGTCTCTTTATTTCCCATGGATTTTTCCTATTCAAGAGCTTCTATAATTTACCCAAGGACTCCAACTCAAAATCCCTTTGCTACAGAGCAGGCATATGCCTTCTTCAAAGGAGAATGAGACAAATAACCAGAGGATACAGAAGTAGGAGCTATGTCAGCAGCCAAGCACTTAGCTGAATTGGGGGCATCACCCAAGGTCACTCGGGAAGAACCAAAGCCAAGACTGCCTGGTTCTCCTGATTCAAAATCTTAGGCTTGGGGCAGCTAGGTGGCGCAGTGGATAAAGCACTGGTCCTGGAGTCAGGAGTACCTGAGTTCAAATCTGACCTCAGACACTTGACACTTACTAGTTGGGTGATCCTGGGCAAGTCACTTAACCCCAATTGCCAGCCCCTCAAAAAACAAAACAAAACAAAAACAAAAACAAAATCTTAGGCCCTTTCCCTTTCTGCACTATGATGGCTGAGAAGAAACCCAAGGGAGCCCTACAGTCAAATGACCTGGGTTCAGATCTCACCTCTCTTATCTACCATGTGTGTGACCTTAAGCACTCTGGGTCTCAGTTTCCTCATCAGTAAGGTGGGCTAGATGACCTCTGAGGACCCTTTGATCGCTTAGAGCAAAGATGTCAAGTTATAACCTTCAGTATCCATGAAATAGCCTTAGATTCAGACATGACCCCTTGGCACTTCATGGGCCAGTGGGTGAGATGCTGAAGAAGGTCATGTCTGAATCGAAGGCTTATCCTCTAAGGTAAGATTTCTCCCTCCCCATTAAAGCTGTAATCAATGAAGAAAATGGGCTTTATTTGCTACCACTGCCCTTCATAAGCCCTCATCTTAAATACCATCTCCTACAGACGGCCCAGACATCTCTGATTCGTCATTCACCATCTCTAAGTCTTGAGGAACCTGCCTTCCCAACATCTCTCACATGAGTCCCTTTCTCTCCACTTACACCACCAGCAGCCTAGCTCAGCCCTCCTCACCTGGACTATTGCAATGCCTGCTCCTTGGTTTCTCTGTTTCAAATCCCTCCCTACTCCAACCCATCCTCCACTCAGCTGCCAAAGTGATTTTCCTAAAATACAAGTCTGATCCTATCACCCCTTTCCTCCCCTCTCTACTTAATAGATTCCAACGGCAAGACAAGGTAAGGCAACAGTCAAGTGTACTAAGAGCTAAGGCACTGTGCTAAGAGCTGGAGATACAAATTCAAGGGAAAAAAGAAATACAGCTTCCTACCCTCGAGGACCTTACTTTCTAACAGGGGAAAACAACATACAAAAGTGAGCTGAAAAGAGAGGGAGGGGAAATGAAAGTCAGACTTGGAAAGTCAGGAACATAGCTGACAGAGGAACAAAGGATGACCAGCCTGGATCCCTTCTCAGCATGGAGGTCTCGGGAGGAGCTCGCTATCCAATGGAAGAGGGGGACCATCCTGAGAGAGGGGTATTACTGCATTAGAGGGTGGCAGGGATGGTTGGATGTTCCAGGGAGAGGAGGCCCCAGACAATGAGGAAAGTTCCAGGGTAAGACAGCAGCTGGGGCATGGTTTTTGGTTTGGGTTTGGTTTTTGTTTTTTTTCGGGGCAATGGGGGTTAAGTGACTTGCCCAGGGTCACACAGCTAGTAAGTGTCAAGTGTTTGAAATTGGATGAACTCAGGTCCTCCTGAATCCAGGGCTGGTGCTTTATCCACTGCTCCATCTAGCTGCCCCCTGGGGCATGGTTTTTAAGCCTGGAAAGTCAAGAGCAGAGTCAGAAGGGAAGGAGGCTTCATTTTGCCTTCAACATCAAATATCAAATTTTCTCATGAGCACTAAAAGCTCTTCCCAACCTACCTTTCATGCCTTATTAAACCTTATTCCCCTCCATGTACAGTTCAGTCCAGCCAACCTGTTATACATGACACTGTCTCCTGCCTTCCTCACTGTACCAGCTTACAACCATGCCTGGAAGCTACTCCCTTCCAACCACCATCTTTGTCCATTGATGCCTTGTTCAATTTCTTTTTCCTAATATGGGATTTTAAAAAATTTCCTATTTCCTCTTCTATTCATCTGGGCAATTTATATTTTTGTAAATATTCATTGATTTCACTTAGATGGTCAGATTTATTAGCATGTAATTGAGCAAAAGATTTCCTTATAATTGCTTTAATTTCTTTTTTACTCATGGTAAATTCACCCTTTTTATTTTGGATACTGCTAACCACCATCTCTTAGAAGTCTTTATTTCCTTCAAGACACAGTTCAAATATTACCTTCCACACAAAACCTTTCTTGATACTCCCAGCTGCTAGTGCCTTCCCCACTAAATTATCTATCTTGTTTGTGTAGGATTTGTATATAACTATATGAACATATGTATATATTGTATATATGCATATATATTTATCTATATGTATATTATCTCTTCCAGCTAGACTGTAAACCCCTTGAGAGCAGGGATATTTTCATTTTTTTCTATATCCTTAGAACCTGCCATAGCAGTCACTTAATGCTTACTGATTGAAACCATATGCTTAGTTTGAGTCTGCTAAGGTTAGGGATGAGAAAAGCAGGGAAGCTGAGTGAGGCCACTGAATGTTTACCCTAGGTTGCTTCTTGTCTTTCCCCTGATCTACAGCTGTGGTACCATCTCTCCTACTTTCCCAAGAGCACCTTCTCTTCTGCCTGCTCCTAACACAGAAAAAGTCTTTGGTAGCTTCCCTCCCTCACCAATTATTTTTGACTGAGTGAAAGGGGCTAAGGACTCAACCTACAGAGGTCCATCTGGCTTAGAAATTACAAACTTCTCTACCTATTATTATCTTATGTTGGGTTTTGTCTTTCTAAATAAGCTAAATAGGTCTTTGCCCAACTTCCTCCTCAGGAGACAGGATGGGACAGCTATCTTTTGACTGGTAGAGGAATAATAAGAATAAGTAGAATGACTTATCCTCTATAGATCCAATGTACCCCAACCTGCCCACCCAAATCTACCACTAATCTAATCCCAGAATAATTAAGGGTCAACTAATCAGCTAGCCAGGATCATGCTATTTAACTTGACTTGCCTTTTGCTGATAATTATGACATTTGACAGATTAAAAACCCTGATTCCCAGTGAGTGATTTTAGAGTCACCAAATATTAGGGCTGGAAGATGTCTTAGAGATTATCATGCCTTCACCATCTCTTTTACAGACAAAGAAACTGAAGTCCAGAGAGAGCCACAGATAAGATCAGGCAGAGGGAGCCTAGAGGGACATCCAGTTCAAGACCCCTTCACTTAACAGGTGGCAGAACTCAGGTTGGGGGAAGAGGACTGACTTGTCCAGGGTTACAGAAGGAAGGGGTGTCAGAAAGAGGATTTGAACCTAGGTGCTCTGTCTCTGAAAGCAATATTCTTTTTTTCTTTTTTTTTTTTTGTCGAGGCAATTGGGGTTGTGACTTGCCCAGGGTCACACAGCTAGTAAGTGTCAAGTGTCTGAGACTGGATTTGAACTCAGGTCCTCCTGAATCCAGGACTGATGCTCTATCCACTGCACCACCTAGCTGCCCCATGCAGTATTCTTTCTACAGCATCATACTACCTTTCCTGGTCCTAAAAGAATTGACATTCTGGTTGAGGGATGAGGCACAGACACAGAGAGAGAACTGTGTCCCATGGTATTTTGTGACAAGTTCCCTGAAGAGGTGCAAGAAATCCTAGAGTGTCCTGAAAGGAGGTGGAAGGCAGGGGAAGCCAGAGGAAAAACTATCACATACACGTGTGCCCAACCCTGGGCAGTGTGGTTCAGTGGGAAGGGCACTGGATTTATAGTCAAAAAGAGCTGGGTTTGAATCCTGGGAGACCTCTGGCAAGTCACTTAACCCCTCTTCCTTCCTCTGGAGGAGGAGGGGAATGAGTCTCATGCATTAACCATTTAAAAATAGAATCCTCTTTGCATTTTATCTGGTTTCTATTTTCTTTTTGGCTTTTCCTCTGTGTTTCAATTACATTGATTCTTAATCAGAGGCTTTTCTACAAAATCTCATTATTTCAGATTAGAATTCAACATGAATACAACTTAAGGGACTGCGGTGGGAGGGAGGAGGGGAAGCACTGTCTGTCTCCCCACCCTGGTGTGCACCCCTTCCTTTCTTCCTCTTCCTAGAATCTTTGGATTACTTCAAGACTCAACTGAAGCCCCGCCTTCTACAGAAAGCCCTTCCTGATCCCCAGCTGCTGGTGCCTTCCTTCCCAAAGCTGCCTTGAATGCATATTGTATACATTCTGTGTATACTTATTGATTGCATTTTATCCCCTTGAAAGAAAGTAAGTTACTTGAGGGAGAGCACTGTTTCGTTTCATCTGGGTATGCTCAGTACCTAAGACATAGAGATGAACATGGAGTCTGGAAGTATAATGTCCTATTTCAATAGGAAATTTCCAGGTGTGGAAACCCCTATTAATGCAAATCGGTACTCTCTCTGCAACTGAGTCACTGGTTCCTAACGTTTTTTGTTCCCTTTCAACAACAACAAAAATGGGTGGTGAAATCCCAGGGTAATTTAATATAATACTCATGATATGCTTGTAAATGTTACTGCTTTGGGTGCCTTTAGAGAATTTCTATCCCAACACCTTGAACTTTGATTGTGAATTCCCACTCAAAGAGAACCACTTAGAGAGTTGCCTTGGCCCATGAAAAGCTGTGACTTCCCCAGGCTCATACAGCTGGTATAAGCCTGAGGTGGGACCTGAACCCAAGCCTTCCTGACCCTTAGCCAAATCTAAATCCACTATGTTATGAGGTCTATTTTTTTTATTTTTGGTGAGGCAATTGGGGTTAAGTGACTTGCCAAGGGTCACACAGCTAGTAATTGTTAAGTGTCTGAGGCCGGATTTGAACTCAGGTCCTCTTGAATCCAGGGCCAGTGCTCTACCCACTGTGCCACCTGACTGGCCCTGTCATTAGGTCTAGAAGCTGATGGATCAATGCTTGTTGAGAGAAACAGAGACAGATAGAGGTAGGGACAAAGACAAAGACAGAAATTGATGAGAGAGAAAGGGCAGAAAACACACAAGCTTTACAATCAATAGGAAGTACAGTTTTTAAAAATTCAGTAATATGATGACCATAATAAGAGTTGATACTGATCCCCCTGAAAAGCCTGAAAGAACTCACTGACAGCCAGGCACCAGGCATCCCCCCATTACTGCGTGGGACTGCCCTCCTCACCAGGCTCTCCCTAGAGATCCCAGGCTTAACTCTGACAGTGCTATTCTGGTCGATGGGGCTGAGTAAGCTGTGAGAATATAATTAGGAAACAGATGGGAGAAAGTGCAGTCCTGGATCCATGCTAGTGACTGTAGTAATGAACAGTGAAAGGCTCTGAAAATAGGCAAAGCCAGAGAAAGGAGTCACTTCAGGTGAGAGCTCCAAATTCTGCCCCACCATTCACAGCCATGCTCAAAACTGCTGTGACCCAGACTGCCCAACATCATGCATAACAGCCAAGGGGTATGCTGGCACCAGCTCAAAGCAGCTCCACCACCCATCTTTTTCTGCCCAATCCCCAGCCATTCTCAGATGGTGCCTCCTGAATGAAACCCACCTGAATACTTTACTTCCTTCCAAGTGAGAATTGAACTCACAGCTCCTAACCTAAATTAACTCTTTATACCACCTCTCTTATCTTATGCTAAATCCTCAGCACCTTGCTCTTACACAGGTGATCTGTAATGGGTAGATGCAATCTATAGATGACCTATAATGGGTAAATGGCAATCTATAGATGTTTTATAATGGGTAGATGGCAATCTATAGATGATCTATAATGAGTAGATGCAATCTATAGATGGTCCATAATGGGTAGATCCAATAACACTTTGGGTGAAAAATCTCAGTCCATGGAAATAATGCATTAAAGCAACAAAATGCTAGAACGGTAAGATGTCCGATTCAGGCAGCAAACATCAGGAAGCCTGGACAGAGACCAGCATCAAACAGAAAACTCTAATGCAGAAAGAAATGCTTCCTTTTAATAAGACTCAGTGTAGTATGGGGAAAAGATCATTGAATGGGGAATCTAAAGATCTGAATTCTAATTCCACTTTCACCACTGGCTCACTGGGTGACTTGGGGACAGTGCCTTCATTTCTCTAGGACTCAGCTTTTTCATCTGTAAAATTAGAGGTGATATCCGAAGTCCCTCCCAGTTCCAACAGGTGACTGTTGGGTTCGGTTCTAGGTTCCATATTTCTAGGAAGTACATGGATACTCTGGAGTATGCCCAGAGGAGAGTGAACAGGTTAGTGAAGGTCCACGGGAGGATGAATCGAAGCAACTAGGGATGGTTAGACTGGAGAAGAGAAGACTGGGAGGGCGGGCATGAAAGCTTTCTTTAAGTATTTGATGGGCTGGCATAAGCAAAGTAGATTAGACTTGTTCTGCTGATAATATAACTAAACATACATGTGCATATTATATATGTTTGTACATAAGTCTACATATATAAGTATATATTGTGCATTCACATATAAGTATATATAAATATATATCTACTACGTGTGTTCATATGTAAATATATATAAGTATATTGTGTATTGTTCTTATGTAAATATACATATATAAATATATTTGTCTTATGTAAATATGCATATATAAGTATTTGTATATATTGCAAATTAATATATACACATAACTATGGCATATATCTTTATCAGGTTGTATTTGTTGTGTATTCTTTCTAGTTATGGTATATTTGCATACTTCATGAAATAAAAAAATGAATGTCATACTCCCCAATTATTTCTTCTCCAATTCTATGCATCGAATTGTCTGAATACATGAAACACTGAACTGAAATCAACTTCTTTCTAGCTTTAAAATCTGTTCCCTATGTCTAGCTTGCTGAAAGGGGGTGTGCACACGTGCCTCTGTGTGTGTGTGTGTGTGTGTGTGTGTGTGTGCACCCCTAGATGCAGGCACCAAGGTGAGTGTCAGCCCACACTGACCCTTAGGGCAGGATCAGAATTAGGTGGTGGAATCTCTGCCTTTCC
Organism: Dromiciops gliroides; assembly: GCF_019393635.1. Classification (NCBI taxonomy): domain Eukaryota; kingdom Metazoa; phylum Chordata; class Mammalia; order Microbiotheria; family Microbiotheriidae; genus Dromiciops; species Dromiciops gliroides. The sequence continues at coordinate 44,926,397 of NC_057863.1, forward strand.
CCTCTTCCCACCCCTCCCCCATCCCATTGCCATATGCCAGGATCAAAATCCCATTACCCGCTTGACCCTGAAGGGATTTTCCCTCAGCAAACAAGACCTTCCGGATGAATGCATTGAGAGAGAGATGGAAGAGGGAGGCTCTGCCCATCATCTATCCAAACCATGTCCTGACACCAGACCCTCCTTCCCAACCTAGCCCCCAGGCCCAGGGAGAATGGAGTCCCCAGATAACAACAGGAAAACCAAGTCAATCTCCTGCCAGATTGCTTTCTCTGAGCATCTGGTGATCTGGGAAAGGGGGAGGGAAGGAGGGAAATGACATTTAGAACCCATTAAGGAGCCAAGGTAGCCAAAGATTGCCCCTGGGGCCTAATAAAAGAGGAACCACTGAGCTCAATAATAGGCCAGGGGCCTGTGTTCTCTGAAACCCCTTTTTCCAAGGTCTGAGTCCCCTGATGCCAATTGCATCTCTCCTCCTCTGCCATTTATTTCTGCTTTCCAAGGTCTATGTGGAAGCTTTCAGATCAGGAGAGGCCCTCCTGTAACAGGCATCTTCGAGGAACCATCCATGTTTGTGTTCTGTGGATGGTGAAGGTGAGTGCCAATGGTAATTAATGACTCAGAAGCCCTCAGACCAGAAGAGGGAGCCGGCTGATGGATAAAAGAGAAGGAGGTGATGCAGGCATTCTGGGGAGGGAAAACATGAGCCACAAAATGTAGGCACAGCAGAGGAGTTCTCCCCTGTCCCTTCCCTCTCCCTTAGGGTACCTGGAAAATGGGAGCTGGGGAGAGGAATAGAGGAGGAAAGGGTACTACAGTGGTGAGAATACTAGATTTGGAACGTGAAGGATGGATTCAGATTCCAAACACTTGGGATCATAGACCCAAAACTGGAAAGGACCTTAGAGGCTGTCTCTTCCAACCCCTTTGTATTACAGATGGGGAAACTCAGAGCCAAGGAGGTTAAATTATTTTTGGAGGGTCATATGACTGGGAACCATCAAAGGTTGGAGTTGAACCCCGAGTCTACTGGTTGCAGAATGCTGCCCTTTCCATTGTATCTCACCAGCTGTGCAACCTTGGACAAAGTACCTCACCTTCCTCAGCCTCAATTAGACATCAGAGCACTCCAGGCCAATGCAAAGGCATGGAGACAGAATATATGATATGTGACAAGAAGAAATAGGCTAGGGGCAGCTAGGTGGTGCAGTGATAAAGCAAAGGCCCTGGATTTAGGAGGACCTGAGTTCAAATGCAGCCTCAGACACTTAACACTTACTAGCTGTGTGACCCTGGGCAAGTCACTTAACCCCAATTGCCTCACCAAAAACAAAACAAAACAAAACAAAAAAACCCACAGAAGTACACTTAAGCAAAACAAACCAGCCCACTGACCCTGCCTGACAATGTATGCCTCACTCTGCACCTGTAGTTCCCCACCTCTCTGCTAAGAAAAGGAATTGCCATGCTTTATTTACAATCTATGGGTGCCAGTGCCCCCCTACCAAGGAGGGATGGGGAGAGAGGGTTAATGAGCTATAGCAGAAAGAGTCTGAGATTTGGAGTCAGAAGCCCTACATTTTAATCTTGGCTCTGCTATTGACCTGTATGACCTTGACCAACTCATATTGAGCCTCGCCTTGAGTTTCTTCCTTTGTAAAATGAGGAGGTTGGGTGAGATGCTATTGAAGGTCCCTTCCCAACTCAAGATCTTCTTGAAACCCTTGAGTTTGACAGAGACTGTTTCTTTCTCTCCACTCCTGTTGGGCAGCAGCAGAAACCACATCTCTGAGCACTTTGTTATAATTACATAAAAGGATTTCTAGTCTGCCTTTCCAAGAAACATGCCCCCTGAACTATAGAGCAGCTCCTTCCCCCACAGGAAGGAGGCCCATCTCCTCCACCAGCTTACCTGGATACCCTCCACTTAGGGGCTTTCTGAGATCATTATTTTGGGGGGGGGGCAATGAGGGTTAAGTGACTTGCCCAGGGTCACACAGCTAGTAAGTTTCAAGTGTCTGAGGTCAGATTTGAACTTAGGTCCTCCTGAATCCAGGGCCAGTGCTTTATCCACTGTGCTACCTAGCTGCTCCAATCATCATTCACTTTTTTGTTTGTTTGTTTTGTTTTTTGCGGGGCAATGGGGGTTAAGTGACTTGCCCAAGGTCACACAGCTAGTAAGTTTCAAGTGTCCGAGGTCAGATTTGAACTCAGGTATTCCTGAATCCAGGGCCGGTGCTTTATCCACTGCGCCATCTAGCCGCCCCCAGCATTCACTTTTAATTGGGTTTAGAAGATTATAGGATGAGGGCAGCTGAGTGGCACAGTGGATAAAGCACTGACCCTGGATTCAGGAAGACCTGAGCTCAAATCTGACCTCAGACACTTGAAACTTACTAGCTGTGTGACCCTGGGCAAGTCACTTAACCTTCATTGCTCCCCCCCCCAAAAAGAAAGAAAAATAAATCAACAGAAGATTATAGGAACATAGAGTTAGAAATGAAAGAGATTTTCAAGAGCATCCAGTCCAGCCCCTACACTTTACAGAAGAGAGAACTGTGGCACAAAAAAAAAATTAAAGAATTTCAGCCATCGACAGCATCAGGATTTGAACCCAGGTCTTCCTCATGTCAAGTTCAGCATTTTAAGAGGGATCCTTAACCTTTGTGGTGTCATGGACCCCTTTAGCAATCTACGACTGAAACATCCAAACCATCACAAAGCCTATGGACTCCTTTTAAGAATGAAGTTTTTAGATGCATAAAATAAAATACATATTATTACAAAAGAAACCAATACCAAAATAAAATTTACAAAACCCAACTTCATAGACGCCAAGTGAAGAACCCTTGCTTCATAAACCATGCATAGTACTTCCCAGAAGGGTTCCCATGTCAGCCAGAAAGCCCATTAGCAGAAACTAATGTGTCTTATTAATAATCATTTCTCTCACATCTGTTCCCTCTCCTTCATTCTGGATGCCCAAACCCTGGGTAATGTTCCCATTGCCTCTCCTAAACTATTATAACCTTCCAAATGGTCTCCTTAACTGCACTCTCTGCTTCTTCCATTCCAAACTGCTCAGAGCTCCGAGATTAATTATCCTAATAGAGGACTTGGATCCCATTATTCCCCTTCTAAAAAACTTTCACCAGCTCCTGATCACTTATTAAATGTGCCTAGCATGTGAAGCCTCCCTAGCCTGAGACACAAAGGATCTTTCTAACCTCATCTAATAGCATCCCATTTCACACACTGGACCAGAGATGCAGGGCTGGAAGGGACCTTAGAGGACGCTGAGTCCAACAGCATCCTTTTACAGATCAGGAGAGTAAAAGGAGTTATGGGATTTGTCCAGGGTCACATAGATGGTAAATGTGAGAGGCTGGTCTGCTGACTCCCACTAGGTGGCACCACAGTGCATAGAGCACCAGGCCTGGAGTCACATCTTCCCTGAGTTCAAATCTGGCTTCAGACACTTAGTAGCTGTGTGAGCCTGGGTAAGTCACTTAACTTTGCTTGCCTCGGTTTCCTCATCTGTAAAATGAACTAGAGAAGGAGATGGCAAAACCAATCCAGTATCTTTGCCAAGAAAATCTCAAATGGGGTCACAAAGAATAAGACATGACTGAGATAACTAACAACCAACAACCTGTGTCTCTAGAGCCAAGACACAGACAGACAGACAGATAGATGGACAGATGGACAGATGGACGGATGGACAGACTGACAGATTGACAGACAGACTGACTCCTTTCCCCTGAACCTCTGGAAAGTCGTTCCAGCTATGTTGGACTCCTTGTGAGTATTAGCTGAACAACTCATCTCCCTCCTCCATGCTTTTGCCTTAATTGAGCAACGCCAACCTGGAAGGAAGTATCTAGAAGAATGCTGCAAAAAAATTTTTTTTTTTTTTTTAGGCAATGGGGGTTAAGTGACTTGCCCACAGTCACATAGCTAGTAAGTGTCAAGTGTCTGAGGCCGGATTTGAACTCAGGTACTCCTGAATCCAGGGCCGGTGCTTTAACCACTGCGCCATCTAGCTGCCCCACAAAAAAAAAATTAATTTTTAAATTTTAAAAAAGAATGCTGAAAAAAACAAAAAAAGAACTGTGGAGCATAGATGCTGATTGAACCATACTATTTCTTTTGTTTTGGGTGCTGTTGTTATTTTTTTCTATTTTGAGGTTTTGCATCACTGCTCTGATTTTTTCTCTTGTAACAGGATTAATGCAGAAATAGGATTAATGTTATTATGTGTATATATATATATGTGTATATATAGATATATAGATATATAGATGTATATAGATATATACATATATAGATATAACCTATATCAGATTACCTGCTGTCTAGGGGAGGGGGAAGGGAGGGGAGGGAGGGAGAAAAATCTGAAATTGTAAAGCTTGTATAAAAAAAAGTTGAGAACTATCTTTACATGTAACGGAAAAAATAAAATACCTTATATGTTAAAAAAAAAAAAAAAGAATGCTGGGCGCAGCTAGATGGCGCAGTGGTTAAAGCACCGGCCCCGAATTCAGGAAGACCTGAGTTCAAATCCGACCTCAGACACTTGACACTTACTAGCTGTGTGACCCTGGGCAAGTCACTTAACCCCCATTGCCTGCAAAAAAACAAAAACAAACAAAAAAACAAAAACAAAAGAATGCTGCATGGTTCTGTCCTTGAACTTTTCCATTCAACATTTTTATTGATGTTTGGAAAGAAGCAGAGATGGCATACTAACCAAATGTACAGATAACACAAAGGTAGGAAGGATAGCTTCCTAATGAATGAAAAGATCAGAGATGCGAAACTGGAAAAGAACTTTAGAGACCGTCTGGTCTGACCTCCTCCTTTTACAGATAAGAAACCTGAAGCTCAGAGAGCTTGTCACTTGCCGGTGGTCACAGAGCTACTATCAATGCCGGGATTTGAACCCAGATCTTTCTGACTTCAAATCCATCATTCTATCTCCCACACCACCTAGCTGTCTCTAAATCATGACTTACTTAATCAGAGACTTAAATGCTTCTTGACAAGTTGATTTGACCCAAAAAATATCTCAAGCGAGCTTGAATCATGGGCCAAATCTAATAAGCTGACATTTTAAGGGACTTAGTACAAAATCCTAGACCTGGGTTTCAGTGAGTTAACCAGGAGTGGGCTAAGGCGGCCAGAAGAGCCAAATGGGACCTTGGACTGCACTTGGAGAGAGGCCTTGGGGAGGATGATAGAGCCCCTGAGCCCCATGGCCAGAACACATTTGTAACATTGGGCTCAGTTTGAGATGACGCCTTTTAGGAAGGGACCCTGAGGAGGCTGATCAAGGTGGTGAGGAGCACAAAAGCAGGAGAAACAAGAACTTTTAAAAAAATTTTTTTTTTTTTTTTGCTGGAAGAAGGATCCTTGACTTAAAGCTAAAAGGGATTGTAGAGATAATCTAGCCCAGCCCTCTCATTCTGAGGCACAGAAAGATTAAGTGCCTTGCCCAAAGCCACACAGTTTATTCCCAAACTAGATGGTCTGGTGAAGTTATACCTAGATCATGGGACCATAGATGCGGAAATGGTCCTGGAGAACATGAAGTTCAGCATCTTCCTTTTGGGATACAAGGCAGGTACAGTGGAAAGCACTCTGGACCTGGAGTCGGGAAAACTTGAGGTCAGATCATGCCTCAGACACTTAACTACCTGTATGAACATGGGGAAGTTACTTAACTTCTGTCTGCCTCAGTTTCCTTGTCTATAAAATGAAGCTAATAACAGCACCATTATTAATATGTATCTTAATACTATAATGCTGAATATATGAATAACAATAATAATACCTTCAGGGTTGTTGCGAGGATAAAATGAGATAACATTTGTTTTTTGGGTTTTTTTATTTTTTTGTTTTGTTTTTGCGGGGCAATGGGGGCTAAGTGACTTGCCCAGGATCACACAGCTAGTAAGTGTCAAGTGTCTGAGGCCAGATTTGAACTCAGGTCCTCCTGAATCCAGGGCTTAGTCCACTGCGCCACCTAGCTGCCCCCAAATGAGATAACATTTGTAAAGTGATGTGACTTGCTCAGGGTCACACAGCTAGTAAGTGTCCAAAGTGTGATTGAACCAGGGTCTTCTTGACTTTCTGTTCAGCCCCACATTCTTCTATCCCCTACATCAAAGTCATTGAATGAATGAAATGAATTGCTTTTTGTACCGGGCTTGATTTTAAGATTTTTTTCTTAAATCGCTGCACAAGCTAATTGTAAAACATGCTGGAAAATAAAGCATAATTGCTATTTTGTCTCCTGAGTTTTGTAGTTCCATCTTTGTGAGGAATCCCAAGTAATTAGGACTCTGCTGGTTCTGTCACTGAGTAACAAAGACTCATGGCCTTAGACTGCATCAGGAACATTGGAGTCGGGTTTCTGGAGCGCGGAGGGAGGTATGGAGAGCTCTCCTTAGTACCGGATCCCCAGAGAGCTAGGTGGGAGGAGGAAGAGATAGAAGGATCAACCCCTGGCAGTTACTGCATTGTTAGGCAGGGAGGGAGGGAAGCTCTCAACCAATTGCTCCCTGTTCAGGACATCTCCGACTGACTTTAAGCAAAAACCAGATAACCATTTATCAGGTTTATCGTAGGGAGAATTCTTGTCAAGAGGTCAGACTAGATGGCTTCTAATGATCTTCTGCCAGCTCAGAAATTCTCAAACATCCTGGAGATAAGGATAGCAACCTAACCTATGATTTCACTGTGTGGGAAACTCCCTCTACCCAAGCAGGTTGGCACCGCTTCTGGTCTCGAAGAGTTAAGCTAGGAGGCCCGGGTCCCTGCCAGTATGTATCAGAGGCAGGGCTTGACCCTACCTCCTCTTAATTTCTAGAATACTGATTTATCTTAGGAAGTCCTCAGATGTTTCCCCTGATGCCAGGCTTCCGTGAAGTCTTTCTTGTGTATTATTTAAATTACTGGGGGACTAGGATGGGCTTTCTAAAATATTACTAAATTATAAATTAATGGCTTTTGCACCAGTTTGGGCAGGAAGCATTTATTATTAATTAATATCACATATTATTAAAGTATTGACCACATGTCTCCCTGACTTCCCCAGTAGTCACAGGCCTACTGGCCTAAACAATTACATACCCAGCATATTGAGCCAAGATGGGGAGGAGAGGGTGCGTGGAGAGTAAAAGAGAGTCCAGGGAAGAAGAGAGGAAGTCCCTTGTGGTCCAGTCTTTTTATCCTCTTTTTGGTAGAAGCAGGTCACCATACATTGATCTAAACATCACTCAGCTACACTGATTGACATGACTTGGGGGGTGGTCTAGAGATCAAATCCCAACCATCTAGGTGTGCTTCTTCCCCTAGCGAAACAAAAGAATTCCTTTTTGTTAAGGGAAGGCTCATCCCAAGCTGGTTTCTGGTGAGGGAGAGAGAGCAGCTAAAACTAATGTCTGGGTTTCTCCTAGAAATCCATTATTAATAATTACTTTCTCACACCTGATACCCCTAAGCTGCTCAGGTCTTCCCCCTTTTCCCCCTCCAAAAAAAATTTACCTTGAATTTGTGCTTGGCATACAGTCCAAGGCACTTATTAAATACTTCCTGTTTTTGTCGGCTTTCTTTTTGGTTGGCCTGAATAGATATGTAACTATCCCTGGTGATATGAATGGACTTTAACCTAGCTCACATTAAAGGAGGCCAGATAACTAACTGGAAGTCATTGTTTTTGAGTCGTGTCTGATTCTTTGTGACCCCATTTAGGGTTTTCTTGGCAGAGATACTGGAGTGGTTTGTCATTTCCTTCTCTGGCTCATTTTACAGATGAGGAAACTGAGACAAACAGGGTTAAGTGACTTCCCCAGAATCACATAACTAGTAAGTGCCTAAGGCTAGATTTGAACTCCAATCCCTCTGACTGAAGGCCTGGGCCTCTATCCACTGCTCCACTTAGCTATTTGGTTAAGTCTAAACTTTCTGAAAGTCACCAGAAAGTACCTATGTAAAAGTAGTTTTAAAAAGGAGCAGATTGATTCAATAAGTTCTTGTCTATACCTTAGATATCAACTGTAATCAACTTTTCATTTGAACAGCATGTTTGTAAGTTGTTGCTCCCATAAGAATGCATGCTCCTCGGGGTCAAGGATGGTTTTTGCCTTTCCTCATGTCTCTGATACTTTGCAGAGTGCCTACTAGTACACAGTAAGTGCATAATAAGTGGTTGTTGTCTTGACACAGTTCTCCTTGATTTATCTTAAATCATGACTCCCTATCTCAACAAGAGATGTTTGGATTTCTTATATAGGCAGTGAGACTCGAGCCATATAGTTCCACATTCCATCTAGTGACCAAGTTAATAAATGATTATCCTTCATTCTAGAATAAAAACCAGACATGAACAAATGAAGTTACTAATGGCTGTTTCATGGCTTCAGACCTTAGTGCCAAGACACTTTGTTTCTTTGTTTTGTTTTGGGGGGCCAGGTTTATTTTTTTGCGGGGCAATGAGGGTTAAGTGACTTGCCCAAGGTCACACAGCTAGTGTTAAAGTGTCTGAGGTCAAATTTGAACTCAGGTCCTCCTGAATCCAGAGCCAGTGCTTTATCCACTGTGCCGCCTAGCTGCCCCCAGTGCCAAGACACTTTAGCTGAGATCTCTCAGGCTACTTCAGGGGAAAGAGATGAGTCAGTTGTCCCTCCATTCAGAGACAAGGTTTAAGACCAAAAGTAGACACCCCATTCTGCAATAGACCATGGTCCTAGTGACTGGGGCTTCCAAACTATGTATTTTCATAGTGTCTAATAGAGCCATTAAATTCTACAATAGTCAACCCAGATTATATTTGAAGAACTTGGAAAATGCAAAAGACTTTCTAGATCAAAAAAAATACAGACAGTTGAGTCCAGCGGACTCAAGGAGGCAAAGTGACATCACAACAAGACTTTCAGGACCTGAAGCCAGAAAACCTGGGTTTATCACTTACTTTGCTGTGTGACCTTGGGTGGGCTCCTTCAGATATCTGTGCTTTGGTTTCCTTATCTATAAAATGGAAACCATAATAATTCTTATACCCTCAACCACCATCAACCTTCAGAGCTGTTGTAGAGAAACTGGAGGATCATAGATTTGAGCTAGGTGACCGACTCTAACCCTCTCTTTTTAAAGCTGAGAAAACAGAGGCCCAGGGTCACACAGCAGCTGGCAAGCATCTGAGGTGTGATTTGAACCCAGATCTTTCTCTAATCATTATATTACACTACCTTCATCACTTGGAAGCCTTCTGAAGCTATAGGATCATGAGTTATTCTTATAGTTATTAGCCTGGTGAAGGGGACAAATCATCTAGGTACAAGATACATTACATCAGGACAGCTAGGTGGTGCAGTGGATAAAGCCCCGGCCTTGGATTCAGGAAGACCTAAGTTCAAATCCAGCCTTAGACACTTGACACTTACTAGCTGTGTGACCCTGGGCAAGTCACTTAACCCCAATTGCCTCACCAAAAATAAAATAAAAATGACTATACAAGATACATTGCATCATGTGGCACTAAGAAAGGCGCTAACATTCAGTCTGCTCAGACATGAGGTCCTTAGCCTTGGGTGGCCGGAAGCATTTTTTTCAAGCTTAGGGTCTTTTGAAATGAATTGAAGCTATTTCATATTTAAGGACTATGGGCACCACGCAGAGAAAGTAAATCTTTTTAAGTATAGGTTTATTTAGAAAGGGAACAGAGGGGCTCTTGGAACTCTAAGCACCCAGCATTTCCTCAAGAACAATGCTTGGATGCAGGAAGTAGGTGTGTGTGTGTTGGGGGTGTGGGGTGGGGGGGGGCAGTATATTTCCCCTGTGAAATAGAAACAATTCTAAAAGAACAGAGACAGACCGGGGACCCATGCTGGTAGATACCCCACACGCACACACACCCCCAGCCTTGATGAACTTAGCCTGAGTAGCTGAAAATCCATCCTGGATGTTTTGCCTCTTGCTCTAAGCAAGGGCAATTACCTCTCCTGACTCCAGAATGGGCAGAGAAAGGAACGGACAAGAGCAGCTGCCCCAGCAGCAGCCTGGGCACTTACCACCTGTCTTGGCCCCTGCTGCCAAAGCCTCCACACAGCTGGAGAATTTGGAGACCAGCCCCCCGATGGAATTCCCCATGGCTGGTATTGACAGAAGGGATCCAACAATTGTCCAGGCTCGCTCTCCTGCAAGCTCAGCCCTTTCCCCCAACACCATGTACATTGTCCTGGGAGAAAATGATCCAGCCAGGATCAAGGCAAAAACAATTAAAAAAAAAAACACCTATTCTGTAAAGAGAAAATAAATCTTAGTGTTCAGATCCAAATGATTTCCAAGCTACTGTGAATGCCGAGAAGTCAGTTTCCCCCGAGTTTAGCTGGCTACTACTGATAACATCCGTAGGAGGCCTGCCCCCTCCTTTTCCCCCAGCGACTGGGCCTGCCTCATGAATAGCCAAACCCAGTGTGGGAGAGAGGTATGTCCTCTACAGTGCTGGAATTATTATACTCTGGACGTGCCCTAGCTCCTTTATGCCAAAGAAAGTACGAGGGGATCTGTGTGTCTGTCCCTTGGCTGAGAGGGAGGGTCACTCCAGCCTCCCCTGGCACCTGACCAAGGCTGCCTGGGTCAGCTCCAGGACCCGAGGCCTTGGCACGGACGCACACCTTCTCGCTAAATGGCTGGGGGCTTTCCTGCCTCCCTGGCAGGCCAGGGACAAAAAGGTGTTAAAGTGGCCTTTGACCTTCCTTACAAAGTCACAACTGCTGGGTTCTCTGAGCAATTTCTAGTCAGGGCCAACAGTCTAAAATAACTTGCTAGCAATAAGCTGCTAACAGTACCAACACCTGGAATAGTATTCTTTTCTGTTGCTGAAGGGCCACTGGGCTTGATGTCAGCAAAGCTGGGTTCAAACTCTGCCCCAAACACTTGCTACCCACAATTCCCACAATTGTAAAAGGAGTAGAATAATAGGATTCACTCAGGCTTCCACCCTCCATATCATCTTTGACCCCTCACTCTCACCGAGGGTCAGTTGCCAAATCTTGCCTTTTCTCACATCCAACCCCTTCTTCTATTCACATAGCCACTAAACAAGTGCAGACCCTCATTCTTTCTTGCAGTAGTCCCTCCTCTCAAATCCATCCTCCACATAGCCAGTAAAGTCCTTTTCCTTTTTTGGGGGGTGGGGGGAAACTGGGGTTAAGTGACTTGTCCTAGGTCACCCAGCTAGTAAGTATCTGAGGCTGGATTTGAACTCAGGTCCTCCTGAGCCCTTAAAGTCCTTTTTCTGAAGTCCAAATCTGACCATATCACTGTCCTACTCAGCAAACTTCAAGAGTCCCCCACCCCCACTATTTGTAGAATCTAACAAGCACTTCCATTTGGCATCTAAATAAGACCTTTTAGAACCTGACTCTAACCTGTGCCTTCCCAGACTGATTATACATCACTTCTCTCCTCACACTCAACACACTCAAACTGGACTCTTTGTCCATTTAACATGAACACATCTCCCACGTCCATGTGTTTGCACGGACTGTCCATCCATAACTAGAACACAGTCCCTCCTCACTTCTACCTCAGAAAATCCCTTACTTCTTTCAAAACTCAGTCTAGGGGCAGCTAGGTGGTACAGTGGATAGAGCACCGGCCCTGGAGTCAGGAGTACCTGAGTTCAAATCCGGCCTCAGACACTTAACACTTACTAGCTATGTGACCCTGGGCGAGTCACTTAACCCCCATTGCCTCACTAAAAAAAAAAAAAACAACTCAGTCTAAGCACCATCTTCCATGCAAAGCCTTCTCTGATCTCCCCAGCTGAGAGTGCCCATTCCCCACCCACCCCTGACACCATAACTTTGCACTTGTTTTGGATACATTTTCTATATGTTCTTTATTATCATCTCCCCTGATAGAATGTAAAATCCTGGAGGGTAGGGATTGTGTCATTCTCTGTACTTGTATCCCCAGCACATAGCTGGTGCTTAATAAGTGCTTATTGTTGATTCATTGATTCATTCTTCCTTTATTAAGCGCCTGCTACAAATTGACACTGGTTACAAAGTTGAAGGATGGCAATCCCCTCAAGGAATCCACAGATCAAAGTGGGGATCTTGCACTAAAATTGCCCCATGATTTTAATGGCCTGGACCCTCCTTTCACCAAGGCAGATGCCCATGCCTCTACAAGCTAGGACATAGCCTTGGAGAGCTAGTGTTGTCTAGAAGTCTGTCTCCTGAAGCCAGCTGGGGATGAGCTTCTCCACATCCAACCAGGCTGGCTCTCAGATGACAGACAGAAAATATGTCCCCTGGACCCATCCCCAGACTCGCTGTAGTTTGGGAAGACTTACCCTTGCTTGCAGTTCACCAGCATAGCTTTTAAGAATGCAGTGGAGGGGCAGCTAGGTGGCACAGTGGATAGAGCACAGCCCAGGAGTCAGGAGTACCTGAATTCAAATCTGACCTCAGACACTTAACACTTACTAGCTGTGTGACCCTGGGCAAGTCACTTAACCCCAATTGCCTCACTAAAAAAAAAAAAAAAAAAGAATGCAGTGGAGAAGAAACAGAGGAGGGTCCAAATCCTATCTCAGACACTTATTAACTATATGAACCTGGTCAAGGTACTTCTTCCTGGAACTCAGTTTCCTCCACTGTAAAATTAGAAGAGTTGGACTTTCCCAACTATGATACCATTATCCATTCAATGCTGTTAAAATTAAAGAACATCGGGGCAGCTAGGTGATGCAGTGGATAAAGCTTTGGCCCTGGATTCAGGAGGACCTGAGTTCAAATCCAACCTCAGACACTTGACACTAGCTGTGTGACCCTGGGCAAGTCACTAAACCCTCATTGCCCTGCAAAAGAAAGAAAAGAAAAGAAGAGAATGGAAGGGAAAAGAAAGAAAAATGGAAGGACATCTCCCTCCCTACATCTACCAAGGAATAAATGTTGGTGAGGGAAGATGGACTTTATAAAGGGTGGGTTGCTTGGATATTTATTAGAAAGTACCCATTGAGTCAAAACAAAATCTAGCAACAAACTCTTTTTTGTTGTTTTTTAAGAAAAGACCTAGTGCTGAAAGTAAGGATGCCCTCATGCTCCCCCACTGGCATTTGGAGCTGATGCTTGTCAGTGTTTTACATTGAGCAGGCCCACAGCTGGAAGCTTCTTGCTGGGAATTTGTGCCAGGCTTCAACAGACAACTCCCCCCACGTGTATTGTCAAGGGCAGCCAGACCCTGATGGGCTTGGTAAGCCCATGTGGAGAGGGCTAGGATTAGAGCATTAATAATAAATTAGTTGAAAGCAAATCAAATCCCCTGGGCTAATAGGCTTAGACATAACACACACATGTGAACACACATGATATTCGAAACCATTCATGGAATTTGCTCTCCTGGGAGCTGAAATCTGAAAGGGGCTCTCAGCTGGTGGTGAGACCACCAGACTTCCAAGCCATCACAAAGCTACTCCTTGGCACTGAGGGCAACTGTGGTCTGCCTGGGGCATGTGGGGTTGGAGTGGGGAGAGAGAGAGAGAGAGTGAGAGAGAGAGAGAGAGAGAGAGAGAGAGAGAGAGAGAGAGAGAGAGAGAGAGAGCCACTCCTAACTCACTTTATTCAGGTGTTGCTTTGTTGTTTTTGTTTTTTTGTTTTGGGGTGTTTTTTTTTGCAGGGCAATGAGGGTTAAGTGACTTGCCCAGGGTCACACAGCTAGTAAGTGTCACATGTCTGAGGCCAGATTTGAACTCAGGTACTCCTGAATCCAGGGCCAGTGCTTTATCCGCTACGCTACCTAGCTGCCCCCTTATTCAGGTGTTGCAAAGAAAAAACAGCAGTGTCTTCCCAGGCAAAAAGACCAAAAACCCCCTTCCACAGGAGCAAGAGTAGTGGGAAGACAACTAGCCCTGGAATAATAGGACCAAAACTTCAGAGATATGATCCTCAATGACTTTACTTCCCGGGGTCTGGGTTTCTACCACTAAAGAAGGAGGAAGAGCCCTTAAAAACTAGTTCCCTCCCATTTTACAGATGAAAAAATCAAGTCCCAGAGAAGAGATTTCACAAGTTCTTGACCATTTTAAATGGCGGATCTGGGATTTGTACTCCCAGGTATACTAACTAGTCAGGATGACCATCTTCCTTAGTTCAAATCCAGCCTCAGACACTTACTAGCATGTGACCCTGGGCAAGTCACTTAACCTTCATTGCCCTACCCCCCCCCCAGAAAAATTGATCTCACATTCTCTGGCTCTAATGAGAAGGTTCTCTCTGTTAGGCCATGCTGTCTCAGGGAAGAGCTGGATCCAAATCCTTTCTTCAATACTTATGAGCTGGGTAATCCTGGGCAAGCTACTAACCCTCTCTGGGGTTTTCCCTTTTGTTCTGATTCTTCTTTCACAACATGACTAATGCAGAAATATGTTGAATGTGATTGTACACATATAACCTATATCAGATTGCTTGCTGTCTTGGGGAGAGGGGGAGGGAGGAAAATTTGAAACCTGAAATCTCATAAAAACAAATGTTGAAAACTATCTCTACATGTAACTAGAAAATAATAAAATAATTTTATGATAACAAAAAAATAAACCTCTCTGAGCCTCAGTTTCCTTATCTGTAAAATAGGGAAGTTGTGAGGCTGAAATGAGAGAATATATGTGAAACCCTTTGTAGATCTTAAAGTGCTCCATAAATGACAGTAGTTATTAATCCAAGACACAAATTCAGGTCAGTATAGAGATGTAACACCATCATAGGGAATTCTATGGGCACCCCCTGATGCCAGAGTGAGTTTGCTCAGGCAAAAGCAAGGAGTGAACATGGAGCAGTGGACAATGCTCCTGGTCCCTTCTGCTGGGTAGCCAAGGCTGGTATTTTGTTTGAATTTGAAAGCTTTGAGTTGCAGCCAATTGTGTGTCCACATTAAGTCTGCCATCAAGATGGTGAGCATCCTAGGAACAGAGGGCAACCAACCTGCCTAAAGAGGTTCAGGGACAGGTCAGAAAAATGAAGCAGATAAACATTTCTGTACCAATAAGAATTGGGATAGGGTGTGTGAATGGCCCCTGCATTTTTAGCCTGGGCAGGACCCAATGTCTAGATAAATAGATAGATGAATGGATGGATGGATGGATGGATGGATGGATAGATAGATAGATAGATAGATAGATAGATAGATAGATAGATAGATAGATAGATAGATACTTGGATGGATGCATAGACAGAAAGATAGATGGATGAATAAATAAATGAATGAATAAATAGGTAGAATAAAAATAAATAAGTAGATAAATACATGAATAAATAGATGCATGAATGAATAAATAAGGAAATCTGAGAAATAGAGGGAAATGTGAAAAGCATGGCAAGAATGGAAAAAAGAATATTACTTTTGTGCTGTCTTGTATAGGTTTTTTTTTCTTTTTCTTTTCTTTTCTTTTTTTTGCAGGGAAATAAGGGTTAAGTGACCTACCCAGGGTCACACAGCTAGTAAGTGTCAAGTGTCTGAGGCCGGATTTGAACTCAGGTCCTCCTGACTCCAGGGCTGGTGCTCTATCCACTGCACCACCTAGCTGCCCCTGTCTTCTATAGTTTTTAAAGTGATTCATACAAATTGTCTCATCTGACCTCATGATATAATAATGTCAGTGCAGTAACCATTTGTCACCATTTTACAGGTGAAGAAACTGACATTTAGTGAGGTTAAGACATAAGACCTGTCCAACATCATATGACTGGGGAGCAGCAGACCCATGACTAAAATCCAGCTCAAATCCTACCTTCTGCAAGAGGCCAGTTCCTGTCTCTCCCCCACCTCAATCACCCCAACTACCCACTGTTAATGTCTCTCCTCTCAGATGATCATTTCTCCAATGAGGGAATGAAAGGGAAAGAAAATTGATTTTTATTAACTGGGGATAGAATTTTAATTTTTAAAAAGAAATAACTTGGTTGCTAAGCTCACATAAAATGAAATAAGAGCTGGAATCAGGGGGTTACTAAAATTTGAAAAGGGAAAAGTTGGAGAACCTATAGCCATTGAAAATCTCTAATAAATGCAAAATCCAGAAATTCTATCTGGTAACTTTTTCAGACATTTTAGAACTTGCACATAATAACATAATAATAGTAATTTCATTCGGCGGTTCATTTCATGCCCAGCAGACTCGTCACCATGTTTCAGCTGCTTCTGCCCTGGAAGTTACCTCAAGTTCTGTGGCCTTCTTTTCCCATGGAACACCCCCTCTGTCCCTCTGGGCAACTTCTCCCATTGCTGACTGTCTCCTCGAACCTCCTTTTAGAGTAAGGGCCCAAGCCAGCCATCCTTCATTGCTCTCCTGGCTCTGCTTCTGATCCTCGGGAGCCTTCCCTTCCCTACCCTACCCTCAGTTTTTTACTCACTTTTACATATTATCTTCTTTTATTAGAATGTAAGCTCCTTGAAAGGAGGGGCTGTATTTCTTTTGTTTTTAATGTTTGTATCCCCAGCCCTTAGCTCAGTGCCCCCAAGTAGGAGACACAGTAAATGCTTGTTGATTTGATTTGATTTGATTTGATTTGATTTGGTCATGGTTACAGTAAGACCTAAAGGAGGAAAAGTGGAACTATCTAGGAATTTTGTTTTGTTTTGTTTTTGCAGGGCAATGAGGGTTAAGGGACTTGCCCAGGGTCACACAGCTAATAACAAGTGTCTGAGGTCAGATTTGAACTCAGGTCTTCCTGAAACTAGGGCTGGTGTTTTATCCACTGCACCACCTAGAGGCCCCAGGAATTTTTCTAAGGATAAGTATCAAACACGATCATGGGGGGGGGGGGGGGGCACCTGAGTTCAAATCTGGCCTCAGACACTTGACATGTACTAGCTGTGTGACCCTGGGCAAGTCACTTAGCCCCCATTGCCCCGCAAACAAAACAAAACAAAAACAAACACGATCACGGCAGAGGTGACAAGAATGCTTTTGAAGACCTCCAGAAAGACGTTGGAGAATATCATTCAATACCTCCATGGTATGTGTAGTAAAGAACTTGAATGCTTTATCACTCAACTAAAGGTGACAAAAAAAGAGGCTTGCAGAATTGAATGTAGAGAACAAAAGCAAATTGGAAATTCTAGATTCCCCTAATTAGCGAATGAAAACAAAAATCAAAAGGTTAAGGCACAGAAGCCAAAGTATACAACAAGGAACAAAACAATTCAGTATCTAACAAAAAGTCACTCCACAGGCTTCAGAAGCAAAGAAATCAAAGGAGAGAGAAAGAGTGTTAGAAGGAGGAGGGATTAAAAAAAAAAAGGTCTGGTCATTTTATAATCCCAAGAAATTCCACACAGTGAGAACAGGAATTCAATCAGATGAGAGAAGAAACACATGCACACCATTAATATAACACCAGAATAGTTCGATGGGGAGGGGACAGAAATTGTGGCTTCTCCGCAAAAGTGTAAAGTGATGCATCCTAGATAAGAGCCATAATTATTCACTTAAACACTTCTCAGTGGTACATGAATTACCAGCAAAGCATTTCACCAGCACAAAGACACAAGCCTAACCTCTTACCTTTCTTAGCAGAAGGCACCCCATGTCTATTTACCAAAAGACAAAGAGCATTAGTGATTTCTTAGAATAAGGGCAGTTACGTATTTGTGCACTTTATACAAAGCATTCATAGTTGTACCACTAAAAATATCCATTAAAATTAAGATATTGGCTGAGGAACAAAACCACCTACCCTAAAAGTCCCAGGAGTATAAAGAACAACTTAATTTTTTTCTGATTGTTGTTGAACAAGCTGCCTAAAAGTACCATAACATTTATACTACTTTTATTGATTATAGCAAAGCCTCTTATTCAGTTGCACATTCATAGCTTGTTCATATTCTACAAATGCATAAATCAGATCCAAGTATGGTAAGAATGCTAGAAGGGCAGCTAGGTGGCACAATGGATAAAGCATTGGCCCTGGATTCAGGAGGACCTGAGTTCAAATACGACCTCAGACACTTGACACTTACTAGCTGTGTGACCCTGGGCAAGTCACTGAACCCTCATTGACCCACAAAAAAACAAAAACAAAAAAACAAGAATGCTAGAGTATATGAAGCTTCCATGGAAAACCAGTTTATTTAAAACAAGCCACCAACATTGTATAAAAAACAATTTATATAAAATGTAGTATTTTTCAGGTACAAAGTTTAAGTCACTGGTAATTCTATCTACTTTTAAAACCATTATAATTGCTACTAAAAAGAACTAAGTAGCCTCTAAGATAAAGAGGGAGGCATACCAAAATATCTTCTTAATCGCTTGATATTCCTGACCCAAATAAAAAACCCATTAAATTGCTTCTCTTCCTTATGGAAATGTCATTTCGACTCAATAAATGTACTTCTAAATATATATGTGTGTGTATATATATGGGTATGCATATATATATATATATATACACATGTATATATGTAATCACACACATGTACATACATAGATACACATTCATTTATACATGCATCTGTGCGTACATACACATATGTATATATACACGTGTATACATATACAGGCACACACACACACACACCAAGTAAAGATAGAGACAAAAGGATTCAAATTTGAATTCAGATGCCAAATAGAAACAAAAGACAGAACTGATAATTACAAATACCTTGGTCTCCTCCAGGCAAGGCACATCAAACTTAATGCAATCAAGGCAAAAGGTGAGGCTGTATATGTCAAGAGATTTGCTGGCATCCTTAAATCAAAGCTCAATGGCAAGAACACATTTTTTTAAAACTACTACTAGCCTTGTGGGGGGGGGAGGCAATGATGGTTAAGTGACCTGCCCAGGGTCACACAGCTAGTGTCAAGTGTCTGAGGCCACATTTGAACTCAGGTCCTCCTGAATCCAGGGCCACTGCTTTATCCACTGTGCCACTTAGCTGCCCCCAAAAGCCTAGTCTTAATATATACTTTCAGAACTGTAAAATGAACTATAACAGGTTTTAAAGGAATACTAACAAAAACCTACATAATATTAACCAAACACAGGAAATATTACCTTAAGGTAATTGTGAAAAGATTAATGCTCCCTCGTCAAATATAAGTTCATCACTTACAAAAATACTTTTGGAACAAGAGGACATCATGCCACTAAGAAATAGTAAAGGTTAATAATAGGTACATGCTAACATGGGGCTTAGGAAGAAGTTTCTCCTGTGAGAAGCAAAACCAAAGATGAGCAGATAACAGGACAGACATATCGAGAAATCAAGGGACTATTAAAGTTTGGATTGGCCAACTAGATCAGAATAGACACACCCAAGAAGTAAGGAAAGATAAAAATCTATAGAAGGAAAGTCAGTTATGTGTGACTACTACCTGACCAGAGCTAGGAGAGAGAGAGAGAATTCCAAAGGTCATGACTATCATTCAAAAAAAAATCCCCCTCAACTCTCAGGAATGACAAGCATCCAAGTTTTCCCCACCCCACCCCAAAAAGGAAATTTCCATTATCAGGTGGTCATCCCATCTATCTTCTATAAAAGCTTTTGTCTTCTTTCTGTCCTAGGAGGAGAATGTTTGAACCCTTCTCCCAGGGCTTGAAGTCTTTGACTTACCTCTTGGTCACTTTCTCTAGTACCAAATAAAAGACCATTTTAATTCTAACTGGACCGTGTGTGAGAGTATAATTCTTTACAGAAGAATACCTAAGGATCCCTACCCATTTCCCCCATGACAATGCCAATGCATTTGTTTAATGTAACCAAAAGTAGTTTAACTCTGGATGGCGTCCATGGAACATCCAAGATCCTAAAGTAAAATTAAAAGACACTGCATGGGCAGCAACCACGTGAACTCAACCAATAAGATGTCAACAACAACAACAACAAAACATCAAGCAAATGGTTGTCTTATGGATTTGGGGTTGAAATGGAAGGGCATGTAACAGAAATTCAAGACCAGGTCTTTGTCACTAGAAATTACAGAAAAAAGTTTCCTTATGGAGCCCAGACATATTGATCAATACAAAGTATGCAAGAAAACAGTAGAGATTGGAGAACTTGTCACCATAAACTGCAAACATTTAGAATCTAAGGGGCAGCTAAGTGGCACAGTGGATAGAGCACCAGCCCTGGATTCAGGAGGACCTGAGTTCAAATCCAGCCTCAGACACTTGACACTTACTAGCTGTGTGACCCTGGGCAAGTCACTTAACCCTCATTGCCCTGCAAAAAAAAAAAAATGATGAGGGCTAAGGTGTGCTGGCTGTGTGAGTGAAGAAAAGGGGAGCTGAGGCTCACAAAGTTGAATTGATTCGGAAGGAACAACCATAAGTGTCAAATTTGGCCTAAAATCCCAGGCCTCTTTACTACAACTGGAGCCCAACTTTACTCCATCTCTTGAATGTTGGCCACAGAGTAGAACAGAGAGGGAGGGAGTAGATTCTTGAGATAGCTGTGAAAATAGCATTGACAAGACTTGACAAGTGATAAATAAATGAAAATGTTATTTATTAAGTACTTTCTGTACAAATATAAAAAATCAAGACAGTCCCTGTCCTCAAGGAGCCTATAT
Source organism: Dromiciops gliroides (assembly GCF_019393635.1). NCBI lineage: Eukaryota > Metazoa > Chordata > Mammalia > Microbiotheria > Microbiotheriidae > Dromiciops > Dromiciops gliroides. The sequence goes on from NC_057863.1 coordinate 44,946,981, forward strand.
TCTAATAAGGGAAAACAACCCATGTAGGAGAGTGGCCAGGAAGGAATATTTTCCTTTTGAAAGCCACAGGGATAGTGAGGGAAGCCTTGGGGTAATTGATTGTCATGTCCTTTTCAGGAATGGTAATGTGAATTTGAGTACTTATATGCAGAGAACAGGGTGGAAATTAGAAAATTAGAGAATAGCAGAAATAGTGTGGTTGGGGAGGTGGGGGGGGGCATGAAGTAAAGATAGCCTGAGAACACTGTGGTGGTCTGGATCAGGTTGGACACAGAGAACTCTCACCAATCAGGAGCCCAGGGCTCCAGGACAGGAGCTGGAATGAATCAAAGGTAGAGTCCAGAGCCATGAACAAAGGGTCAGGTTATCAAAAATGGCCTCAGGGAAGCATGGGATGTCTAGATTGGGCTAGATATGGAGAACTCTTACACAATCAGAAACCTAGTTGATTAGCTGTGGGAAGTGGGGGAAAAAAAGTGTCAAAGAGGATTCCAGGCCTGGGAAACTGGAAGGATCTTAGATTTCGAGCTAAAAGGGATACCAGAAAACATTTTAGTCCAAAGCTTTCATTTTACAGAGATCAGTATACTGAGGCACAAGGAATTAAGTGCCTTGCCCAAAGGCACACAGGGAGTAAGCAGCTTGGATTTTAATGCAGGTGCAGTGACTCCAAATTTTCCTCTCTGCTACACTTCATACTTTGTGTCATCAGCAGAAGCAGGGAAGATGAGAACACAGGACTGGGGGAGGAACAAAGGTTCTGGGCTTAGAGAAGAAAATGCCTTCCTCCCATCCTGCAATATACCCATTGGATCTCTTACCTATTGTCACGCTACCATCGGTAGTGACTCAGGATGAAAGGATGCTTAGTCACCATTGGCAAAGCTCCCAGCTGCCAAATGAATCCATCCATTACAAAGTTATTGGCATCTTCCTACCTGCCCAGCTACCTTCTAGGGACTGCAGGAACATTTGTATTAAACCTGCGGCTGGGAAGCATAATCTACCTTTTCCGGATATTAGTCTTTGTCTTTGGTTGTCAAATACATAGGAGACACAGGAGTGGGCAGGTTTGGATCAGTCCCAGGTGCACAGGGAACCAAAGTAGCCTCTGTCCAGGTTCCAAAGGAAAAAGCTGTGGGATTTGTTTCTTTAGCGAATGGATAGTGACTTGACTTGGGGCTATTATGGAATCTCAAGATATAGGAGTCAAAAGATCTCAGAAGCCAGCTAGTCCAAACTATGCCTGACCAGTTAGGTCATGAGGCAAATGGAGGGAGGGACGGGGGACGGAGGGAGGGAGGGAGGGAGGAAGGAAGGAAGGAAGGAAGGAAGGAAGGAAGGAAGGAAGGAAGGAAGGAAGGAAGGAAGGAAGGAAGGAAGGAAGGAAGGAGGCAAGCATTTATTAAGATTGTATTAGGTGGTGCAGTGGATAGAGCACCAACTTGGATTCAGGAGGACCTGAGTTCAAATCCGACCTCAGACCCTTGACACTAGCTATGTGACCCTGGGCAAGTCACTTAACCCCAATTGCCTAAAAAAAAAAAAAAAAGATTGTATTAGGTGCAAAGCCCATGCTAAGCCCTGCGGATACAAATAGAAGAGTCAAAGAGTCCTGCCCTCAAGGAGTTCAACCTTCTAATGGTAGAGACAACGCACATGGAAGGTTTTAACTATGAATCAAATGAAAAGGTCCCAGCATCCTTAAGGCAAAGCAATTCTGGGAGAGTACCATGAAATGTGCAACCTGGATTTAGCAGCTGGGAGGACTATGGAAATTCACAGGCTCATAGGACCTTAGAGCTAGAGCTGGAAAGGACTTCAGGAGCCTATGTCCTTCACTCTACAGGTGAGGAGCCTGAGAGCCAAAGGAGTGAAGGTCACACAGATGGAAGAAGTAAGATTTGAACGCTGGTCCTCTGATTCCAAAATCTTTGCTCTTTCCACTGCCTCTGATACATACTGGCTTTGTGACACTGAGCAGTTTACTTAACCTCTCAGTGTCCCAGGCATCTCCAGCACTAGAAGTGCTCCACATGAGGAAAATCACAGGTCTGACCAATAAAAAGAAAAAATCTAACTTGACTTGGTTTCTGATTCAGAACCTTAACTAGCCTGGGGCAGCTGGAGCTTTGTCTCAGGATGCCATAGTTAGGGGTCACTCATAGAACTTGCAGTCAGTGACTTGCAGTCACCCTGGCTTGGCTTCCTTTCCCCACCCGCTAGCAAATACCCTTCATCAGGATCCCTAGTTCTCTATCTCTCCATTACAGGGTAATGTCCATTCCACCTTCCTCCCAACCTACTTTGGCTGAGAGTGCCTTTCATGCAAGACGGCTCCAGAACAAAACTTCCCAGTTAGGGCTCTGCTCCCACTTGCTAATAAAGTTTAGTTCACAGACACAACAATAATAACACCTAACATTTACATACTGCGTCAGGGTTTACAAAGTGCTTTACACATGTCTTCTCATCTGATCCTCTAAAGGATAGGTGCTATTATAATCCCCATTTTATGGATGTGGAAACTGAAGCAAACAATGACCTGCCTGGGGTCACACAGTTTATAAGTGTCAGAGGCAGGATTCCAATTCAGCTCTCCCTGACTCCAAATCCTGTATCTATTTCACCACTGAGGTGCCCTAGAGGGATGTACAGAAATCACTTATGCCTCTCTCACCTAATTAGGCTGGCTCTGCTAAGATGCTCTAGCAACATGAAGGTCTGGCAGGAAAGAATTATTTTGTGTTATGGGGCAAGTCAGCTAACTTCTAGGTAGTTAAACTTCCATCTATAAAACTGAGATGTTACTAACCTCAAGACTGATTTGAAAAGAAGCTGGAGCTTAATTCACTGGTGGACAATGCGGCTCTCCCAGCTTTGATCACGAAGCCAACTCTGGTGTTTTAGGGAGGCAGCCAATCCCAGCCCGGGCACTGAGACACTGCAGCGCCAGACACTTTCACTAATGAGGCCCCAGAAGCACCTGCGGCCTGTCAGTGCCCCTAGGATATTCCATCAGCTGCTCTCGGCAATGATAATGAGATCCCTTCCTGGATGTCGTGTAGCTCCATCCTTAGGGAGTTCTCCCAGCAGATGAGGGGTGAACAATGTTGTCCTGAAAGCAGTGACCTCCTCCGAGGGTCAATGACAGGTCTCCAAAGTCTCAACACAAAAGTTGCCTCTGATTCTGTGTCAAGTGAAACCTCCAATTTGCACACAGGGCAACCTAGAGACCACTCCCTACTCCCCTCCCAGCTCCAGATCTCCACTACGCCCTTCCCCAAAGACAGAAGACTAAAGATGGCAGTCGGCAACCATTTCTTAAAGGCTTACTAGGTGCCAGGAACTGTGCCAAGCTATAAGAATCCAAAAGGCAGGGGCGGCTAGGTGGCACAGTGGATAAAGCACCGGCCCTGGATTCAGAAGGACCTGAGTTCAAATCCGGCCTCAGACACTTGACACTTACTAGCTGTGTGACCCTGGGCAAGTCACTTAACCCCAATTGCCCCGCAAAAAAAAAAAAAAAAAGAATCCAAAAGGCAAAGGTAAATATGCAATGCCTGCCCTGAAGGAGCCCATGTTCCACTGGGGAAGACAACGTGTAAGCAATTGTGTACATACAAGATATATACAGTTCAGGGGCAGCTAGGTGGCTCAGTGGATAGAGCACCGGCCCTGGATTCAGGAGGACCTGAGTTCAAATCCAACCTCAGACACTTAACCCTTACTGTGTGACCCTGGGCAAGTCACTTAACCCCAATTGCCTCACCAAAAAAAAAAAAAAAAGATATATACAGTGCAAATGGAAGATAATTTTATAGGAAAGATACTAACAATTGGAGGAGGGGAGGAATTGTAAAAAAAAAAAGAGTTTCTTTCAGGGGCAGCTAGGTGGTTCAGTGTATAGAGCACCGTCCCTGGAGTCAGGAGGACCTGAGTTCAAATCAGACCTCAGACACTTGACACTTACTAGCTGTGTGACCCTGGGCAAGTCACAACCCCAGTTGCCTCACCAAAAAAGAAAAAAATTTGTTTAAGAAGATAGGATTTAAACTGAGTATTAGAGGAAGGCCAGGGAAGTAAGGAGGCAGAGGGGAAAGGGAGATCATATTCTACCCATGATGGGACATCCAATGAAAAGACTCTCTCCATTCCCTGGTTATCCTGGGTAATTTTTTTTTTCATCTGTTGTATCAGATTTTGATGGGGTTCTGATCTGTGAGTTGATGTGGTAGGAATTCCCAGCGTGGAAATGCCCTTCCCTGCTGTAGATTGGCGATTTACAGTCCCAGAGAATTACCTCGGTCACTAAGAAGTTAAATGATTTGCCTGTGGTCAGTCCCACAATTCAGAATGTGTCAGAGGCTGGACCAGCAGCTACCTGGGCCTTTCTGACTCAAAGGCTTATTCTCTGTTGACCACACTGCCGTGCTTCTCTCCTGGTGGGGTAGCTGATTGCCTTTAAAAATGGTTCCATGGTTTCAGCAAAATTACAAACCACAAACAGCAAGTTTAAAAATAAAACTTTGCATTTTCGGGGGGAGGCTGTTTGGTTGGTTGGATGGTTTTTTGGTTGGGGTGGGGCAATGAGGGTTAAGTGACTTGCCCAAGGTCACACAGCTAGTGTCAAGTGTCTGAGGCCAAATTTGAACTCAGGTCCTCCTGAATCCAGGACCAGTGCTTTATCTACTGTGCCACCTAGCTGCCCTCAAAACTTTGCATTTATAAAAGCAAAATGTGAATTGAAACAATCCCCACCCCTCCAAGATGTGGCTCATATCAATAGAAAGGGAAAGGGAAATTGCTGGGCCCTGCATATGAGGTGAGTTTATGGACACAAATCTCATTAAGTTATTTGTGGTGTGATTAGGTGTGGCCTTATTTCATCTGAAAATATGTTCTTTTTCTCAATCAGGTGTTAAGTCCCCAGAATCTCAGCATTGAAAGGGACCTCAGAGATTGTCTGGCCCAACCAAATGAGGGCTTTGGACTTGGCGGCCTCCAAGATCCCTATCCACTCTAGGTCTCTGATCCTGTGGCCTCTGACACACACCTGGGCAAGAATCCCCACCAGGACATCCCTGCCAAGTGGCCACCCAGCCTTCAGTGCCAGGGGTCCCACTACCTACCAAGACAATCCATTCCACTTTGGGATGGCACCACGAACCTACATTACCCCAGTGCTCCCAGTTCTGCCTTTGGGGGCCAAGTAGAAGAACTCTGACCGCTCTTCCATGCGATAAAGTCAGCCATCATATCTCTTCTCATATCCCCAGTTCTGATCCTCACACGGCCTGGGCTCAAGGCCCTTTAACATCCAAGATGTCCCTCCGCCCAGCACTTAGCCCAGTGCCTGGCACATGGTAGGCCCTCAGTAAATGTTTATTGATCGATCGCCCTTCTCTGGATGTCTTCCAGGTCATCAGTGCCCTTCCTAAGATGGAGCATCCAGAGCCAAGCAGATGTGATCGGACCAGGGCGCAGGACATGTGGACTATTACCTCCTTATCCCTGGATGCTGAAAGCCTCTTAATACAGCCCAGGACTCCATTGGGTTTTTGGGCTGCCAAAAATAACTCCTGGGGCAGCTAGGTGGCGCAGTGGATAAAGCACCCATCCTGGATTCAGGAGGACCTGAGTTCAAATCCAGTCTCAGACACTTGACACTTACTAGCTGTGTGACCCTGGGCAAGTCACTTCATCTTCATTGGCCCGAAAAAAAAAAAAAAGACAAATAACAGAAAAAACTCCTGGTTGTTTGGAACCAGAAGTAATAGATATTTTAAAATTCATTGTTGCTGCAAGGATTCATCAACAATTCCATGGAATGCCAAGGATATCCCCACTACCATAGGCTAGGTCAGTTATCTCTAGGCCTTTTGAAAAGAGACCTAGGTGGGACCCTGGAAATGTGCCTGAAGATCTGGGCTAAAGACCCTCTTCACCTACTTGGCTACATTTGCCGTGGGTGCTTCTGCCTAGTCTTAATCCTTCCCCTCTGAAGGGGGCCAGGAAGCCAAGGGCTTGGATTTCATCTCTCCCAGGTGTGGGGCCCTTCAGAATACAGAAGGAAAATGTGGAAGTCATTAAAGAGGAATGCTGCAAAGTAAGGGGCCACTCACCAAGTTTGGGGGGACATTTAGGTGACAAAAGGGACAGAGTGCTGGGCCTGAAGTCAGGAAGAATCATCTTCCTGAATTCAAATCTGGCCTCAGACACTTGACACTTACTAGCTGTGTGACCCTGGGCAAGTCACTTAACCCCAATTGCCTCACCAAAACAAAACAAAACAAAAAAAACCTGACCTTGGATACTAGCTGTGTGATCCTGGGCAAATCACTTTACCTCTGCATTCCTCAGTTTCCTCCATCTATCTCAGTTATCTCCCATGGTGTTGTAAGGATAAAATGAGATATTTGTTAAGCAATTTACAAACTTTAAAGTGCTATATAAATGCTAGGTATTGTTGTTGTCAATGATCAATTCTCATATGGTTAACCTTCAGTAATGATGGCTGTGGCACTTTGAGTCAGCTATCTTGTTAAGAAGTTTGGGGTAGGGGGCAGCCAGGTGGCGCAGTGGATAGAGCACCAGTCCTGGAGTCAGGAGGACCTGAGTTCAAATCCAGCCTCAGACACTTGACACTTACTAGCTGTGTGACCCTGGGCAAGTCACTTAACCCCAATTGCCTCACCAAAAAAAGAAAAAAGAAAGAAAAAGGAAAAAAAAAAGAAGTTTGGGGTATTTTACTAGCTGTGTGACCCTGGGCAAGTCACTTAACCCCCATTGCCCCGCAAAAAAGAAAAGAAAAAAAGAAAACAATTAGTCAAAGGATCCTAGACTTGGAGCTGGAAGGAATCTAAGATCATCTAATCTGATCCCCTCATTTTACAGAAGAGGAAACTGAGGGCTAGAGAGGAAAAGTAACCTGCCATCAGTCACATAGCTGATAAGTGGCCAAGCTGGGGTCTCACCTGAGATCTGTTCTTTCATTCATCCTGCCTTAGAGTTAACATGCTCATTCAAAAACCGTTTATTAAGCATCTACCAAGTTCTAGGCTCAGCAATGGAGAAACAACAGTAAGATATATGACAGCCTCAGTCCTCAAGAAGTTTATGTTCTTATGCTGTCTTCTACCTAAAAGGTTGCTGACCCTTTTTTTTTGGGGGGGGGCAGGGCAATGGGGGTTAAGTGACTTACCCAGGGTCACACAGCTAGTAAGTGTCAAATGTCTGAGGCCAAATTTGAACTCAGGTCCTCCTGACTCCAGGGCCAGTGCTTTATCCACTGTGCCACCTAGCTGCCCGGTTGCTGACCTTTGACATGGAGAATTCCAGTCTCTGCAGCCATGACTGTGGCACTAGAAACATTTTCAAATGAATTTCTTGATCAAAATTGGGCCTCCCTATCGTTAATGACACTCAGAAAGAACAAGCAGGTAAGCACAAGGTGGCATTAGGATCACTCACGGGGCAGGGCACCAACTCTATGGCTTGACCACATGTTGGCTTCAACTATGAAGGGCCAAGTGTCAAAAAGGTGGAAACAATTGAAAAAACAGTCTCCGTGTCTAAGCCAGGTCTACACTAGCAAAGATGTGGGCACCTCAGGTGATTTTTAGTAGCATATCTTCACGGGTTTAGCTCTGGAAGGATCATCTAGTTTAACCTCCTCACTTTACAGGCAAGGGAACTGAGCCTCAGAGAAAGGAAGTGACATTTTAGGTTACTCTAGTACTAAAAATACCAAGATTACAGGACTGAGCTTTTTTGAGATCACAGATTCAAGGAAAAGGGTCAGGAAGCCACACCCAAAAGGTGATGGTACCACACATGGATGGTAGGATCATATTCCAAAGAAGAACAATAGAGGGAGGTTCCCCCACCCCCATGATTTGTCCCTAGCTCCATGGACTCAGATATGCAATAAGACATGACCTATCCAACACATGTCTGTCCCTCATCCAAGGCCCTCAAATCACTCTGGGCTCAAACAGAGAGTTTTAGACAAAGTCAACATGTCATTAATAAGAAACTGCTCTGTTCCCCTTGGGGCAAGACAGTGGGGCAGTCTGGATGCCTGAAATCAGGGTATTTTCTGGGTTTGCATAAAAAGGAATGAGGGGCAAGAACCCAGCAAACTTACTTCTAACTATGCCAAAGCAAAGGACTGGGGACCGGGGCGGTGCCTGGGCTTGGGGACAGGTAAGCCTCAGTGTTCATGCATCCTTGGGGCTAGAATTGTACTAGTCAAACTGGTTCTCATGGTCTCACAAGAGAATTATAGGATCGCATAGTTAGAAGAGCTCTGGGCCAAGTACCCAACCCAATAGGGGCAGCCAGGTGGTGCAGTGGATAGAGCACCAGCCCTGGAGTCAGGAGGACCTGAGTTCAAATCCAGCCTTAGACACTTGACACTTACTAGCTGTGTGACCCTGGGCAAGTCACTTAACCCCAATTGCTTCACCAAAAACAAACAAAAAAAACAAGTACCCAACCCAAAACTGAACAAGGAACCCCTTTCCAAAATACTCCATAAGCCATTGCCCAGCCTTTACTTGAAGACCTTCAGTGGGGACCCCAATGCCTCCAGAAGCAGCCCATTTCACTTTTGGTTAGCTCTTTTTTTTTTTTTGGAGGCAATCTGGGTTAAGTGACTTGCCAAGGGTCACACAGCTAGTAAGTGTCTAAGGCTGAATTTGAACTCAGGTCCTTCTAACTCCAGGGCCAGTGCTCTATCCACTGTGCCACTTAGCTCTCTTTGTCAAGAAGATTTTCCTTATATCAAGTCAACATCAAGTGGCTAGACAGATACTGAAGTTGGTGAAGATGTACCTGCCATATTCATAATGGCCCAATCCTCTCATTTTATAGATGAACAAATTGAGACCCAGAGAGATCTCAGTCATCAAATGACTTGCCTATGGTCACACAGGTAGTAAATAACAGAGCCAGGATTGGAATGCAGAGATTCTGATTCCTAATCCAGTACTCTTAACCCTTGGTATTTTAGCCCTAGTGTGAATCTATACAAGATCATGGAGGGGAACAGGGGCATGACATCATTGGTGTTTGTTGAACTGAATTGCCCATTGGTGTGTCTTTTGGGCTTTTATTATTATTGTTGTTGTTATTATTATTATTATTATTATTATTATTATTATTTTGCAGGGCAATGAGGGTTAAGTGACTTGCCCAGGGTCACACAGTGAGTAAGTGTCAAGGGTTTGAGACCAGATTTGAGCTCAGGTCTTCCTGAATCCAGGGCCGATGCTTAACCACTGCACCATCTAGCTCCCCACCATTTTGTTTCATTTTGTTTTGTTTTAAACCAAGAATGATTGAGAAAACTCTTCTGACTAGTTGGGTTTTCAGGGGCTCTAACTTACATTCAACCTAGGTCACTCTGCTTTATTCTAAGGGGCTTCCTACAGGACAGAATTCAACCGAATGTTTGGAGACAATGCAAAGCAATGGCTCTGAATTCTGAGGATCCGGATCCATATACTGACTTTGTCCCTTGGGATCTGTGTCAACTAGGGCAAGTCCCTTAACCTCCATGGCCTTTGGTTTCCCCATTTGTAAAGTGAGGGATTGGACCAGATGGTCTTTGGGTTCCATCTATATTTTTGATCCTGTGAACAAGAATGTTTTAAGCACCTCTCAGGGGCCAGATACTATTCTAGTCACCAAGGTTCTCAGACAAAAATGAGATAGTTCCTTTCCTCAAAGAGCTTACATTCTAAAAGGGAAAAAAATAACATGTACATAAATAAATGAATGCAAAGTAAATACAGACTGAATTGTTGTGGGTGTTGAGTACACGGTGCCTGGCATACAGTAAGAACTTAATGAATGTTTTCTGGTTGATTGACTGAATGACATATTAACAACTGGAAGAGAGGGAACCCAAAAAAGTAAAGGTCATTATGAGATTTGCCTTTATAGCCTAGCCCCAGATAAAGTGGAAAGAGCTCTGGATAGGGATGGAGTAGTAGGGGAGGGAGCCCTGGGATCCAGTACCTTTTTTTTCTTTTTTTTTTTTTCAGGGCAGTGAGGGTTAAGTGACTTGCCATGGGTCACACAGCTTGTGTCAAGTGTCTAAGGTCGCATTTGAACTCATGTCCTCCTAAATCCAGGGCCCGTGCTTTATCCACTGCACCACCTAGTGCCCAGATCCAGTACCTCTTAGTGCTCTGTGAGCAAAGGTAAATTGCTCTCTGAACCTCAGTTTCCTCATCTAAGCAAAGGACATGATACTAACCACACTAGAAGTCAGTGGGTTATTGTGAGGAAGGCCTCTCTGTTTAAAAAAAAAAAAAGCCAAGAGAAATGGGGCCTCTTCTCTGATCTCCCAAAGCTTTGGGGATAAAGAAGCCTGAAGCCAATCTCTACACTCCTCAGTTGGATACTCTGCTGGATGAAATTGTCTGGATTTGGCTTTCCCATCAATGGATCTGGATTTTTCCAGGGAGCTGCCTTTAGTCCAGTGCGCCTCTCCCTGGGCTGGTTCATTTCAGTGGAATCACAAAATTTCAGAGTTGGAAGGTACCACGGCTGCCATCTAGTTCAACCCATACCAGAAAAGCCCCTGCATTCATTTCTCATTTTCCAGTTGAATGGCCACACCAACTACCCAGCTAGACAAAAAAAAAAAAAAAAGGAATATTGAGAGACCAACCCTAGCATCCATGTGCTGATTAACCCATTATCTGGCTCTATCAACCACTTCTGTTTTAGGGTTAGTTTTACCAGCCATGCCCAGAATGGCCACTGCCCAGGCCAGCCAGGTATGGTCTGAGCAAAACATCATCTTGAAGCTACTCCTGTCTCAGAAGCCCCAGCCCCAGCAAAGCAACCCTCATACAAAGGAAATCAGCAACATGCCTCTGGTCTGACCCAGACCAAGGCTGATAGATAACCCAGAACCACAGCTGGCAGCTCTCCGGGAGGATCTGACAGGTCCGGAATAGGGAGGGGAGTCAAGCAGCTTTGCCAGAGATGCCCCCAGACCCCTCTGGCAGATTCTGGAGGGAAGGCAACACACAAAGAACCTCGTCCTTAGTGAGGGGGTGACCAGCGCTCCCCTGCCCCCAGGGACCGGTTATGTCGGGAAAATAGGGCCACGTGAAAGGGAGACGATCCTGCCCCCCTCTAAACAGGGCCTGCACACCGCCCTTCCCCACCTCCAGCCCAAAGGGTTTACTCACCGACATGAGTGATCACTGTGGCCAGCCGCTGGGTGAGCTCCTGATGGGACATTTCGTCTTCTTTTAACCAAAAGAGCATTTCACAGAAGCCCTACCCAATGATCCTCTGGAATATTAACTAATGACAGCGATGGTGCGTGTTTTAGAGGTGCCCAGTGCCGGGATGCTGAGGACGCACGCTCGCTCACTCACTCATTCAGGCACAAAGAGAGAACCACTCCCAGCTGAGAATGAGACCTCCGCTCTCCCCCAGCCTCTCACAGCCGGGGAGTGAAAGCCATTGCATAAGATGATGACTTCCCCCCCCCAAAAAAAAAGCAAGCAAGCAAAAAGCCAGAAGCAGCTTGGTGAAGTAGGATGGCCGAGGTTACACTCGCACACACACGCGCGCGCGTGCACACACACACACACACACACGCGCACACACACACACACACAGAGCGCAGGTCTTGGGGAAAATGAAGGACAGAACCACCCCCTCCCCAGTTCTGAGTTAGCAGCGCATCTTTCTCTCCCCGCTCCTGGGGAGGCTCTTGTTAATCTGTGGTCTTCAAGCCAGTCCGGGACCAGGCTGCAGTAGCTGGATCCGATGGCAGGCACCTGCCTCCAGGGACGCTTGGGATGAAGGATGCTCTGAGTGGGAAGAGACGAGGAAAAGCCCCGGAGTCTGGGCGGAAAAGGGGATTGGAGAGGGTGGGCGGGGAGGCAGCCAGGAGGCCTCCTGATGGGCAGCTGGCGGCCTCTTCATCTCGCAGCCCAGCCCAACCCGGCCCAGCCCAGCCCGGCCCAGCCCGAGCTCCTGCCTGGTGCCTCCCCTCGAAGCCCGCACCAGGCTGGGTTGGGCTGGGCTAGGCTGGGCAGAGGGGTGGGGCTTGTGGCTGGGCGGGGGAGACAGGAGGTGGGAATGCTGGGCCTTCCTGGGGAGATGCTCTCTCGTCCCAAGCTCCTCCTCCCTTTTCTCGCCCCGGGAAATCTGGGTCCCCTCTGACACTCCGCTCTCCCGGGGGACAGGCTGCCCTTCCTTCCCCCAGCGCCCCCAAGGCCGGAGCTCACGGCGTGGGCCCTTGACGTCCGGCTGGGGTAGAGGGGTGGGAGGTGAGGGAAGGCATGCCAAGGCTGGGGCTAAGGCGTGGGGAGGGGCTGCGAAGCCGGCGGCCCGGCATCCTCCCTCCCCCTCCTTCCTCTGTCTGCCGTCCCCGCCCCAGTTCCTGCAGAGGAACAGCTGCGAGGAGGGGGCTAAGGTGGAGGGGGAAGGGAGGGAGACTGGGGCGCCCACCTCCAACGGAAAGGGGGATCGGCTCGGCTTGAGGGGGTCCCCTCAATTGAACCCCAGTGCCAGGCACCTTTAGGAGAGGGGCTGGAAAAGAGGCTAAGCCTGCATCCAAAGGCCCCTCATCCGCCAGCTCCTCACACTGTTAGGGGCGCCGGCTCCAGTTTCCAGTTGTGAGGTGCTGTCAATCTTCTCCCATACACTTCAAGCCCCCACGCTGTGACAGCACCCACACAATGGGAGAAAGCATGTATGTGTATGCATGTACGTGTGTACGTATATGTTGTCTTATAGTGTTTGTGTGAATCAATGCACAAATATACATGCAAGCCTCCCTCCATGCTACAACCACACACACACAAATCGTTCAAGGATGTGTGCTGCGTGTATCTGAGTTTGTCCCCATTCCAACCCATATAACCTCCATGACCACCCATATCACACAGAAATAAGACCTTGTGTGTTGTGTTTTTCCGTGCCACACAAGCCCCTTGTGAACATACACACAAAAATACTCATATTTATAAGTGTGATGTCCACCTAAAGATTCTCCTAACAACACAACCTTTCCCCCACTACCCTTCTCTCGCCTAACTCCACCCTATACTCATCTATCAGAGAGAGCCTCTCTGTGGGTGTATGCAAAGTGTGCATGTGCATTTATATACATATAGACACAACTACTCCCCCTTATCACAGGTATAAAACACAAAAGTCACATGCATGAATAGTACACATGATGTGCCTATCAGAATAGACATGCATATGTACATATGTAAATGAACCATCCTTTTGACCACATATATCACACCAAGAAAGCACAGATGTATTGTGGTGTGTGTATACATATATATACAAAAGTACCAACACACTCAGAGGTCACCAAAAAATCTGGTGCGTGTGGGCGAGTGGTCATTTGTGCATGTGTGTGTTCATGGGCATACAGTCCCTTTCTGGTCATGGAGCAACCCTGCATATATATTTCTTGTACATATATATATACACACACAATAGTCACTTGGTAAGTTGGTTATTCAAGGAGCATTTATTAAATGCTTGGTAGGTGCCAAGGACCCTGCTATTTCCCCCTCCTCTTTCTTTGCAGCTCAAGCTGGGCCCCCAGCCCCTCCTAGGGAGGAAAGCCCTCCAAGGGCTCCCACAGAGCCCTGGTCAGCCTGGGGCTGTTGTACACCAGACATGCAGCAGAAGGACTGAACCCCAAGGGAATGATGAGTAGAAGCTTCCAAGCCTGGGCATAAGAGGTCAAGTATGAGAGCCCACCATGCCTCACAAAGCTGTCTGGCAGAGCAGCTCCAATAGGCTGAAGCTCCCTAGCAAACCCAGGAGCCCCACCCCCTGGGCACAGTGGGAATAGAGATTTCTGAGCCAAAGCTGAGACTTTCATCTGCTACATCCCAGACTTTCACCCAGGAGGCTTTAACTGCTCTCTCTTCTGGCTTTTATTCAATCCTTGGGATGTGACACCCACCCCAGGGGCTGTTTTCTCAGAAAGTTTTATTTAACTTACTGAATAATTTATCATGCCTTCCACTTTACTCAACCACAAATAAACATTTATTTACAACTATTTCACTTAAAATTAATTTCTAGGTACAATATGTTCACGACAATTTAATCAATTTAAACAAACACATATTAAGCTTGTACTGAGTGCCAGCTAGGCACAGTTCTAGGCACTGGGGCTAAGTAAAGTTGTTGTTCAGTTGTGTTAAACTCCTCATGCCCCCATTTGGGGTTTTCTTTTCAAGGATCCTGGAGGGGGTTTTTCCATTTCCTTCTCCAGCTCATTTTACAGGTGAGGAAACTGAGGCAATCAGGGTTAAGTGACTTGCCCAAGGTCACGCTGTTAGAAAGTGTCTGAGACCAGATTTAAACTCGCAAAGATGATCCTTCCTGACTCTAAGCCCAGGCTCCTATCCCCTTCCCCACCTAGCTTCCCCAAGGCACTGGGGATACAACAGAAATTAAATAGGTTTTCCTCCCTATGAGTTTTCATTCTATCAGAGGGAAACAAAAAGCACTTAGGTATGTACTAAATAAATCCAAACACACACAGTAGAAGGGGGACAAAGGCTTGAGCAGCTGATGGCCTCATGAAGGAGGTAGTGCTTGAACAGAGCAGTGAAGGAAACTTGGGAATCTTAATGATGGACACATGACAAGAGAGTGTATTCCAGGCATGGGAAACAGCTAGTGCTAAGGTAATAAGACTGGAGATGTGGGTGGGAGTCAGGTTGTGAAGAGCTTTAAATGCCAAACAAATGAGTTGTTACCTGGTGCTAGAGGTCATCAGGAGCCACAGCTGTTTATCAAGTAGAGGGGTGACAAGGTCACCTGCACCTTAGGAGAATTACCTTGATAGCTGTGTGTAGGACAGATCAACATGGTGGGGAAAGGCTTCAAAGAATCACAGAATCAGAGTTGGAAGGGACCACCTTGGCCACCTAGTCCTATCCACCCGTGAAAGGAATCACTGCTATAATACACCGGATGAGTGATCATCCATGCTCTGCTTGAAGAACTCCATGGAGGAGGAGTCGCTGCTTCACTTCTGGGTAGTTCTAATTAGGAAATTTTTTCCTGACTCCAAACCTAAATTGGCTTCTTTGGAACTTCTGCCCAATGCTCCTAATTCTGCCTCCTGGGGGCAAATAGAATATGTGTGATAGCTCTTCCACCTGACGGCCCTTCAAGTGTTTGAGATGCCATCTGCAATTCCAACAGCTATGGTTCCTTTCACTGATCCTCAAACGTCTAAAGGTAGGAGGATCGATCAGAGGAATGTTTTCCATGACTACTCATGTATAACTTATTTTGAAATGCTTGAGTTCTAGTGGGTGGGGGTGGGAATGGAGGAGGAAGAGAAGTTGGAACACAAATTTTTTTTTAAATTGATGTTAAAATTTGTTTTTACATATATTTTGGAAAATAAAATTCTATTCAATAAAAAAATTAAATTAAAACAATTTTTAAAGAGGCTATTGCAATAATCAGGCAAGAATTTAAGTAGTTCTAAACTAGGGTGGAAGCCAGGTAAATGAAAAGAGAGGAAGAGAGACAGAGAGATGTTGGACATGTTGAAACAAGATGGCAATCAATTGGGCAACTGGGTATGAAGGTTGAGTGAGAATGAGGAGTCAAAGATGACACTTAGAACCAAGGGAAAGTACTGTCATAAAAACCCAAAGAGGAGAGAATATCCCATAGGAGAGGCTGATTGATAGTGTCAAATGGTAGCAAGGGGTAAAGAAGGAAGAGGATAGAGTAAAGTACATCTGCTTTAGCTATTAAGAGGTCATTTGGGGGCAGCTAGGTCTCACAGTGGATAAAGCACTGGCCTTGGATTCAGGAGGACCTGAGTTCAAATCCGGCCTCAGACACTTGACACTTACTAGCTGTGTGACCCTGGGCAAGTCACTTAACTCTCATTGCCCCACCAAAAAAAAAAAGAGGTCATTTGGTACCTTTGGAGAAAGTTTTAACAGAGTAATGAGGTAGGAAACCAGAATGAAGAGGATTCAGAAGAAAAGAAGAAGAGAGGAAATGGAAAATCAGAGGATTTAGAGCTAGAAAGGATCTCAGAGACCATGTACAAATGGGTATACTGAGCCCCAGACAGGGGAAGTGGCTTACCCCAAATTAAACATATAAGTAAGCAGCAGGGTTGGCCCTTTGATTCCCAATCCATTGCTTTTCCCACTGTACCACCTCACAATGTAGCTGAGAAAGGAAGGAAAGCAGGGCAGCTAGGTGGCACAGTGGATAGAGCACCAGCCCTGGAGTCGGCAGGACCTGAGTTCAAATCCAACCTCAGACACTTGACACTTACTAGCTGTGTGACCCTGGGCAAGTCACTTAACCCTCAATGCCCTGCAAAAAAAAAAAAAAAAAAAAAGGAAGGAAGGAAGGAAGGAAAGCTCTAGGGCAACAATTTAAGAGGATGAGATGAAAGGTTGAAATTTTAAAAATTAAATGGAGGATATTTGACTGTATTTGTAGGCGACTGAAAAGGAGATAAGAATTTGATGATTATTAGTAAGAGAACAGAGATAATAATGGGGAAAATCTGTTGCTGTGATGGGCTGGATGTTTTGAAGATAATTGGGATTAAGTGACTTGCTCAGGTTCACACAGCTACTAACTGTCAGGCATCTGAAGCCAGATTTGAACTCACATCTTCCTGACTCTAGGGCCAGTGCTCTATCCATTGGGCTACCTACCTAGCTGCCCCTCATGGGGCATGTAGAGGGAAAGGGATCCAGAGATTGCCCTTGGCCAGCCTCTTTTTCATCAGAGATTGCAATAAAGGAGGAGATGGTAGCCGATATTGTCAAGGGCTTCTGAGATGAGAAGAAGAGGGATCTCGGGGAGAATGGCCTCAGTTTTCTAGATGAAGGATGGGTCAAAGTAAAGACTTCTTCATCTCCTTTATGCCCCTTCTTTTGTCAATTCACCCATTTTTGTGTTTGGGGTTCCACCTCCCAGAGTAATACTGCAGTGCATGTCCTACTGATCTTGGTTTTCATCAGTTTGAAGAAGGGGAAGTTGAGGATGAGGGCTGTATTCTATTTTATTTTGGTGTCCCTCGTGTTAACACAGTGCCTCACACACAGTCAGTAATACATGCTCTTTGCACATAGTGGGTTCTTCAGAATTGGTTGTTGGGCTAGATTAGATCGGTCTTTCCAATATTCTTTGGAATGTCTTAAATATATCACTTCTTGTTCATGACAATGCAGTATTCTATTACATCAACAAACCCTGGCTTATTCAGTTGCTCATAGGCTACAATATATAAAAATACTTTTAATAGAACAGCGAAGGGCCCCAGCTTCTGGGCGGGACGGGGGAGAGGGGGGGCCGCGGCCTCCAGGCTTGCTGGTTATATTCTTCCTACAGTGGCGGAGTGGAAGACCCCAGTTTTCTGCTCCTTCATTGGCCTGGGTTGCCTTTCTATACTTCAGTTTAAGTCTAGCTATTTCTCCTAACAATTAAGTAATAAATAACTAAATTAAAGGGACTATTTGTAAAAATGTTGGCTCACACTGTAAGAATTCTTTTATTACTTCAATAACCTGTGATTTTTGCGAGTCTGGATGCTCCTTCCATGAACCTACACCAGGTGGTCTTTCTGACTTAGAAACTTGTCCCAGAGACTTGCTGTCAGAAGTGTCCCTAATGTGAGAACATGAATACCCTGAGGACAGGAATTGTTTTTGCCTTTTCTTTATATCCTCGGTGCTTATCATTGTACCTCAATGCTTATTGAACTTACTGACTTTTGTTGTTCTTACTGGAATGGCTTGCCATTTCCTTCTCCAGCTCATTTGACAGATAAGAAAACGGAGGCAAACAGGGTTAAGTGACTTGCCCAGGGTCACACAGCCAGTAAGTGTCTGAGGCCAGATTTGAGGCAAATAGGCCTTTATCCCAGGGCACTAGCATCCCACGGGGATATACTTCATACCTGGGAAGGCAGGCTTCCTCTTTTTGAAGGCCACCAGCTTTGCACCTCTTCCCAAGGGCCTTCTTTCATTGGTCCATGACACTCTTAGACCCAAGCACTCCTGCTGGCAACCCTAGGGTCCTGTCCTTCCCCCAAAACCCATGAAAATGAGATTGAGGGGATGAGCTGTCTCTTCTCCCAAAGTCCAGTCACCCTGTCTGCCTCGCTGTTGTGACCACACCCTACAATTGTTTTAGTTCTAGAGTTAAAAAATCCTACTTCTATCTCTGGTTGAAGTGGCTTTAAAAAAAAAAATTATTCTGCAGCCAACCTGATGATTTGAGGCTTCTCTATACTAAGCTGAGCTCAGTCATCTGAGTTCATCAGAGAAGGACGAATACTGTGTTTCAAAAAATACCCAAGCAACCAGGACACTGCCCTACAGAGCTATTGATGGAATTCAAATTCTCGTTTGTATTTTGAAAAAAATAACAGTTTCACAGTTAAATAAAACTGCTTCCTGTGTTTTGGTTTTAGAACCAGTTCAAAAATAATAAATGTGGTTCTGTAAGAGAGTTTCTATCTAAAGATACAGGTGATTATCCCTAAAAGGGTGGAGACAAGCCCGTTGATATCCTCTACTTTAACTTAAAACAAATATATCATTGGCTTATTTCCCATCATTCCTCTTCACACACCTCATGTTACAGCCAAATAGGCCTCTTCACACTTGGCCTTCTATCTCCTTCCTTTGCATAACTGGTACCCACCCCTCACTCCACACTCCCTTCCCCTGCTTCTGCCCCCACCTGCCCCATACCTGAAATATGCTTCCTCACTTCCAGATCTTAAGAATCTCTGCAAGCTGTGTGACCCTGGGCAAGTCACTTAACACCAATTGCCTCAAAAAAAAAGAAAAGAAAAAAGAAAAGAATCTCTGCGGGGCAGCTAGGTGGTGAAGTAGATAAAGCACTAGCCCTGAATTCAGGAGGACCTGAGTTCAAATTTGGCCTTAGACACTTGACACTTACTAGCTGTGTAACCCTGAGCAAGTCACTTAACTTTCATTGCCCAGCAAAAAAAAAAAAGAATCTCTGCAAGACTCAGTTTGGGAAGCCTTTCCTTTTCCTGATTCCCCTAGTTGTTAATGGGTTCTCTGTCCTCAGATTATACTGAATTTAGTAACCATAACCATCACAATAACAGCTAATATTTATATAGTGCATGAAGGCCCCCATCCCCTGTTACCTGCACTATTGCCATGACCTCTTACTCTAAACCTCTTGTCCCTCTGATCCATCCTCCACACAGCTGCTAAAATAGATTTGGCTAAAGTGCCATGTCCTTCCTAGATCATGAGGGTGAAGTGGCTCACTACCGTGACTAGGATAAAATAACTTTGTATTTAAAATCCTTCATCACTGGGCTCTAGCCTTTCTTTGTTTTTTTTGTTTTGTTTTGTTTTTAGTGAGGCAATTGGGGTTAAGTGACTTGCCCAGGGTCACACAGCTGGTAAGTGTTAAGTGTCTGAGGCCAGATTTGAACTCAGGTACTCCTGACTCGAGGGCCGGTGCTCTATCCACTGGGCCACCTAGCTGCCCCTCTAGCCTTTCTTTGCAGAAATTTTACTTCATTCACCCATGAGCTCCATCCTCTATCAAAACAAGTAAACAAGGGGGCAACTAGGTGGCAAAGTGGATAGAGCACCGACCCCGGATTCAGGAAGACCTGAGTTCAAATCCAACCTCAGACACAACACTTACTAGCTGTGTGGCCCTGGGCAAGTCACTTAACCCCAACTGCCTCACCAAACCCCCCCAAAAAAAAACAAACAAAACCAAAAACAAAACAAGTAAACAAGTCAACCTGCACTTCCTTCTTGGTGATGTCCTCATCTCCTGCCTGCAGACTTTTATTCAGGCTTTTGTACATGCCCACACTACTCAACCTCCTCATCTCCACTTCTTGGAATCTCTAGTATCATTCAGGGCTCATTTAAGATGACACACAAGGGCAGCTAGATGGCGCAGTGGATAGAGCACCAGCCCTGGAGTCAGGAGGACCTGAGTTTAAATCCGGTCTCAAACACTTAACACTTACTAGCTGTGTGACCCTGGGCAAGTCACTTAACCCCAATTGCCTCACCAAAAAAAAAAAAAAAAAGACGACACACAAATGCTTTTCTGCCTTCCCACTTGAAATTATTTTCTGTTTATTGTGTGTACATATGTACATGTGTATCCAAATATTAAAACATATGTGTGTACACATGTGTGTACCTATATAGTTGTTGATTGGTCACATATGACTTTGTGAAACCATTTGGGATTCTCTTGGCAAAGACACTAGAGTGGTTTGCCATTTCCTTATCTAGCTCATTTTTCTTTTTCTTTTTTTTCTTTTTTTTTTTTTTTTGGTGAGGCAGTTGGGGTTAAGTGACTTGCCCAGGGTCACACAGCTAGTAAGTGTTAAGTGTCTGAGGCCGGATTTGAACTCAGGTACTCCTGAATCCAGGGCCGGTGCTCTATCCACTGCGCCATCTAGCTGCCCCTATCTAGCTCATTTTTCAAAGGCAAATGGGGTTAAGTGACTTGCCCAGCATCATACAGATAATAAGTGTCTGAGGTCAGATTTGAATTCAACTCTTCCTGACTCCAGGCCTGGAACTCTAATCCACTCTGCCACATGTGCGTATACACGTGTGTATGTATGTGTGTATGTATGTGTATGTGTGTATGGTGTGTGTATGGTGTATGTATGATGTGTGTATATACATATAGAGGCACATACATGCATTGATCAAGCACCTACTATGGTCCAGGCACTGTTCTAAGCAATGGGAATATAAAAAGAGGCAAAAGACAGTGTGCTTGCAAGGAGCTCACAGTCTAATGGGGGAGACAACAAACAAATGTAGATGGATGGATGGATGGATGGATGGATGGATGAATGGATGGATGGATGGATGGATGGATGGATGGATGGATGGATGGATGGATGGATGGATGGAGAAAAAAGAGAGAGAGAGAGGGGAAATAATGAACTGAGGGAAGATATTAGAATGAAGAGGGATTGGGAAAGGCTTCCTGTAGAAGATGAGATTTTAATTGGGACTTAAAGGAGGTCAGGAAAGCCAGAAGGCAGAGATGAGGAGGAAGAATATTCCAGGCATGGGACAGCATATAAAGCATCTCTACTGTTTTGTCTCTGTTGAGCATTCCTGCTGTTTTATGTTGCTCTCTGCTACCATCTGCTGGGTTCCAGCTATCTACCCTTTTCAGGGCCAGCTGCTGCTCTCTACTACCATCATCTGGTATGTCATCATTAAAAAGCCTATATAAACCACATACAAGCTTATCATATATATACAGGCAGCAAGAAGCAACAGCTAGCGGAATGCCCTAGGCTAAGAATAAGTCTGTTAACTGCCTGTACCTGGTACTTATTCAAAGTCTATGTCTCAGACAACAATGTAGCAAGGTTAATTCTGACTGATACCTTGTTTCCCCAAAACATGCATACATACACACATACGTGCATGCATACATATACTTGCCTATACAATGCACCCATATATAAGCATACACACACACATACATATCTGTGTATACATACACACACACATATATTTGAAACCTGGAAGCCTCCTACCTTTCCAGTCTTCTTACAACTTCCTCCTCCCCCAGGCATGCTTTGATCCAGTGAGCCTGGCTTCCAGGCTGTGCCTCTCATAAGATGTTCCATCTCCCAAAGGCATTTTTACTGCCTGGAATGCTCTCCCTTGTGGCCTCTTCTGTCTCAGCTAAAATCTGACCTTCTGCAAGAAGCCTTCATCAATCTTGCCTTTCCTCAGAAAGTGTCTCTCAAGTTCTCCTGTCTGTACCTTGTTTGTACACAGCTGTTGGTACACTTGTCTCCTCCATTAGACTGAATTCCTTGAGAGGAAGGACTTTTTTTTGGTCTTTGTATCCCCAGTGCTTAGCCCAGAGTATATGCTTACTAGCTGTGTGACCCTGGGCAAGTCACTTAACCCTCATTGCCCTGCGAGGAGGAGAAGAAGAAGAAGAAGAAGAAGAAGAAGAAGAAGAAGAAGAAGAAGAAGAAGAAGAAGAAGAAGAAGAAGAAGAAGAAGAAGAAGAAGAAGAAGAAGAAGAAGAAGAAGAAGAAGAAGAAGAAGAAGAAGAAGAAGAAGAAGAAGAAGAAGAAGAAGAAGAAGAAGCTATGGCCATCAACCTCTACCCCTAGGTTCACATTCCTGACTTTATTAGGACTATTTACCAACAACAAAACTTAGCCCAGTTTTGTTTCTCTCTTCCCAGCACAGAACAGTTGTCTCTCTTCATATACCTTGTATTTATATATCCTTGGATATGTTTTATCACTGCAAATAGCTGGCATTTAAATAGTGCTATAAGGCTTTACAAAATGCTGTCTTATCTGTTCTTCACAACAGCCCTGCAAAGTAGATGCTATTATTATCATCCCCATTCCACAGTTTAGGAAACTGAGGCTGAGAGGGGTTAAACGTCTTTCCTAGGATTATATAGCTAATAAGTGCCCAATGCAAGATTTGAACCTAGATCTTCCTGATTTTAACTCCAGAATTCTATTCACTGCACCATCCAGCTGTTCCACAGAATGTAAGCTCTTTGAAGTCAGGGACTTTGTTGCCTGGCATTTTTTTTTTTTTTTTGCTGGTCTAGACCTTAACTTAAGAGCTTTATAAAACTGCCCAAACCCAGTTGTTCATGGCTTCAAGGTCACATTGCCTCTCATTTTGCATGTATTGGTATCATATCAAGGCTGATTGAACTGTAAAAGAGCCACAGTTAAATTTTTGTCCAATATAATAGAATCAAGTTGATTTGAATGGAATCAATTCAGGGAAAAGAAAAGGTGTCTCTTCAATTTCTGGATTGAGATTGTGGGGGGTTTTTTTGTGTTGTTTTTTTTTTTTTTAAGTGAGGCAATTGAGGTTAAGTGACTTGCCCAGGGTCACACAGCTAGTAAGTATTAAGTGTCTGAGGCCGGATTTGAACTCAGGTACTCCTGACTCCAGGGCCGGTTCTCTATCCACTGCGCCACCTAGCTGCCCCGAGATTGTGTTTTAATTGAATCAAAGCCATTATAATTGTTGTCCAACCTGACAAGAGAGGCCCTGTCAGTTGCAGAATTTGTAAATGTGTCACAGGTGAGTGGCGTAACTGAAATTGGCTGAAATGTTTTGGAAGGTTATATGCTTAACTGTTTCACTAAAAAGCTAAGATGTCTTATTTGATCTGTGTCTGACCCTTTACCGAAGATTTGTCCAAATCTAGAACACTCCATTTTTTCAAACTTAAGTTTTAAATGAAGAATAAAGGATCTTTCCTTCTGCTTGGCATTAGGGCAAGGCATCAGGCCCAGAGATCTCCAGTTTCACATTACTATTAAATCCTAGACTGAATTTAATCCCTCCCACTCAGAAAAAAAAATCTAATTTATGTTTTTAAAATCCTAGAATGATAGATTTAAATCTGGAAGTGAACATAAGGGGGAATGAACAAAATGGGAGCCACTGAAAATAGAACAAAACCTGGGGAGGAGGCCGTCAGACATGAGTCATTTACAAATGGCTTTTTATTCAGACTTTGAGCCTTATTTCCCTATCTGAAGGGCAGAGGGTATTTTTGTTTGTTTGTTTGTTTTGTGGGGCAATGGGGGTTAAGTGACTTGCCCAAGGTCACACAGCTAGTAAGTGTCAAGTGTCTGAGGCTGGATTTGAACTCAGGTACTCCTGACTCCAGGGCTGGTGCTCTATCCACTGCGCCACCTAGCCCCCCCCCCAAGGGTATTTTTAACAAACTTGTCTCTAAAGTCTCTTCCAGTTCTGGTAAGAGGAATTAAGACCAGTCTCATGAAGCCATAGATTCAGAGTCGGAAGGGATCTTAGCAGTCCCAAAACCCAACCTCCTCATTTGATAGATGAGGAAACAGCGATAGAGGGTAAGAGACTTGCCCCAAATCGCTCAGGCAATAAGATGGGATTTGAACCCAGGTCCTCTGATTCGCCAAAAGCTCATGTCCTTTCCACTGTACTATGATTCAGAGTATAAATCTAGGAGTACAGGAACCTTTTCCTATGTCTCTTCATATTGCCATGTTCAATCAATTATAAACAATGCTTGGTCCTGAGGATACAGACAGGTAGGAAGGAAGGAAGGAAGGAAGGAAGGAAGGAAGGAAGGAAGGAAGGAAGGAAGGAAGGAAGGAAGGAAGGAAGGAAGGAAGGAAGGAAGGAAGGAAGGAAGGAAGGAAGGAAGGAAGGAAGGAAGGACCAATTTTGTATGGGATTCTCTGCTAATTGGTGGTGATTGATTACTCAATGCCCCACTCCTCATGAGGGATGGGCAGCGTTGGTGAGAGTAGAAGAGAAGAGAGATGCTATTTTCTTTTGGATTCTAACTTCAAGATAAAAGATGGAGATTTTATGTTCTCAACATCCAGAAAAAAAGAACTGTGAATTATGAATGCAGATTGAAAGATACTGTTTCTACTTTTGGACTTTTTTCCCTTCTTTTTTGAGGTTTTTCCCTTGTGCTCTGATTCTTCTTTCACAAGATGACTAACATAGAAATATGTTTAATGTGATTGTACATATACAACCTATATCAGACTGCTTTCCATCTTGGGGAGGAGGGAGGGAAGAGAGAGTGGAAGAAAAATTTGGAACTGAAAATCCTGTGAAAACAAATGTTGGAAACTATCCTTATATGTAACTGGAAAATAATAAAATACTTTAAAAAATAAATTGGGTTTTGAAGGCAAAAAAAAAAAGATGGACATTTTAATGTTTCTTGGTTGCTAAAGGGAGAGAATGACTCTGAGAAGAAGTTGGCATGAGAGAAACTGGCAGTTTCTATCATATCCCTATTCCTAGCTTGCTATACTAAAAACCTCAGAGAATTTTCCCCTTGGGTGAGATCTGAGAGTCTCTTTTGGTTGAGCTAAGCTATCTGTCTCCCAAGGAGAGAATTCCTTCAATCTGCATTGTCTGGTATATATTCTCCTATGTATACTTTCTCTGCTTTCTGTTTTCCTGGTGACTTGGATAAATGAGTTTATTTTTGAGTTCTTTCTCTCTCTCTCTCTCTCTCTCTCTCTCTCTCTCTCTCTCTCTCTCTCTCTCCATATACATATAATATGTATGTATGTATGTATATATTATGGTCCCAGGCCACCCCAGAAGTTCTCTGGGGTACATCAAAGAACCTTTTCCTTGAGAAACTAAACCAAAGGACAGATACGCCTAAAGAGATAAGTGGAACCCGATTAGGACTGAGCTAGCTCCAGAACCATCACCCTTCTTTCCAGTCTCCCTCACCCCTGGGGAGATGTTTGGGTGTGGCTACTGCCTTTGTGCCGGGAGGAGCAGAGAGATGGCTTGAGAAATCCACAGCCACCCCTCACCCAACAACCCCAGCCACCACCAGTGGGGGATGGTCCTCCCTCAATAAGGGAACTTTCCACAGTGAGACGATCACCTCATCAGAACACCATCGGACCTCTATAAAAGTATCTGCCTGTCTCCTGCTCTAGGAGATTGGTATCTCAGAGCCATGCTCTGTGCCATGCTTTCTCCCCATGAGAAGCCCAAGGATTTCTCTCTTGGTTTCCCTTCCCCAGCCCCTGAATAAACTGTTATCTTATTCTATTGTATTTGTGTGCAAGAGGGTATAATTCTTTTTTTTTTTTTTTTGCAGGGCAATGAGGGTTAAGTGACTTGCCCAGGGTCACACAGCTAGTAAGTGTCAAGTGTCTGAGGCCAGATTTGAACTCAGGTACTCCTGAATCCAGGGCTGGTGCTTTATCCACTGCACCACCTAGCTGCCCCGGGTATAATTCTTTAAAGAGGAATTCCTAAGGACCCCAACCCCTACCCTATCTCAAACCCCCTACCCTACTTCTCCCACAACATATGTTTAGCATGTAGTATGCATGTGTGCATGTGCATGTGTATATGTATATATGTGTATATACATACACTTATTATATGCTATATATTTGGTATATAAATATATTCACTAGGGAACTGGCATTTGGTGAGAAAGGAGCCTAGCTCTGAATAGAAATTCATACATATGTGTATTTATGTGTATATGCATGCATGCATACATACATACATGCACACATGTATGTATTGTCTATCTATCTAAACCTGGGGGTTCTCCTTTTCCCATTAGGGAATAGCAATCAGGACTTTAGTGTGACCCTAAAAATTACAGCTCCTAGACTAGTAACATTTAAGGGAGCTGGCAGATATCAGTCTAGCGTGGTACTCCCTCTTTCTCTGAGGACAGCAGAGCGCACGGCCGGTAGGTCTTCAGGCAGAGGGTGAATGCCCTTGCCAGGGGTTTATAGAGGAGATTCTTGTTCAGGCGTGTGCTCGATTAGAGAGCTGCTGGGATTCCTTTCAGCTTGGAGAGTCTCTGAACCTCTGGTTTTCTAAATGATTATAGCCCCATGGGGCATCAAGTGACACTGGGACATTCCTTCTTTCATACAGACACATTTATATTTTTTTTGCCCCATAACAATTTCAGGGACTCGTTTTTAAAGTTCTACACAAATCCCTGCATTAGACTAATCTCCAGATTCACCCTGAAAGCAAAACTAACAAAGCTGTTAAAGCACCCCCCTCTGCATTCCTCTTCTTAACGGACCGGGCCTTACCTGCTGCTCTTAGTACACAACAACCCATCTAACACCTCCACGTCTTTGCACAGGCTGCCCCCTGCGTCCCTTTCCCAGCACCGGAACTTGATCTGTCTTCTGAAACACCAAATTAGTTGTTTGTGTCTGTGTGAACTTGGCTGTCTTTGATGTTTGCCTAACTTAGCCCAAATTACTATCTTCTCCTTTCAAGATGTAGGATTCAACTATTCTGAACTTACGAAGCTCCTTCCAGGATTTAGAGAATTTTTATAGAAAGAAAGAAAGAAAGAAAGAAAGAAAGAAAGAAAGAAAGAAAGAAAGAAAGAAAGAAAGAAAGAAAGAAAGAAAGAAAGAAAGAAAGAAAGGAAGGAAGGAAGGAAGGAAGGAAGGAAGGAAGGAAGGAAGGAAGGAAGGAAGGAAGGAAGGAAGGAAGGAAGGAAGGAAGGAAGGAAGGAAGGAAGGAAGAAAGGAAGAAAGAAAGAAAGAAAGAAAGAAAGAAAGAAAGAAAGAAAGAAAGAAAGAAAGAAAGAAAGAAAGAAAGAAAGAAAGAAAGGAAGGAAGGAAGGAAGGAAGGAAGGAAGAAAGAAAGGAAGGAAGGAAGGAAGAAAGAAAGAAAGGAAGAAAGGAAGGAAGGAAGGAAGAAAGGAAGGAAGGAAGGAAGGAAGAAAGGAAGGAAGGAAGGAAGAAAGGAAGGAAGGAAGGAAGGAAGAAAGAAAGGAAGGAAGGAAGGAAGGAAGGAAGGAAGGAAGGAAGGAAGAAAGAAAGAAAGAAAGAAAGAAAGAAAGAAAGAAAGAAAGAAAGAAAGAAAGAAAGAAAGAAAGAAAGAAAGAAAGAAAGAAAGAAAGAAAGAAAGAAAGAAAGAAAGAAAGAAAAATATTTTTTAAAATGGCTAATCGTGATTTCATTAAGGAGAAGGGCTAGATGAAGGCCCCAGCCACAGGATGATGGCAGGCAGACCCAAAATATTTAGTGACTCAGGCAATTTGTTAAATGGAAAGAATTCCCTTTTCCAATAAAGTACCTTTTTCCCCCCAAACACCCACCTTTCCCTCAATTATCTCCCTTCCACTTTTTCCTTTGATGATTCTCCTTCAATTCAACTCAACAAATACTTCTTAAGCTCCTTCTAAGTACCAAGCACCAGTGCTAGGCTCAAAATGAAAGGATCTTTTCCCTCAAGAAGTTTATATTTGGGAGTGGGGGGAGGCAGTGAGGTAAGGAGTCAGAGGTGAAGAGAAATAATATTTGCACCAAAGGAGGATACTACTGTTGACCTTGACCCTTGGTGATTTGTGTAGCTCTAAGGGGCATCAAACTTTAATTAATGAGGAAAAATGAATAATTCACAGGAGTATGAGAATATTTGTATGAACTGATACAAAGTGAAATTAGGAGAATGAGGAAAATGGAATATGCAATAATGACATCAATGGAAATGGAGAACCACAAAAAAGTGGAACTGAATCATGCGTAATTATAATGATCAAGCTTTGCCCTGAGAAAGAAATAGGAAAATGCATTTCTATCCCTTCTTTACAGAGGTGGGGGACTATGGGTGTGAAATACTGCACATACTGTAGGACTTTATATGTTGTTTAGTTTTACTCAATTGCTTTTATCCCCTTTGTTATGAGGGATGACTTTCTGGGTGGGGGAGTAGGGAGGGATATATTTGGAAAATTAAGATGGTATAAAAACAAATGATATGAGCAAAGACAGCATGTCATAGGGCATAGTGGGAAAGTCCTGAGTTTCAGTTCTGATTCTGATGTATACTGACTAGAAGACTCTAGACTACTCTTCCTAACTTCTAAGTGCCCCAGGCAACTTTCTAAAACTAAAGAAAGGTGGTTCCCCAAGTAGGTACCTAGGCATCGAGGTGGTACAGTGGATAAAATATTGGGCCTGGAGTCAAGAAGATCTGAGTTCAAATCTGAACTCGGACAATACCTGTGTGACCCTGGAAAAGTCTGTCTCAGTTTTCTCAACTGTGAAAAGGGGATTAAAAAAAAAGAAAAGGGGATAATAATAGCAAGGGTTGGTGTGAGGATCCAGTGAGGTATTTGTAGGGTCTTTAGCCCATAGTAGGTGCTTAATAAATGTTTATTTCCTTCCTATTCTAGTGAAATCATAGCTTGTCTCCTTTCATCTCAAATTTTTTTTTCAATATCCTGCAGCAAAGCCCAAGTTTATTTCTAGACTCCAAGCTTTGGGAAATAACTCTGTCCCCCACTTAGAAAGATACCTTCAGATGGGGAAACTGGTGTTCTATCATGTGGCAAATATAGTCAGTCATAAAGAAGGAGAACAGAGGAACAGGCCATCTGGAGCCACCAAAGCCTTTCTAACCTACTGTCCTTGAGAATGTGGACTTTGATATTTGTGCAGAGTAGCCCTAGGAGAATCAGGTACTATAGGCCAAGAGCTGGCGGCATCGAGTTAGACTGTCAAGGGATTGGAAGTGAAAATTCACATTCATTCAGGTGGACTAACCAGCGGCTGATGTTCATTATCAGTGATGGAGAAAGAATTACATTTTTCTTTTTTTCTCTCTCTCTCTTGTCCCATATCATTCATTCATTTATTCCAAATAGTACCCAAAGATCGGGGTTTCATCAACTCTCCAAACATGGAAGCAGGCCTAATGAGAGGGGAGATTTTGTTCCACCTGCCCAGATAAAAGGACAATCTCTCATCCCACCCCTGCTGATGCAGCCTCAGCATAACTCTGCTAGCTGGTTGTCTTGAACAGCGGCCATCCTCTGGTTGCTATGGAAACCAGTTTCAGGTCCAGCTCTTCAGTCCTTGGTCTCTCTCCCAAGAGATGCCCTCCCATTCCTCTTTCCAGCTGCCTCAGCAATAGTTCGAGGGTTGAAACAAGAAAGCAGGGAGGGCCTTAAGGGACCTAGGTTCTCAAGGATGTGTGACATTGCAAGGAAAACGGGGTGCCAGGAGAAAAGCAAAACCTGCCCCATTGGGGTTCAAAGCCCTCCTGTGCACATCTTGTCCGTGTCCTTTCAGAAATCCTCCACTGCGCATCTGCCCAACGTCCATGACACCTTCCTCCGGGTCTTGTCTTGTTATCTCTGGGGCTGTCCGTCTCTCATCCCGCGGCCTCTGTCACCGTCTTCCACGTTGGATTGGAGGACAAGGATGGTCTTTGGTCTCTTTTTTGCACGCTCCGCTTAGCGGGTGCTTGCACACAGTAGGCACTTAATAAATATTTGCTAATTGAGCGACTGAATGAGGAGCTAACAAAGGAGATGGAGAAGGGGCGGGCAGAGAGGTCGGAGGAGACTCAGGGTAGAGATGGGGTCATAAAACAGAGAAGGAGCGCCTTGGAAGCGCTCGAGGCCTGGGCCCCCGCTGCCTGGCGCGCCCCCTCCCGGAGAGCTCCTCCTCCCCAGAGCCAAGGACACTGAACCCCGCCCTCGCTCCTAAGGCTGAGTCAAGATAGTAACCAAACACGTCGAGGGATGTGCGCGTGCGCACCTTTCAGAGCGGCTCCTTACTCTCTGCGGTCCTGCGCATGCGAATCTCCCTTTTTTCTAACTTTCCCTGCCCTTCGGAGGGCAAGGGCTGGGGAAACAAGCATGCGCATAAGCGTTTAATAGCCCAGCCTGTGGCCATCTTTTATGCTGGCAGAAAGCTGGGGGAGTCCATGCTGGGTAAAGGAGTCAGCCAGACTGACTTCCACAGACATGGTCTTTTTCCCGCAAAACCCCTCTCTTCCCCATTATCTTGTGTTTTTTATTCTTTCATATATTTTTAGTATTCCAAATGCTGTTTCTTTGCCCATGAGGTAGCTCACGGGCTTGATTCTTTCGCCATCTTCCCCTCCGTTTGTTGTGGGTGCGCCCTTCCGGACAGGAAGTGACGCACTCATTGCCTGCCGGGTTATTTGGGAGCGTGGAGTCGCTGCCCTGACAGCAAAGGTGGTGGAGTTGCGGGGTCTCATTTATGGAGCGCCGGCGCTGCCAGTGTTACCTTGACATGTTCTCCTTCTGGTGAAAGGACTGGAGACTATGGCGGCCCCAACGGAGAGAATCCTGAATGTCAGAAGAGCCGGGCCGGGATGGGCAGGTGAGAACTGACCGGGGCCGCCCCGAGGAAGGACCGGACTCCTTGATTCTGACGCTAAAATCCCGCTCCCCAGAGTTACCGCCGGTCCCTGTTTTTTCTTCTTAATAAATTATTCATTTAACCAGGAATCTCTTAGTGGCCTTTGCTTGATCCTGACCCGAACTTCTTAATCTCATCTAAATTTATTTTAATTTCTCTGAAACCGTCGATGCCACTGATCCCCCCCTTCTCCTGGGTACTCTCTTCTTTCCAGGTCTTCAGGACATCGTCATGAGAGCATTTATGTAGCACCTACTGGATGCCCTGTTTTGCAGTTAATATTTCATTTGATCTTAAGATAACCCTTCGAGGTAGGGGTGATGATTATTCGTATTTTGCAGATGAGGAAACTGAGACACACAGTGGTCAAGTCCTTTGCCTGGGTCACACTGCTATTGAGTCCAAGGCCAAATTTGAATATGGGTCTTCCTGGCTCCGGCCCAGAGCTCTATCCACTCCACCCCACCCCCCCAGCTGCTCTAGCTCCTCTCTCTCTCTCCTGCTTCTTCTACCACTCTGACCACTCTTAAGTCTCCTTTGCCTCCTCTTCATCTAGCCTCACCTGCTGGGACAGCTGGGTGTCACTGTGGATAGAGCACTGGCTCTGAAGTTGGGAGGACCTGAGTTCAAATCTCACCTCAGACGCAACTGTGTGACCCCAGGCAAGCCAGTTAACCCCAGTTGGCTTAAACATTCGGGGCCATCTCCAGTCATCCTGAGAAATATATCTTGCCACTGGACCCAGATGGCTCTGGAGGAGAGAGTGAAGCTGGTGGTCCTGCACAGCCCTCCTTACTTAAATCCAGTTCACTGCAAGTCATGACGTCACTCCTATATCATGATCCTCTTCCAGAATGAAGGACAAACAACAACAAACCTCACCTGCTAGCCATGGGTATCCTCCAGAGCTCTTTCCCTGGTCTCTTTTCTCCCTCTATTCTATTTCTCTTGGTGATCTCATCAACTCACATGGATTCAATTCTCATCTCTTTGCTAATGATTCTCAGATCTCCTTATCCAGCCCTGACCTCTCTCCTGCCCTTCAGATTCACATCCAGCTGTGTCTTGGTCATGTTCAACTGGATTTTCCCTAGACAGCTTAAGCTCAAATGTCCAAACCCTCCTCTCTTCCTGAATTACCTTTTTGAGGACACTTCTCAGGGATCCAAGTTAAAAATCTAAGTGTCATCCTTGACTCTTCATTTTCTCCCCTTCACCCCATTTCCAGTCTGTTGCCAAATCCTGTCATTTCTCCCTTAACATTTCTCATGTGCCCCTTGTTTCCATTGAATTCATGCCTGGAATGTATTAACCTGATGGTTGGTCTCCCTACCTCAAAACTCCCCCACTGGGGTCCATCCTTCATTTAGCTGTCAAATTGCTTTTCCTAAAACACAAGTCTGTGGCTGCTTATTTGGCTCCAGAATCAAATTTAAACTCATGTTTGGCTTTAAAAACATTCTATAACCTGGTAGCCTCCTACCTTTCCAGTCTTCTTACAACTTCCTCCTCCCCCAGGCATGCTTTGATCCAGTGAGCCTGGCTTCCAGGCTGTGCCTCTCATAAGATGTTCCATCTCCCAAAGGCATTTTTACTGCCTGGAATGCTCTCCCTTGTGGCCTCTTCTGTCTCAGCTAAAATCTGACCTTCTGCAAGAAGCCTTCATCAATCTTGCCTTTCCTCAGAAAGTGTCTCTCAAGTTCTCCTGTCTGTACCTTGTTTGTACACAGCTATTGGTACACTTGTCTCCTCCATTAGACTGAATTCCTGGAGAGGAGGGACTTTTTTTTTGGCCTTTGTATCCCCAGTACCTGACACATAGTAGGTACCTAATAAATGCTTGTTGAGACAATTCGAAAGGACTCATGATGGAAAATGTTTTCCACATCCAGAAAAAAGGAACTGTGGATTCTGTTTTGTTTTGTTTTGGTTTGTTTTTTTGGTGAGGCAGTTGGAGTTAAGTGACAGGATCACACAGCTAGTAAATGTTAGGTGTCTGAGGCCAGATTTGAACTCAGGTCCTTATCCACTGCGTCACCTAGCTGCCCAAGACATGACGTATTAGTCACATATGGAGATTTTACCAAAGTAAACTCTGGGTGGAGGCAGTAAGCCAAAGAGAAAATAACCTTTAGGGGTCAACCCTAAGACTTGTCCTTTGGGGACAAGGGTTAGGGTTAGGGTTAGGGTTAGAGTACCTGAGTTCAAATCCGGCCTCAGACACTTGACACTTACTAGCTGTGTGACCCTGGGCAAGTCACTTAACCCCCATTGCCCTGCCAAAAAAAAAAAGAATTATGCCCTCTTGTACACAAATCCAATAGAATAAAATAAGTTTCTTTTGGGTGCTAGGGAAAGGAGACCAAGAGAGAAATCCTTGGACTTCTCATGGGGAGAAGGCATAGCACAGAGGCATGACTCAGATACCAATCTCCCCCAGCAGGAGACAGGCAGATACTTTTATAGAGGACTGATGGAGGTGATCATCTGACTGGAAAGTTCCCTTATTGGGGGAGGACCTTTGAGAAACAACGCTCTAGGCAATTTAACACCCCCAACCTCAAAAGGAGAAAGATGGGCAGGGGCAAGGACAATTTGCTATATGTGATACAGTGTGACTCGAGAAAATAGAGAAGAAAAACTCCCAGTGAACCAGAAATTGGGAACAAGGAGGCAGTTTTGACCTTTTGTCCCCACTTTTGTCTTACCAGTAGGAAAATATGTAAATGATTGAGTTGGCAACTTGAAGGCTCATCAGCCCATGCCCCCCTCCTCTAAGTATGATAAACCTGTTGGCGCCATCTTCCTCTTCTTCATTGTATTGACTGGCACAACCTCAGAAGGCTCTAGATTAAGACTGGCAAGGACAAGGCTCATCTTTGTTACAAAGCAGGTTCGATCTGACTGGGCAAGTCATTAGGAATGTTGTTGACGGTAAAAAAAGCCTGTGCTAGGATGGGTGCCCTCTGCTCATGGTTAAAGAGGCATTTGTTTGAAAAGGAGCAGACGGCCCACTTGGTAGAAGTCCTGAGGCAGCCTGAAAAACCAGTTTGACCCTTAGCTGCCTGAGGAGGCCAAGTGTCCAGGATTCTGGGATTGAGGAGGTGACAGCAGGACACTTGTGTTCCATTCTGGGCATTTATCAGCAGGCGGGACAGGAAGCCAGGGATGGTTCCATGTCTCATGAGAAACCACTGGAGAACTTGAGCATGTCTAACCTGAAGAAGAGAGAGCTCAGGGGATGTGAGAGCCATCTTCAAGGATCTGGAGGGCTGCCCAGTGGAGGAGAAAGCCCCAGGGGGGCAGAATGAGGAGCAGAACAAAAGAAGAAAATGGAGGAAAACATCCCCAACAATTAGAGCCACCCCAAAGTGGAATGGGCAGGTCCCTCCCTCCCTGCAGGTCTCTAAGCAGCAGTGGGACAGCCACTCCCCTCCTATGAGATTGTTATGGGGAAAATAGGTGGGGATTTGGGATAGGGATAGGGGTTTGGGGTACTTAGGAATTCTTCTTTAAAGAATTATGCCCGGGGCGGCTAGGTGGTGCAGTGGATAAAGCACCAGCCCTGGATTCAGGAGTACCTGAGTTCAAATCCGGCCTCAGACACTTGACACTTACTAGCTGTGTGACCCTGGGCAAGGCACTTAACCCCCATTGCCCTGCCAAAAAAAAAAAAAGAATTATGCCCTCTTGTACACAAATCCAATAGAATAAAATAAGTTTCTTTTGGGTGCTAGGGAAAGGAGACCAAGAGAGAAATCCTTGGACTTCTCATGGGGAGAAGGCATAGCACAGAGGCATGACTCAGATACCAATCTCCCCCAGCAGGAGACAGGCAGATACTTTTATAGAGGACTGATGGAGGTGATCATCTGACTGGAAAGTTCCCTTATTGGGGGAGGACCATCCCCCACTGGTGGTGGCTGGGGGAGTTGGGTGAGGGGTGGCTGTGGATCTCTCAAGCCATCTCTCTCTCCTCCTCCTGCCACAAAGGCAAGCAGCTACACCTAATCTTATCTCCCCAGGAATGAGGGAGACTGGAATGAAGGGTGATGGTCCTGGGGTTAGCTCATTCCTGATCCGGTGCCACTTATCTCTTTAGGTGTGTCTGTCCTTTGGTTTAGCTTCTCAAGGAGAAGGTTCTTTGATTTACCCTAAAGAACTTCTGGGGTGCTAGGCCCATAACATTGGCCCATAACAAGATCATGGGGATTCCTTCCTAAATAAAGGCTGGTTAGGGGGCTGCCAAGCTCCCTTTGAACTTGAATATTCCAGGAT
This sequence comes from Dromiciops gliroides, assembly GCF_019393635.1. Lineage (NCBI taxonomy): Eukaryota > Metazoa > Chordata > Mammalia > Microbiotheria > Microbiotheriidae > Dromiciops > Dromiciops gliroides. The sequence continues at coordinate 44,982,025 of NC_057863.1, forward strand.
TCTCCCTTTCCTCTACTTCACTCTGAAGTCTTCTCTAACTTCCCCTGGCTGATTCTGTAACTTCCCCAGACTGATTCCAACACCCCAAGTCAATCCAGCTGGCAATGGCTAACCACATGGCCCTGGGCAACTCAGTGATGTGCTGGGCCTTGGGATGGGGGACAGGGAGGAAACGTGGTAGCTACTTAAAATCTAATTAGAAATGGGCAGAAACCTGGGATTCTCTGTAGAGTCCAGGTGAAAGGGGAACCATAGATCCAGGCCAGAATTTCAAAGAGCAGAGGCAGAGCCTGACATTCATTCCAGCTATGAGGTTTTGGATTGTGTGTAAATGAATCTGGTGGGAAATGACATTGGTGTTTCATGCCCAGTGGCCATCTCTCCACTTGTCCAGGTCTTAGTTTGTCTGGACCTGGTCCTGAGAGGCAAGATTAGACCTGTCCTGAATTGTAGTCTGAGAGGCCATTGTTGGTTGTTGCTCTTGAGTTGTTTTCAGTCACGGTCAACTCATCCTGATCCCATTGGGGGTTTTCTTGACAAAGATACTTCAGTTATTTGCCATTTCCTTCTCTAGCTCATTTGACAGATGAGGAAACTGAGGCAAACAGGGTTAAGTGGCTTGCACACATAGTCACATACCTAATAAGTGTCTGAGGCCAGATTTGAACCAGGGTCTTCCTGACTCCAAGCCTGGAACTGCCCCCTTTACCAGTGTACTAGTCTAGAAGTAGGCCCAGGGCATCTTTCTTTTCTTTCTTTTTTTTAAGCAGGGCAATGAGGGTTAAATGACTTGCCCAGGGTCACACCGCTAGTAAGTGTCAAGTATCTGAGGTCACATTTGAACTCAGGTCCTCCTGACTCCAGGGCTGGTGCTTTATCCACTGCGCCACCTAGCCGCCCCAGGGCTTTTTTTTTTTTTTAGTGAGGCAATTGGGGTTAAGTGACTTGCCCAGGGTCACACAGCTAGTAAGTGTTAAGTGTCTGAGGCCGGATTTGAACTCAGGTACTCCTGACTCCAGGGCTGGTGCTCTATCCACTGCCACCTAGCTGCCCCCAGGACATCTTTCAATACATCAAACCCAAGTAGTCAAGATAAGGTAGTTTTCATCTAGAGTTCAAAGGCTCTTAGGAATTGAGCAGTCTTTCAAACTGTTTCTGTCTACTGGCTTCTCTGAGTGACTGGTCAGGCAGCCAGTGGTGTAAGCATGCTAGGTGCTGTCTTTCCTCTTCTCTGCCTTTCCCTCATAATCCTTTATTGAGAGCTTACTTTGAATGCAGGCCTCCGAGGGGCAGTATGATTGGGGATGCAGGCTGAACAGACCCGGGCCCCTGTTCCTGGAGCAGAGGCAGTGCACTAGTCCGAGCATCCAGAATGGCCCCTTACCACCCAGGAAGCCTGCCTGCCTGATGATCTCCATGCTGGTCACCCGAAGAGCAGGGCCTTCCTTAAAGACACTTTCTCCCTGTGTCCACTTCCGGATAAGGATTCCAAAGCACTCTAATACCTGGAGGATCATCCAGAAGCAGTCCACTGCCTATAGACCAGCCCCTTCTGCCTGCCTTTCAGCTCCCCTTACTTACACCAGAGGAGAACAGGGAAGCAGGAGTAGCAGCAGCGCCGTGAAGAAAATGAGCCTTGGACTCTGAGAGAAGTGTCTGTGGCTAATTAATCCCTTTTATAATCATAATAATAAAAGCTAGATTTCTAAATAGCCCTATCAGGTTTGCTTTTTAATATTTTTATTGCATTGGATCCTCACAACAGCCCTGCAAAGTAGGTACCATTATCATTTTTACAAATGGAAACCATTTTACAAATGAGGAAACAGGCAGAAAGGTTAAGTGACTTGCCCAGAGTTACACATTTCATCCCTGAGTCCCTTCAATAAATCCTGTAGTTTGATCAGTTTAGTGTGAGGCTGAGTTTGTTTTTTTTTAATTGCCAAACCTTACTCGCCCTGCTGTGGTGCAGAGTTTGAGGTTTGCAGTTGGGACAGATGGGAAGTCACATGCAGGCCTCTGTTGCCTTTAATCTTTCTGAACTTCAGTTTCCTCATCTGGTCAATGGGGAAAATCATGTCTTCAGTACCCATCTCAGGGTTGTGTGTGAGTAAAGGGTTTTGTCAACTTGGAATTGTCCTGAAGGACAGCGGTCACTGTTCTATGGAATGACTTAGCTCCTTTTTGTCTCCGCCTCTCCACATCTTTCTTCTCCTTTCCTTCTCATCGACCTTAAAGCCAGGGCCACCAGATTGCTGTCTCCAGGCCTGCTGCTGAAATCAGAGCTAGGGTGGCCTGGACTTTGAAGTCACAAACAAATGTTTCTTTCCATAGTTGGCCCTTGGTGGGGTTGGGGGAAAGCATCTTAATAATGATCATGGGGGCAGCTAGATGTCGAAGTGGATAAAGCACCGGCCCTGGATTCAGGAGGACCTGAGTTCAAATCCAGCCTCAGACACTTGACACTTGCTAGCTGTGTGACCCTGGGCAAGTCACTTAACCCTCATTGCCCCGCAAAAAAACAACAACAACAACAACAAAACAAATAATGATCATGGCCCCCTCCTCCCTCTGTGGACTGGGCCTCCTTTGGCTTGGCATCCAGCTGAGGTCAGGACGGCAGCTGGCACCTGCTTACACTTATCACACTGACCGAAGTTCTGTGAGGCACTGCAAGATGACCACAGTCAGAAGTGGCAAAGAGGGCAGTAGTAAAGACCCTTTACTGCAATGCCAGGGAACTCCCCCCCCACACACACTTCCTGCAGGTGCAGGCCCTCAGGACCAAGTGGGGCTGTTTTTCTCACAGGACAGCTAGTAGTGTCAACATCACTGGGTTCCTAACTCCTTATATCAATCAATAACTCCTCGATTTCTGCCGCGGGAAGATAAAATAGACTATTTGGAGAGTGTAGCTTTTCACTTCTACATAAAAGCTTCATAAACTTCAGAAGCAAAAGGGAGAGGGTGGGAAATGCCCCCAGGCTCTTTAGGAGTCTGTTGCAGCCTTTTCTGCTGGGGGTGGGGGTCTAGGCCAAACTGCCCTAGGACCCCTCCTTCCAACTTCTGCTTTGTTTCAGGCAGTCAACAGAGGAGTCTGCCTTAGGACGTTTCCCAGGGATGCGCTGCCCGCTGGTCAGCCAGCCCTAGGTGGCTTAGGAGGGGCCCAGTGCATATTCTGACTCTCAGTTACCATTGTCAGAGCCGTCAAGTTAGGGATCCCAGGAGTCACCGACCTTGGTCGGCCTCCTATGAAGACAGGATCGTTTCCATGTAAACTAAAACCTCTTTTAGTATGTTCACGTTCCCTGAACTTACGAAGAAAAGAAAGCCTAACTCGTTGACACAGGGATCGGGCAGCCAGCAAGAGCCTTTAGGAAAGCTGCGTTACCTCCCGAGGCCTCTGGGGTGGAAGGGGCCCCCAGGGCGGGCTTTGGTTCTGGGAGAAGAGAAGGACCAGAAAGGGCAGCCAGTGCAGCTCCCGCCTTGCTCCACCTTCACCTGGGGGTGGGGGGTGGAGCAGTTTGGGAGAGGAATAAGTGATGGTGTGGACCCCCAGAAGAAAAGGAGGGTTGCTGAAGCATTCTTTTCTTTTTTTGTTTTTTGTGCCTCGATCAGAAAGACTTGGGCTCCCAAGCATTTTCTTTTAAGGAACAAAAGGGAATACAGAAGGAAACAGACAAGGTTGGAGAGCAACACGAGGGATTTATCGCCGAGGCCGCCGACGGGAAGCTCGGAGTAGAAGGGGCGGGGCTCTGGTGCCTTGTTCCTATTGGCCCCAGGGACCTGAGCTAGGACCAATCAGGAGGTGTTGCGGTAGAGCGGGGCTAGGCGGCCAAGTTTAGACTGGCTAGAAGGGCGGACGCGGAGCCCTTCCCCCTGCCCGCTCTAAACTTCGGAGAAAGGCACATGATGCTCCCTAAACAGACGGTTCTGTTTTATACAAAAGTCCCCAGTAAGTGTCTCAGCCGTCGGTGCCTTCACAGAGTCGAACCGCTGAGCCAGCAGCGTCCGGTTCAGGCCGGGAGTCCACGAGTCACGCTGAGCTTTCTGCGCATGCGAAGTGGGAGGGGGAGAGAGGGAGAGAAATTAGTGCATGCGTGCTGGTGCAGAGTGGCCTTGCTCAAAGCCATCTTTGAGGAGGGCGCCGAGCATTTATTGAGCCTTTACTGTGGAGACATAAAGAAGTAAAAAAGCACGGTCTAGCCCTGCCCTCCAGGGACAGCCGGCCCTCTGCGGACCTAAGGGGGATGCAAACCACTCGCCCCCACCTCCCGCTAAACTCCAAGTCTGACGTGGTCTGGCGCGATAACGGCCTCCGGGCTTGGGCGCCCCTCCCCTGTCGGAAGTGACGCGTAGGCTCCCGGCAGACCGTTCGGTGGCGGGAAACCGGGAGCCGCGGTGCCCGGGGGTGAGTGGCGACCGGAAGCGGGGAGCGGGCTCCCGGCAGCCGCAGGCCCCGACTCTCCAGGGAGAGCGGCCGCCGGTCCCCCTCGTGCTGGGTGATCAGGCTCCCCAGGCCTTCAGCTCCACATCTGAGGTCCCGCGTGTGACCCGCCCGTCACGGGGGGTCCCTGGGCTCCCGTGAATTCCACGTTCATTCTCTTCCCCTTCCGCTGGGCGCCGCCCGTCGGCAGCCTCCGGACCGATCTCGCTTCTTGTCCTCCCCCAGGCAGGGCGAAGCGACCATGCAGGCCTTCCTCAAAGGGCCGGCCTCCATCAGCACCAAGCCGCCGCCCGCCAAGGATCGAGGGACCGCGGCCCCCGCCGGCAGCGGCGCCGAGAGCCGGAGGGCCAAGCCCGTTCCGTGGGTGGAGAAATAGTAAGAGCGCCGCCCCGGGAGCGTGGGCCGAGACCCCTTCCCAGCCGCCCCTCAGCTCGACCGACCTCGGCCTGGCATCACGTCCATGAGATGTGTGCCTTAGAAAGGCTGTTTGTTGTAGAGTGAGGACTGATTCCTAAAGGGGTGGGAGGGGGTTAGGGCGAGCCCCGAGGCCCCGGGATCTCTGTTGAGAACCCTACAATGGTTCACGGAGACAGACAGAACCGGATAGAAAACCTCAGGAGACGCTCCTTCTCCCCTTCCCCTTCTCTCCCTCCCCTTCTGTTAGTACGTGTTAGAGACTGTAATTGACTTCATAGCAACAGTAACATATGACACTCTTCAGCATCTCTGCTAACCGCCAAATGCCAATTTCTCTTCCCCCCAGTCGTCCCAAATGTGTGGATGAAGTTGCTTTTCAGGAAGAAGTAGTTGCAGTGTTGAAAAAATCCTTAGAAGGAGCTGATGTGAGTTGAACCTTGTTAACTTATCACCTGGAAATGTTTTCTTAAGAGTGGGATTGACACCTTTTCAGAAGCCTCGTACCAAGTCTTTAAGCATCATCAGAACCATTCATGTTCCCATTCGGATCTGTGTCCTTATCACCCTGAGAACACAGATAATCAAGACATTTATTGTGATCCTTCAGCCATCCCATGGAGGACACCAGGACAGACACGTACACCATTTCTGTGTCTGTTCAGGTAGTCTGCCTCCTCCTGAATCTACAAATTCCCAACCAGTTATTGGTGGTTCCATGGAATCCAGCTGGACAATTCCATCTATTATTAATAGACAATAACAACTAGTATTTGCATAGCACCTACTACATATGGGGTACTGTGCCAAGCCCTTTACAAATATGGTCTCATTTGATACATTACCCAACCCTGTGTTTTAGAGCACATACTTAATAACCATAGTCTTCTAAGACATCTCGTTTGATGGCACTCCTCTCCACCCCAGGGCTTGGCACATAGTAGGCATTTAATAAGTAGTCGTGGATTGGGGGAATGACAGGACAGCATTTCCTGGGAGTATATACCAACTAACTTCAGGATTTGGATTGGAGTGTGGTTTGATTCAGCACAAATTTAGTGACTGCCCTAATCCATGAACAGAGACAGGCATGGGCTTCTGGAGAGAATGCTGAGGAGTCTAAAACAGTTATTTCCTTGGAGAATCTTTTATTTTGGCTCTGGAGTCAAGACCCAGAAATAAACAGTGAAGCCTAGAGTGGTTGGATGACAGGGCACCTAAGGACTAAGTGGTGGAGCCATAATTAAGACCGTGTCCAGGGAGCAGATGGCATTGCTAAGGAGGAGAAAACATACAGAGCCAAGAAGTGAAAGTTTGCCTGCTTGTACTTCACTGTAGTCCTTAGATCTGGATAAGCCAGTCAGACCTTAATCTCTAAATGGGCTCAGTTTAGGAAAGTAGACCTGAGGACCATCAATAAAATGCAGCTGGCAAGCACAAGTAAACATTCCCTTATGTAGTTTCTGCTCAGCACAGCTTGTTAGGGCTGTTTCTGAATAGCACAGGGAAAGGCCTAGGTGGGAAGTTCAGTCACGGATAGAGAGAAGTCAGTTAATGTCTATTTTCTGCCCTGCTCTAGCACCTCATATGTTCACCTTACTCAGGGTAGAGCAGTCCAGAGAAGACCTGGATGAGGAGATCACTTAGAAAGGAGGGCACTGGAATGAAGGAGAACAAAGGAGGCAGAGCAATGCTCTACTTCGGGCCATCATCCCCCTCCCCATGCATTGCATGGGATAGCCTGAATTGCTTCTCATTGCGGGGGTGGAGAGGCCTTGAGTTATTGTGAGAAGTATAGTTCACTAAGTTACAGTCTTAGAATTAGAAGGGACCAAGGCATCCATTTAGTCCAGCATGTACCATGGGTTAGTCAAGCATGGTGTGAATGGAGAGAGAGCGGGCCTCAGCCAAGAAGCCCTGGGGTCAAGTCTCACCTGTGATTTGAACAGGTGCCAGCCCCACTGGTAGATGGGATTTCCTCATGGAATTTTCTCCATACCAAAGGAATTACAGGCACTAGAGCCCTCAGAATTCATAGCAGTTTTTTGTCATTGTCTGTTTTCTCCATCAGTACAGCTACCCAAAGTGGGAGGTGTTGGGAAGGCAGCAGTTCTGTGGACATTTTTACACTTTTACAGTCTTTGTGACTAAGATTGGAAACCCCTGGCGTATAGCAGGATTGACAAGGAAATTACATGAATAGCGACGTCAGATGAGTTCCAGTATATCCAACATCACATCATTTGTGCCACTGAGCAAAGTGACCCAAGAAAAAGAAGCTCCTTAGAACGAATCCAGGGCCTGCTCAGCACGCTCAGGGCCCCGAGGATGGCACTGACCTGGCTCTGCTGCTTCCCCCACCCTCCTCTCAGGGTCAGCCCCATGTGCCTCTTCTCAGTGTGGCCTGTGGCATGAAACTCCAACCTTGTGTTTCCACAGCTCCCCAACCTTTTGTTCTATGGACCGCCTGGAACCGGAAAAACCTCCACCATTCTGGCAGCTGCAAGGGAGCTCTACGGGTGAGCCAGAGTCTTTGTGGGCTGTGTTTCTATATTTGCACCAGGAATTTGCAGCTCACAGCAGACGGCTGGTGCCTGCTGGGTACAAAGCACTCTGTTAGGCACCAGGCGTCCGGAAGCATAAGGGAGACTGCCCTTGAGGGACTTACACTAGGAGGGTGGGGAGGCAGGGTGCCAGTGCGAGGGAAATTGGGAAGGCTGGAAGCCCTGCTCCAGACAGTTAAGACAAGGCTTCATGGAGGTGGAGGAAGGAGGTGCCTTGGCTGGGGTTTGAAGGAAGAGAATGGAGATGAGAGAAGGCATTACCAGCACAATGGGCAGCTTGTGTCAATATGTGGAGGTAGAGATGAAAGAGGGATTGCAGGGATCAGCTAGTAGTCCAGTTTGGAGGGTGAAATCAGGCCGGAGGAGTACATGGAAAGCCTCTGGAGGCAGGGAAGAGTCACTGACCAGTTTTGAGCAAAGGGAGCGGAGATTAGGCCAGCTTGAAGGAGGGGGCTAGCACAGAAGTCCGGGGGTGGGGGAGCAGTGATGGATGGCCTGAACTAGAGGCTTAGTGGCCATGTGAGGGCAGAGTGTTGTGGGGGGAGAATTGGGCAGAACACCCACTAGATTGGATCTGGGAGAGATGAGTCAAGTGACAGTCCTAGATGAATGAGGGGAGGGCGGTAGCCTCAACCCAAATAAGGAGAGTTAGAAGAGGAGCAGATTTCGGGGCAAAGATAATGAGTTCTGCTCTGGACCTGTAGCATTTGAGATGCCAGTGAGACGTGGGGGAGGTCCTAGTAGGCACTTCATGATCACAGTTATGCCTCGGCTGACCTGTACCAAAGAGTCCCCATTACACCACACCCAACTCATAACCGTCCAGTCTTTGCTTGAAAGCTTCTAGTGAGGGGTGACAGGAAGCCACTCTCTCCTTCCAATGACAGCCCAATACACATTTGGATGGCTATTATTGTTAAGAAAGCTTCTCAGTACCTGTCCATTGCTCCTATGATTTGAGGCCAAATGGAACAAATCAAATCCCTCTTCTGAGTGACAGAAAGGCTTTGTAGAAGATGGTATGTGTGCAGCTTCTTGAAGAAAAAGAGGAATCTTAGGAGACAAGAGGTGAAGAGAGGGCATTCCAGGCAAAGGAATGGAGATGGGAGATGGTGTGTGTGAGGAACAAAGAAGGCCAGTTGGTCTGGGTCACAGGACAGGAAGGGGATTGTCCAGTAAGGCTAGAAAAAGATGTTAGAGAATGGTGGGAAAGTCTTTGGGGCAGCAAGCACTGTGCTGAGAGCAAAAAGCAAGGGCTTGCCCTCAAGGACCTTACAGTCTAACAGAGGAAGATGGTACACAAAAGGGAGCTGAAAGTGGAACAAGGGATGAGGAGGTGAGGTGGGCACTGGAACAGGGCTGTGCACAGTGGCAAAATCCTGAGACTGAGAAGCAGAGCCAGCCTAGGCCTGTCCCAGAAGGGTGATCCTGTGAGCAACATGCCAGTGGGAGAAGGGGACTGAGACGAGGCAGAATGTTCTAGGCTGAGAAGTCAGGTGAGGCAGAGTCTATGCTAGAGGCCTTGAAGGAGGCCCTGGAGTCCAGCTCACCCTGCTCTGTACAAGGATGGGTAGAAGTGGAGGGAGGCTTCTGTAAGAGAGACCAGTCAGGAGACTGTTGGAGAGTTTGTAGAGGAGGGGTCAGCTGCATCTCGAGTAGATACAAGTAGTGAGATTGGTTAGCTGCATGTGTGAGGGAAGGGAGAGTGAAGACTCACAGATCAAACCAAGGTTCCAAGCCAGGGAGACTGGAAGGACAATGATACCTGTGGCAGAAATAGGAGGGTTAGAAGAAGGGCAAGTTCAGAAGGGGAAACGAGTTCCGTGTCAAGTTTCAGATAGCACCGGGAAGTCCCGTTTGAAATGTCCTGAAGATGGGGAGGAGGACAAAGAATATTTCATTTAGGAGAAACGAGACAGATGAAAGGACAGCAGGAGAGTCCTGGGGAGGGTGAGCTCAAGCCCCTTCCCTGGGGGTGGACGTCTCAGACAGTGTGGATCTAGGGCTCCCCTCCCCCACATACCAGCCCAGCAGGGAAATCTCATTTCCCATTAGACATGCTTACTTCTCAAAGGCTTTTTGAGCGCAGTCCTTTTGATTATTTAGTAACTAAAGTTCTACATCAGGTCTAGGATGGACCAGCAGCAATACTTCTTTTGAAGAAGTGTTAATGGTAATTGTTTTCCTTCAGAGTTGGTGTTTGCTATCTTGTTTGTTTTGGGGTTTTTGTGTTTTTTTAAGGTCACACAGCTAGTGTCAAATGTTTGAGGTTGGATTTGAACTCAGGTCCTCCTGAATCCAGTTGCCCTTGGTGTTTGCTATCTAATGAGAAAGGTTATAGGCACCCTGGTCAGAGACAGTTTAGAAAGACCTCGGAGATCTTCGTTATAGTCCCACCTCAGCTGATGATATTGGGTAACCTTAGGGGAAACATTGGGCTTCCTCAGGTCATCTGCAAAAGGTTGGACCAGGTAATCTCCAAGGTCACTTTCAACTCCAATGATCTGGGTCTACCTCTTTTTGTTAAAAAATGTTATATGGAGGCAGCCAGATGGCACGGTGGATAGAGCACTGGCCCTGGATGCAGGATACTTGACACTTACTAGCTGTGTGACCCCTGGGGCAAGTCACTTAACCTTCATTGCCCCACAAAAAAAAATTTTTTTAATGTTATGTGCAGGGAGCCAGGTGGCACAGTGGATAGAGCACTGGCCCTGGAGTCAAGAAGATAGGAGCTCAAATTCAACCTCAGACACTTATTATCTGTGTGACCTTGGGCAAGTCACTAAACCCTGATTGCCCCCTTCAAAAAATGTTATTTACCAAGTATAGTTTTATTAAACTGCCACAGAGTGTGAAAGTATAGAGAAATGGCTTGATCCTTAATTTGCTTCCTATTACAGACCTGAGCTTTTCCGACAAAGAGTTCTTGAATTAAATGCATCAGATGAACGTGGCATACAAGTTATTCGGGAGAAAGTAAAGACATTTGCTCAGCTGACTGTGGCAGGAAGTCGTTCAGAGTAAGTAAGCCAAGTTTTTCCTTCTCTATGGCAGGTCATAGTTTGAAATTAAATTTAACCTTTAGGTGATCATTCAATCTTTCTTTCATAGAGATTTTTATTACTATTTTTCAGAGATGTCTGTTATAAAAAGGACAAGGATCGCCTTATTCCTCCCACATACCTTAAAACTTCTTTTTCCCCAGTTAACATGTAAAACTTTGATCTGTATTCAGACAGTATCAGTTCTCTCTCTGGAGGCAGATAGCATTTTCATCATGAGTCCTTTAGGATTGTCTTGGATCATTGTATTACTGAGAATAGCTAAGTCATTCACAGTTCTTCATCTCACATTATTTTAAGTGTACAATGTTCTTCTGGCCCTGCTCACTTCACTTCATATAAGCCTTTTTCTGTTTTTTCTGAAATCGTCCTGCTTGTCATTTTCTATAGTACAATAATATTCTATTACAATCATAACCATAGCTTGTGCAGCCATTCCCCAATTGAGGCTGAATTCTGTTACCAATTCTTACCCACCACAAAAAGAGCTGTTTTTGTGTGAATAGGTTCTTTTTTTTTTAAACACCTCTTTGAGATACAGACCTAGTAATGGTGTTGCTGAATCAAAGCGTATTCAGTTTTATAGTCCTTTAGGCATAGTTCCAAATCACTCTCCAAAATGGTTGGATCAGTTCACAACTCCACCAGTAACCAATCTGATGAGTATGAGGTTACCACCTCACACCTATTTTAATTTGCATTTTTAATCACTTTGGAGCATTTTTCCATGACTAGATAGCTTTGGTTTCTAGAAATATCTTAATTTCATAGGAGAATAGAGTTTTTAAATGTTACTGAATTGGGGATTGAGGGAAGAATATTTTTAAGACAAACCTGGCCAGTCAACTTTGCTAGCAGTTCCTTGGACAGAATGCTTTCAGCACAGTGCTCAGGACTGGGGGGTTACCATACATTGAGAAGCATCTCTCAGTTACTGTTGATCTCCTCTCTTTGATATAGTGGGAAGCCATGTCCTCCTTTTAAGATTGTAATTCTGGATGAAGCTGACTCCATGACCTCTGCAGCCCAAGCAGCTTTAAGACGCACAATGGAGAAAGAGTCCAAAACGACTCGATTCTGTCTCATCTGCAATTACGTTAGTCGGTATGTGTGCTCCCTTTCTTCTAGGCAGGAGGATTTTGTCACAGCCTTCCTTGATAAGTTTTATAAGGAACAAGGAAAACAACTTTTGACAGTATTCAGGGAGCCGATGTGTTGGGATTTCTTCTTGGCTGGGGACTTAAGACTGTTCTAGATAAACCCAAATTCTGAGAAATGCTCTGCAGACAGTTGCCACTTTTCCAACCTGATGCTTCTTTTCTCACAGGATAATTGAGCCCTTAACCTCTCGATGTTCCAAATTCCGCTTCAAGCCTTTGTCAGATAAAATTCAACATCAGAGATTATTAGACATTTCTGAGAAGGAAAACGTGAAAATCAGTAATGAGGTAGGGTGATTGTGACCTAATTTCCGGTTATTAAGAAGCAATGAGGGCTGAAATGCTTGATTTGCCTTTAGTAGTTTATCCTATAGATGGACTTCAGTTCATTTGGCAGTAGGTGAAACAGAGGAGCCTTGGCAATGTCAGAATTGCTGAGGGGTTTCCATTAGCTCATTATGGAGCAGGAGGTTAAGCCTGCTAAAGGGGGTTGCACATACACACAATACAAATCTCATATACATATTTCTGCTTAATAGTGACATCTTTTTTTTTAATTTTATTATTTTCCAGTTACATAGGATAGTTTAACATCTGCCCTCACTGGACTTTTCGTTCCAATTTTTTTTCTCCCCTCCCAAGACAGAAAGCAGTCTGATACAGGCTGTATATGTACAATGACGTTAAACACACCTCGATGTAGTGACAAGAATTCCCCTGTAGTCCCAAGATCTTTGTAATGAGATTGAAGTTTCTTTTTATGGTTGGCTATTCCTAAACAGTTAAAGTGACTCAATGGATAGAGCTCGAGGCCTGGAGTTAGGAAGACCTGGGTTCAAATCCAGCTTCGTACATTCACTAACTGTATGACTGTGGGCAAATCATTTAACCTGTTTGCCTTAATCCACTGGAAAAGAAATGGCAAACTATTCCAGTATTTTTGCCAAGAATACCTCTTGGACAGTATGGTCACAAAGTAGGACATGACTGAACAGCTGCTCTTTTGTTAGTTCAGGTATTGAATGACTTATTTTTGTATTTGAAAAGGATTTTTTTGAAAGTTCATTCTCCCATCATTCTTATGTGACTCATGTTCTGAGGCCAGGTTGCTCACAACTTTGTCCTCACCTACTCCATTCACACTCATGCTATCTTTGGATCTTCTCCCCTTGTTATTTCAAAGGTAAAGTAGCAGGAAAACATGAATGTTTGGGATCTGGAATTTTAAGGTGGTTCTTCTTGTACAGATGAAGCTCATCTGATGTTTAGGCTTGGTATTTACCAAGGTTCCTCGTCCAGGCGAACAACATCTTTGTGTTTCCTTTAGGGAATATCTTACCTTGTGAAAGTGTCAGAAGGAGACTTACGAAAAGCCATCACATTTCTTCAAAGTGCCACTCGATTGACAGGTGGGCAAGACGTGACAGAGAAGGTGATCACAGAGATTGCTGGGGTAGGAGCTCTCTGATGTTCTCCGTTCTTTTCAGGCTGCTAGGGGAAAACTCCACTGAATGTTGGTACTGACATGAGCTGCCCTTGTTATATATATTTATATATATATAAATTGTTGTTATATATAGTTATATATAACATTATATATTGTTATATATAGTTATAACTATGTGCCCTCTGCTGAATTGCACCCAGCTGGAGGCAGGGCACATATATTAGAGGAATAGCAATCAATGGCAGATGAAGAGGGTTGCCAGCTTCTCTTAATTCCACCTCTTTGACATAGCCAAACTATGGACATAAGTGTTGTAAGGCAGGGGCAGCTAGGTGGTGCAGCTGATAGGAGCACTGGCCCTGGATTCAGGAGGACCTGAGTTCAAATGAGACCTCAGACACTTGACACTTACTAGCTGTGTGATCCTGGGCAAGTCATTTAATTGCCTCACAAAAAGACGTCAGAAGGCAGCCCCTTCATCCCCAGCATAATGAATGCCTCTAATGGCATATTCTCTTGCACCTCCATCTTTCACAAGGATACTATCTCACCTCAAGCCAAGGTACATTTAGAATCCTACTTTCCTGCTCCCCTCATGTCACAGTATGGTAGGTGGTCCTCCTGGACACTTCCTCCCTAGGCATCACTAGATACGAACTCTGCCTTTGTCCAATTTGTCTTCATGTGACATCAGGATTTTTGGTACTAAAGGTGGCAAAATTAAATCTGGTTTATTAAATTCACAAACCAGCTCATGAATTGGTCCCCATATTGTCTTTTCCTTTCTAGGTGGTACCTACAGAAACAATTAATGGCATATTCTCTGCCTGTCAGAGCGGCTCGTTTGAAAAACTGGAAGCTGTTGTTAAGGTTAAAATGTCTTATTTTCTACATACCATGTACAGATTTGTGTGGGAGTAAAGATTGTTTGGGGGGGTAAAGAACTTTTCTGTGCTTCTTAATAGGATTTAATTGATGAAGGGCATGCAGCAACTCAGCTCATAAACCAACTCCATGATGTGGTAGTGGAAAAAGATGACTTAAGTGACAAGCAGAAATCCATAATCACAGAAAAACTTGCAGTAAGTAAACTACATGGGGCCTAAGTAGGGGGTGGACAGATAGGCCTAAACAAAGCTAATTTTTTTTTTCCCTTCCCTTTCAGGAAGTAGACAAGTGCCTAGCTGATGGTGCTGATGAACATTTACAGTTAATCAGTCTCTGTGCTACAGTGATGCAACAGTTTAACTCATAACAGAGAATTCAACATTTTTGTCTATTTTAATGGCAATAAAAGTTTGCACTTACCACCTTCTGGATTGCTCTCCTAGTTTACTTATGGGAAGGGTTGGGTGGGTCTCCCTTGCAATTTGCACCCTGACCATGCTTATTTTTTAATCTAACACTGGCAATAAGTTAAACAAGAGCAATCATTTTGCATTCAAAGTGAATATACAAGTAATTTATTGAACATTCAAACTTCATTAAGACATTTGCAATATGGCAATTTTACTGGGTTTAACCCTACCTAGTTTATGATTGCTTGCTGGGGCTTAGCAACAGGGTCCAGTTCACACTTAGCACTAATTAAATACTTTATTGAATAAATACAATACCAAACAAAACGCATTCAAATGCTTTCTTAAAAAAAATTAGTCCATTTGAAAAGCCTTTCCTATTCAGTCTACTGACTAACACAATAAAGGCAGATATGCTAGTTTAACATAATTGGCTGATTTTATACAGCACTTATATCTTTTAGTCCACAAGTAAATTATTAAATGATAGAGAACATCTAATACAACCATTTCTACAGAACTAGGAAATAAATTTCTAATAAAGAAAGATTTTACAGACCCCATATCTTTTACACCCAACCCCAACAGTCTAACTCTAAAGGAGAAAGCCAATAGCTCTTTCCCCACAAGAGCTCACGACTAAAGTCGCTTTTGCTATCAAAAATCTGTATTTCTGATCCGTTATGAGCATTGAGACAAGATTCAAATATTCCCAAAGAAAGAAGCACAATGCACGTTGTGAATCGCCTATTCAGCAACAGCGAGCACTGCATTCAAAACCATCTCATCCCAGGGATTAAATAAGATCAGCCACATTCATTGGCATCTCCTCCACTGTAGTATTGTAGAAAGTCTCAATGTCACGAAGAATCCTCTTGTCTTCTTCAGTAACAAAGTTTATAGCCACACCTTTCCTCCCAAAACGACCACCTCTGCCAATTCTGCATAAAAGAAAAATAGTTATAACTATAGTATATTCTTTATCCCACAAGGAGATGATCCACTTGTTAACCAGCTGCTGTTTATTTGCCAAGGTAATAGAGTGCTTCTATTTGGAGCACTAGCTGCTAAATCAAAGTATCTAGATGAGGGGAAAAAAAAAAATCTTCCTTAGCAGTTAGTGCCAAAGTAAGCAGATCAAGGCTTGTGTCTGGCTGCAAAATGAGATCTCAGGTCTTGAGCATTGTGATTTTAAGCAGATGACAGTATTCTGTTTGGGGTAGTGAATTAAGCCCATACCAAAGTGGGCAAAGATCGAAGGTCAGCCTGGGACAGATGTAAACTCCAGGAATGAAACAAAAAGAATTGTTATGTACTCCATTTCGACGCACCTCTGGAACAGTAGACTGTAAATGTAAATCACTTCAAGGTTAACTATTTTTTCTAGGACTTACAATTCTTTTTCAGTGGGAAAACTTAACTCCTTATTCTCCAAATATTTGGTATGGAAACCCAAACTTATCACTGCTTTTTGCTCAGTTTCACACATAAACCACACTAAAAGTTACTGAAAATGTGGTTTAAACCCAACATCTGCCTTCCTTCATAGAAACCAGACAATACAATCCACCTAATACACAAAAGCTAACACACAAAATGGCTTTAGCTAGGATGTTGGGAACTTAAAAATATCAAATAATCATGACAAAAGAAAAACAAATATATAAATACCGACTCGCTCTTTATTCAAACAGTGTGCTGTTTCGCTTATGAATCCACGTCCTAAATTACGTCACGCCGTTTCTGAGTGCCATCTCACGTCATCAACTGCTGCTATCGACTCCTGTATTTTTTAAAAAGTCTTTTTTTACATCAAGTAACAAAGCACAATTGAATTTATTTAGGGATCAAGCCACTATAACTATATGCCAGGGACACAAAAACTCGGTTACTACCAGAACACACCAAGAGAGAATCCCACTAGAGAAAAATCACCAAGAAAGCACAAGACACAGGAGCAACATGAGAAACACTAATGAGTCTTAAAAGAACTAAGGCTCAAATAATGCCACAAAACCTAAACCCTTTTTCTGATCAATTTTTAAAGCGAGTCTTTTCCTTTCAAAAAACTTCAAAATTTGGGCCACATTCCAGACTCAAGGTAAGTTTTCCCACTGTTTTAAACTAAGCCAAGAGCTCTTCCCCCAAAATAAACTATTTAAAATAGCAGCACTGTGCCAGTCTCTTCCTGAAATATTTCCCTAGAATTTATGGCTGCCTAGCCTGAAGTAAATATTTGGAAGCTACAGAATGCCAGTATATAAAGTAACAGTGATACGTACAATCCAAATACCATCTACTAACCTGTGAATATAGTTTTCACGATTGGTAGGTAGATCATAATTTATAACCAAAGATACTTGCTGCACATCAATCCCACGAGCCTGGAAAAAAAATAGTAACAAGATTTAAGTTCCACATCAAACTAGTAGTCTCAAAGCTAATTTAAACCCTGACTGATATGCTATCAACCCACTCCAATACACCATTTCTTCCTGTGCACCACACCACACTGACTGGACTGTTGACCACAAAGTAAGTAATGGACTACAACAATGTAGTCCACTGTGGAGTGTGGTCTTTTCTCTCCCAGACAGCTTTTAATTGGAAAAAGGTAATTAAAGACCTTCCCCAAATAAGTAGCTTTTGGGAGGCTCCTGAAGTATGTACCCTTTAGAATGTTATGTATAATTACCAACAGGTCTGTAGTGATCAGAACCCGGCTTGAACCTGATCTGAACTCCCTCATGATAACATCTCGCTCCTTCTGGTCCATGTCACCATGCTACAAAGCAAACAGAATTGTAAAATCTTAGTACCTTTTCTTCTAAGTTCATGTTAACATTTTAGTGCTCTATTCAAATTTCTATCATTAAAAAGCTGATGAACTTAAAAATCTTAGCCAAATCTTGGTTAAGGTTTTAAGCCATTTAGCAATGTTTGAGATCAAGCGTCCCTGGCTGCTATGGCATATAACAGACAGGGATAGTAAAAAAACATTTTAATTTAAGCAGGGGGAACGACAACACAGCACTTCACAGCTATGTTGTAACTAGTTCCTGCATCAAGTAAGTGTACTGAAATTGACAAGTGATTTAACAAACCAGATATCGACTTCTTAAAGAAACAAACACCATGTCTCTTACCAGAGCAGAAACTGTGAAATCCCTGGCATGCATCTTTTCAGTCAGCCAATCTACCTTTCGTCTCGTGTTCAGAAAAATGACAGCCTGTGTAATGGTCAGTGTCTCATACAAGTCACAAAGAGTATCCAGCTTCCATTCCTAAAAAAGATTGCTTTTTAAGTCAAGCAGTCTCAATGATGTTTCTCAATAAGGCAAAACCAAACCTCAAACCACAGAAGTGAAATTTCCAGAGGCCACAAGCTTACCAATGTCTGTGGCTCAGGCATATAGCACTAAGATCTTAAGACACAGGACACTGGACATTAAGAAAGAGGTCCACCCAAGTCTTTTTTCAATCTAGTGCATTTGTTCTTCTTCTTGTGTAAAACTGTGCTAGCATTATTACAAAAACCAAGGCACTGCCTTAATTTCTGCAATTTTAGCACAGTGCTTTCAAACAAGAAGGTACAATCTTGGCAACAAACTTAACCTACCACTAGAATAGTGTTAAGTTACCTCTCTCTCAACATTAATGTAGAATTGTTTAATTCCCTCAAGGGTCAATTCTTCCTTCTTCACCAGAATGCGAATAGGATCTCTCATGAACTTTTTGGTCACTTCTAACACATCAGTTGGCATTGTGGCAGAAAGCAACACAACCTTTGGGGGAAAAAAAGGACAAGTACATAACCTCTTAAATGAGCTGCCTAAATTCAGCATTCCACTGATGATTCAAATGTTTGAGACCAAGCGTCCCTGTCTTACTATAGATAAGTTAGACAGGGATAGTATGAAACATTTTTGTTTTGAGCAGGGGGAACGACAACATAGGCACTTCACAGCCATATTGTAACTTATACCTGCAATAATACCCCTTTTAACACTAAAGTAAAATTCATGTTTGTACCTGAATATTTGTACTTAATTTCTGGAAAATCTCGTAGATTTGATCCTTAAATCCACGACTCAACATTTCATCTGCTTCATCCAAAACAAACATCTTGATCCATTTTGGAGCTGTTAAGGAAAAAAAAAAACACTTAAATTTTACTTCTGGCTAAACATTTAAGCTAAGTACACTACATTTAAGGGTCAGTTCTTAGTCCAACCACATCTTTACAGATTGACTTTTCCTTTTTAATGTTTTAATATAAAAATTTTAAGTCGAGTATTAAAAACCAAGTCCCAATCACTCAGATTTTCAAAACTTACAAAGATATCTTCTGTTTAGCATATCAAACACTCGCCCGGGAGTTCCAACAACAATATGTGGGGCCTCAGCCTGCAGTTTTTGCATTTCATTTCGAACATTGGTACCACCAATGCAAGCATGACATGTTGCTCCCATATAATCTCCAAGAGCCAAGATTACCTTCTGGATCTAAAAGTTTACAAAAAAAAAATTTTAATTTTTCAGAATTACCAAGCAAGCAATCTACCTAAAACTCAGCAAAAACTAATATTCTACGTCATTTCTGCAATCCATCTTCCATGTAGTCACATTTTGTGCTGGTCAAAAGTTAATGGTGCAAAAAAAAAAAATTAGTTATCTTGTGGATTATCCATGCAGCTTGTTAGCAGTCATTCCAGATCAGGCAGTAGTGACAGCCTAGTCATGGAAAAAACCTTATAACCTTGCTGAGTTCTACTTACCTAAGAAATGTTAAGCACATTGTGATTTTTTACTGCCATAAAGCAATTAATTCACTTGGGTAAGTAGTCAAGTAATGAAACCCATGCATTTTTATGGTTCCCAGTTAAACCTATTTGAAACCAGACTATGGAACTACGTAGGAGGGGCAGCTAGGTGGCGCAGTGGATAAAACACCAGCCCTGGTTCAGGAGGATGCTTGACAACTAGCTGTTCAGTGACCCTGGGCAAGTCACTTAACCCTCACTGCCCGGCCCCCCAAAAAAGAACTATGTATAGACTGGGTCTTAAATGCCAATGTAGCAAGCAAGCCTTAAAGGCAGTTTAAACATGCAAAGGAACAAGGGCAAAAAAGCCATGAGGAACGACAAATCACACGTGCACAGCAGTTTTCACGTTACACAACTGCATTTTTCAAAGTTCTATTGTCTTTAAAACGGTCCTATCTTCCACTCAAAAACTATGTCCTCACATGGACTTGCGGGGCAGCCTGTTGGCCCCACGCACTCTCGGCTCAGGATGGCTCAGCTGTTCTAGGTACAGTTGTGAAACCTGAAAACTGCGCCCCAAGCAAGCCGACTTTCCACTACACTAGGATACCTGTTGAGCCAGTTCTCTGGTGGGGGCCAGGACTAGCGCTTGGGTCTCCTTGAGCTCAATCTCCAACTGTTGCAGGATGGAAATAGCAAATGTGGCTGTCTTGCCAGTACCTGACTGAGCTTGAGCAATCACATCATAGCCTAAAAAAAGCAGGAGACATGTTTACGGCTCCGGCCGAGCCCCTCGGGGCGGGCGCGGGCCTCGGGCTGTGATCAGCAGCACTGCTCTCTCCATGGCGGGTCAGTCCCGAAAGATGGTAGGCCATCACGTCACAGCCGCCCGCGCCCGCGCCCGCGCCCCCCGCCCGGCCCGGCCGCCGCCTACCCTTGATGCAGGGGATGATGGCTCTCTGCTGGATGGCCGAAGGCTTCTCGAACCCGTACGCGTAGATGCCCCGGAGCAGAGACTCCTTGAGGTTCATATCGTCGAAGTTGTCCACGATTTCGTTCCAGTTGCTCTCGATGACACCATCGGGGTCCATGCCCTCCGGGCCGCCATGGTCTCTGCGGGCCACAAGCCGGCGCGCCGTCAGACCCCCGGTCCTGCCCCGGGGCTCGAGGAGGCCCGGCCGCACGTGGCCCGGGCCCCCAACGGCGGCCCCCGGTTCCCCGCCCCCCCCCACGGGCCGGCGGACGGCTCTCGCGAGAACAGCGCGCGCCGACCGGGCCCCGCCCCTCGCACTGCGCCAGCCCCATGATTGACACCGGCGGCGGCGGGGGAGGGAGAGAGCTGCGGGCCGAGCGGGCGGCGCGGCTGCCAACGGCCCCGGGGGGAGGGGGGCCGGGAGCGGGCCCGAGGGGCCTCCGGGGCCCTCCTCGCCGCCGCCGCGCCCTCCCCGCCCGAGTATACGCACCCAAGCACACGCATACGCACACACGGCCCGCGGCCTTCCCCGCGGCTGCCCGCCTGGAAAAGAGCCGCCCGCGGCCGTTACCGAGGCTGGGCCCCGCCGGGGACAGGCCCGAGAGCGGCGCCCCCTCCCCCCCGCCTCCGCCCCGGCCGGATCGGGTCAGGCCGGGCCCCGCGGCTGCGCCGTAGAAGCTTCTCGAAGCGGCGCCGGCGCAGCACCCCCGAAGCCTCCCCAGAAACCCGGCGTCTTCCCGGGTGCCCGCGACACGGTCTAGTCCACCCGGGAATCCCGGGCTCTGCTGCCGCCGCGGGCGCATACCTGTTATAATCCGCGGAGCCACCAGACATGATCCGAACCAACGCTCAGAGTCCGACTGAAAAGACAGCGCCGCCGCGCCACCCGCCTTTTATATGCACGCCGCCGGGACGCGTTTCTCGCGGAGGGATATCTTTTTTCCAACACGTCCGCGGTCACGAATCCCGCCGCCGAGGCGCTGCCAGAGGTAAAAACCCAGACCGAGCGACGGGAAAGCCGGACCCAAATGCTTTGGGACGGTTTGGGGAGTGCGAGGAGGCCTCGGGGTCTTTTAAGGGTGAGGGAACTCTTTGGCCTTTGGCGGAAGGATATTGCAGCAATTGGAGCGGCGAGCCTGTCCAAGTTCCCTCCTCCCTCCTCCCTCCCCCCTTCCCCCTACGGGGTTTCTCCTCCCAGTCCCTGCCGCAGAGCCCTGGGCTTGGGGGTGGGGTGGAGGGAGGAGGAGAGGAAAGGGGTGGGGGAGGGGGGGAGGAGCGCTGAACAGGGGAAGGGAAGGAGAGTAAAAGGAAAGTGGGGGGAGGGGAAGGAGAAGGAAAGAGGGAAAAGGGAGGGAGAGGAGAGGTGAAGGAAAGGGGGAGAGGAGGAAGAGAGGAAAGGGGGAGGGGGAAAGAAGGGAAGGGGAAGGAGAAATGAGAGAAGAAGCAAAGGGGGATGAGAGAAGGGTGTCCTGGGCTATGGAAGAGGGGAGACCAACACTTTTGCCCCCCCCCCTTCCCTGGCAGGACCCAGAGAGCACCTGACTGTCCTTCCTTCTCCCTGGCTTTCCAAGGACTTTCCCTCCCTGTTTCCCCTGGTGGGTGAGCCCAGTGATGCAAGCTCCCCGCAGTGGGACTCTAAGCTGGGGGTTCTCTAGGGAGCAGCTTCTCCCTCCCCAAGATCAGCACGGAATGAGAGGTGCAGGCTCACCTGGCAGGCTGCGTGGGGTTGGGTAGGAGCTAGGCTGGTGCCTGCTTCTGGTTCCGTCCCTGCCCCCTGGCTTATTCCTGGGGACCTTTGTGCCTCAGCTGCCCCAGCCTGACTGGGTTCAGATTCCCCATAATACCTGGAATACCTTCTAAGATCACCAGTCTATTTTGCAAATATATCAGGGTTGTATAGGAAAGCCAAGGAATTATTTCGATTGCCAATTCAGAGGAGAGTATAGATGCATGAGACACAGGTAGGAGTTCATAAAGCCTGCTTTAGAGCAAGGTTTAGCCTCTTGCAGCCTTCGGTTGCCTTTAAAAGGTGCTTTTAAACTAACTTCTTATTTTGCAATTATGCCATTTAGCTTTATAGTTGGATAAATTGTATAGGTTCAAGTCAGTATAGACTGAATAGATTGTTTGGCCACCTCTCCACCCGGGTTGCTGAAGTTTTCCACTTAAGCCCAGCCTGGAGCCTATTAAAGCAAATACAAATGCCATAGTCATCTCCATAATCTTCATATACAATCCGCAGATCCACACCCGGAGGTATGAAAACAAATAGTTGGGAGGCTACAAAAGCTGCTCCCCCACAGAGTTCATTCTTCCCTCCCCTAAGGTCCTGAATTTCTTTTTCAGCATTTTTTGGTTGTACTGAGGATGGCTGTGTTTTTTCTTCTTCCTTAAAAAACTACAACAAAGAGGTCACCTTTCTTCCCTCCCCATTCCCCTTATCGTCTTTAAGGTAAATCGGTTAGGTGTCCAGTACTTCTTGAACACACACAGAATTCTAGACCTGGGTTCCAACCTGTTCTAGAAGATTTACATACAGTTTATACACTTCTGTCCCAAATCTTACAATATCTGGAGAGAAAAAAATAGTTTGGACTTTAAAGTGCAGAAGGAAAGTAGTAGACTTGAAATTCAATTCAATTCAAATATTTATTATGCTTCTACCCAGCGCTAGGCTCTAGAGAGACAGAGACAAAAATGAAACTAGCTGCTTACATTCTAGATTCTGCCACAAGTGCATACAAGGGATTCTTCTGGGGAGAACCTCACTGATCGAATGGGCATGAGATGAGGTTTAAGGGGAGGCTCAGTTTCAGGGTGATGACATCCAGTAGATATTTGTTGAATCACTCCTATGAATGCAGCCCTGGGTTAGGCTGGGGGAGGCAGCCTGGTGCAGTGGAAAGGGAGCTGGATTGAGCATCATTCATCTGAGCTTGAATCCGACCTCCATGAAATCATCTCTAGCTGTAAGTCCTCCAGGAAGTTAAGTCAATTACCGAACTGAAGCCTCAGGTCCCTCATCTGTAAAATGCAGAGGTTGAACCTGATGACCAGAAGGTGCCTTCTTAATGATCTTTCGAGAAGCTTTGGAGGGAAATGATTGGTGGGCGCTGTATAAATGCAGAATCAGCTTGAGCGTGTGCTAGCACTGAGATATTTGGCGAGTTACCTGAACCTCCCTGGGCATCAGTTTCTTTCTCTGTCAAATTAGGAGTTTGGACTAAATGAAATCTGAGTGGCTGACATGCTGGGGTAGAGCTGGGGACAAATCAGGGAGGGGAGGTCATCTCAGAACTTGGTCTTCAAGATACATGGTCCTTGGGACCGGTACTTAGCTACAGAAACTCCCTTCAGTCCTAGCAAGATAGTCTAGTTGGACTGCTGGGTTTAGGGGATTTTTTTTTCCATTTAAATACATTTTATTATTTTTGTTTAATATTTGTGTTGGGGTTTTTTTTTTGTTGTTTTTTTTTAGTGAGGCAATTGGGGTTAAGTGACTTGCCCAGGGTCACACACCTAATAAGTATTAAGTGTCTGAGGCCGGATTTGAACTCAGGTACTCCTGACTCCAGGGCTGGTGCTCTATCCACTGCACCACCTAGCCGCCCCAGGGTTTTTTTTTTTTTAACCTTTTGGGGACAATTTAGTTGAAGCTTTTCACAAAGTTGACAAGTATGAAATTGATTTTCAGTAGAAAGGTTTCCTAAAACCTGGAAACAATGAAGCCCTAGAGGTAATATGTAAAGGTGTTGGTACCAATTCCCTGCTTGGCTAAATCAGTAACCATGAAGCCCTATAGGTGATGTTTAAGGGTGTTGGTATTGATTAGCTGCCTGGCTAATTCAGTAACCTCAGCTTGAGAATTGCCCGGGGATAAGAATTTTCAAGTGACTAGCCCAGAATCAAGTTGCCAGGATCTTGTACATATGAGCCAGCTCTCGGCCCAGAGACCAGGTCTCTATTCGCCAGGTCATGATGCCTATCTAAGGCTATAAGTTTCAGAACAGTTGCCATCTGCATTGGTGTGAGACCCCACAGCAATGAAATTGCAGAGCAATATGGTCTACCATCACCCACCCCTCCAAGCCCCCAAAACCAAACCAAAATAGGAAAAGAACAGAAAAATAGAAACTGAAAGTAGAGATAAAGGAGATAATTCTTTCCTTCAGAAAGCTAAACTTGTTGCTTGATTCTCTAGTTAACTCATTTATTAATTTGCAATTATTAAACATGCAGGACTCACTCAAAGTCGAATGAGTACTTTGTTTTTGATGGAGTCAACAACTTGGTATCATAGACCTATAACTGGAAGGGGCCGTAGACGTCATCTGGATCAGATGCAGGAGGAGTCAAAGCCCAAAGTTAAATGACTCGGCCAAGGTCACACAGGTAGCAGATTAAAGAGGCAGGTAGTAACTTGGGGTCCTCTGGCTCCACAGCCCTCTCTCTCCATTGTGCTTTGTTGCCTCTGCATCCTCCGATTTATATGCAGCTCAGCGCCTGGATCATAGGAATGCTTATAAACGTTTGTGGACTAACTGATCAATAAACCACCCATGTGGTAACCAAGCTGAGTTTGTGTTCTGTGTTGGTGGAGGAAGTGTCCACTCCCACAAAGTCACAGGTCAGAAGATCATGGATTTCAGGGTGAGTTATCTGTCCCCACCCCTTTATTTTACAGATAAAGCTTAAAACCTTCATAGCTTATCCAAAGTCATAGAATCTGGTAAGTACCTAAACTGGAGTTTGAACCAAGATGCCCCCTGCAAATCCTCCCACACACCTTTGTTCACTTAAATTAACAAAAGAGCAGGGTGAGGAACAAGGACCTAGAAAGCCAACCAATCAACATTCAGAAAGACATTTTGGACATTTGTTTGAGCATATAGAGGATTCCCTTTCATCTTCACATGCCCCAGGGGACTCAGAAGTGCATCAGGTCATAAAGGAATAAGAAGAGAGTCACCAGCAGACTCCTTCAGCTAGTTCAGAGAATTGTAGAAGCCTTAGAACCCAGTCCTATAAGCAAAGCACGATCCTCGGAGAGAGACAACCCTGTCTGGGAGCAGGCGGAAAGCCGAGCAAAGGGCTGCCTGGGCAGGGCTGAAGTGCCATCAGGTGCCATCTGGGGGTCTCCAAAGGGGACAAGCTTGGCCCCAGGACCTGAGGCCAGGGTAGAAGGAACACAAAGAATAAAGACTGGCCCGAGATGTCCCTGAAGCTTGCGGGGGGACAGAAGCCCAGTCTCCAGAAGTCGCCAAGAAGCAGAGCACTGACTTCCAACACCGCAGCATCATGTACAACATACAGGGAAGGAATCTACATCCATAGTGGAAAATCAGATCTCGTCAAGGGCAAAAAGGAAGGAAAAATAATTCCCCAAAAGTTCAAACACTGTGACTTTTGGCCTATGCCATGGGTGATCAGACTGCGATGGTGGGGGTCTCACTGCACCGTTTTCAGATAGAGATGAACATAACCAAAAGACAAATAACAAAGAAGTCAGGGACCTGAATAAAACTTTGTAAAAATTAGATGTGTCAGAGGAATAGAATGGATGGCATTCTCAATGGAAATAGAATGGGATTGACATGTTCTCAGCTGAAGATGAAACCTTTTATGAAAATTGATCATGTGATAGGGCATGAAAGTAGAAATGCTAAACACAAGAGTCGATCCTCATTATGTGCAGATTTTATATTTGCAAATTTGCCTACTCCCTAAAAGTTATTTGTGACCCCAAAATCAGTGCACATGTGGTACATTCTCAGTCATTCACAGACATGGGCAGAGTGGCAAAAAATTTGAGTCATCCAACATGCACATTCCCAAGATGAGGTTGAACACAGTGACACTCTGCCATTGTCTCTGCTCTCATACTGTTAGCGAATGTCCTTTTCACGGTCTATTTAGTGCCATGTTTTTCCTCATTTTTGTGCTTTTTTGTCAATGATTTCAGCATAGTGCTGAAGTACTGTCTAGTGTTCCCAAGCACAAGAAGGCTGTGATATGCCTCACAGAGAAAATATGTGTTAGATAAGCTTAAGCTGTGTTCAGGCATGAGTTCTAGGTGGTTAGTCCAACGTTAATGAATCAACAAAATGGTGCAACTAGAAAAAAGAAGAGGAAATTCAAATACAGTTAATTATTTGTAAGAATATATATTAAAGGGGGCGGCTAGGTGGCGAAGTGGATAGAGCACTGGCCCTGGAGTCAGGAGTACCTGAGTTCAAATCCGGCCTCAGACACTTAACACTTACTAGCTGTATGACCCTGGGCAAGTCATTTAACCCCAATTGCCTCACTAAAAAAAAAAAAAAAAAGAATATATATATTAAAGGGGGCAGCTAGGTGGTACAGTGGATAAAAATCACCAGCCCTGGTTTCAGGAGGACCTGAGTTCAAATCCAGCCTCAGACACTTGACACTTACTAGCTATGTGACCCTGGGCAAGTCACTTAACCTTCATTGCCCTCCCCCCCCCAAAAAAAATATATATATAATATGGTATCTTTAAACAGCAAACATAAAACAAGGTTATGAGTTGATCTGTTGATGAAAATGTTGTAGCCAGAACCTTGTAGGAACCCAACTCTCTAGGAGCAATGGTTCAGTATCAGTATTTCCTAATTCAGTACTAGTGATGATTTTAGGACATAACTATCATGAATGACAAGAATTGACTATTTACTGATCATACCTCAATACAAATTATATTTAATAATGGGCCCTTAAAGAAAGAATTTAAAAGTAATAGGAGGGGGGCAGCTAAGTGGCGCAGTGGATAGAGCACCGGCCCTGGAGTCAGGAGTACCTGGGTTCAAATCCAGCCTCAGACACTTAACACTTACTAGCTGTGTGACCCTGGGCAAGTCACTTAACCCCAATTGCCTCACTAAAAAAAAAAAAAAAGTAATAGGAGACTAAGGAGCATAATTCCAAAGAACTTGTGGGTAAAAGGACAGATTTTAGAAACAATAGAAAATTTGGTCAAAGGAAATGACGATGATGACCCTTCTCACTTCTCACCTGGCTGACCCTGGAACTTCTCTGACTGAGTACTTCCCCCACACCAGAAAGGTCATTATAGGGATAATGTCATCATGGATCTCACCAGCCCCAGGAGGCTCATTATTGGGATAACCTCATCATCCTGTAAGATCTCATCAGCCTTGTAACTCCACTTCATCACTACCCTCTCTTCTCTGATTGGAGTGTGGAGCCATGACCTCTAAACTTCCATTTAAAGAGAGAGCTCACCTCACAAGATCTCCTTATACCTGGATTCCCCACTTTGGCACTTTTCTGACTGATATCTTCACTATGCCCTTACATCTGGTACCTACCCTGCCCTGCCCCATTCCCTTTTCAGCCTCCTTTTGTGTGCTATCTTCCTCCATTAGATTATAGACTCCTTGAGGGCAGGGACTTCCTTTTTTTGTATTTGTATCCCCAGTGATGAGTACAGTGCCTAACACATGTTGCTGTTTCATCACTTCAGCTATGTCTTTCCTTGATCCCATTTTGGGGTTTTCTTGACAAAGAACCACTGGAGTGGTTTGCCATTTCCTTCTCCAGCTCATTTTATAGGTGAGAAACTGAGGCAAACAAGATTGCATAACTTGCCCAGGATCATGCAACTAATAAGTGTCTGAGGGTGGATTTGAACTCAGGAAGATAGGTTTTCCTGATTGTAAGCTGGAGCTTTCCTCCACCAAGCTAGATAGCAACATTACAAAATGAAACAGGAGAACTTACAGTTATTATTTCAGTTATTACTGAAGAAGAAATAAAGGAAATTATAAAAAACTGATTATGCACTAATAAACTAATAGCTTGGAGAAGTTAAATGAATACTTACAAAATATTAAATGCCCCAAATTTTAAAAGCTGAAATAGATTATTTAAATAATCCTATATCCCAAAAAGAAGTTGAACAAGCATAAATTAACTCTTGTTTTTTGTGTTGTTTTGTTTTGTTTTGTTTTTGCGGGGCAACTAGGGTTAAGTGATTTGCCCAGGGTCACACAGCTAGCAAGTGTCAAGTGTCTGAGGCCAGATTTGAACTCAGGTACTCCTGAATCCAGGGCCTGTGCTTTATCCACTGCACCATCTACCTGCCCCCGCATAAATTAACTCTTAAAGGAAAAAAAAACCTTCCAGAACTATATGGATTTATAAGCAGATTCTAGCAACCATTCAACAACCAATTCCAATATTGTAAGTTGTATGCAATAATAAGAAGAGGCACCACCTTTCAAATCTCTTTTTTTTTTTTGTTTTAGTGAGGCAATTGGGGTTAAGTGACTTGCCCAGGGTCACACAGCTAGTAAGTGTTAAGTGTCTGAGGCCAGATTTGAACCCAGGTACTCCTGAATCCAGGGCCAGTGCTCTATCCACTGCGCCACCTAGCTGCCCCCTTCAAATCTCTTTTGATAATATAAATATAGTGTTAATACCAATGTCAGGGAGAGACAAAGCAAAAAAGAAAACTACATGCCAATAATCCTAATGAACATTGACACAAAAATGTAAAATAAAAAATTAGAAAGTAGACTACAATGACATATTATAAATAAATTATACACTATCACTAGGTTGGGCTTATACCAGAAATGTAGGGTTGATTCAACATAAGAAAGAATATAAATACATCTGCGAAAGCTTAAAATTGAACTAAGACTTTTGGGGCAACCTTTATAATAGATCATATAATATGTCATAAAAAACATATCATTACATTAATAGACACTGAAAAAGCTTTTGACAAAACCCAACACCTATATCTATTCAAAATTCAAGAAAGCACAGTAATAAATGGGCCTTTTCTTAATATAATATAATATCAAATCCAAGAAGAAAAAATATATATATATAATGAGGAAAAGTTAGAGACCTTCCAAAAGATCAAGGCTAAAACAAGGATGTCCATTATCATGACTACTTCTTAACATAGTGTTAGAAATTCTAACTGTAGCAGTAAGAAAAGAAAGGAATTTAGTGGATAAGCACTGGCAATGAGGAAACAAAAGTATTGTTTTTTGCAGATTAAATGATCAGTTATTCAGAAAATCCTAAACCAAATAATTAATTGAACAATAAATTTGGCAAAGTTGCAGGGTATAAAATAAATCCATGTAAATGACCAAAATTCCTGTATGTTATTAACAATCCAATAGGAAGAACCAGAAAGAGAAATTCTGTTGAAAATAATTATAAAAGCTATAAAGTATTTGGGATTATATCTGCTAAAATATGCCTAGGCACTACATAAATCCAGTTATAAAACCCTTTACAGAAATAATAACACACCTAAATAATTGGAGAAACATTAATTACTCAGGGGCAGGTCAAGCCAATAAAGTTGACAGTCCTACCTAAATTAAATTATTTATTCAATGTTGTACCAATCAAATTACTGGAGTAATATTTGGTAATATGAAATTCACATGGAAGAAAAAAGTTCAAGAATCTTGAGGGTAATAATGTGTTAAGGGCTAAAATTCTAGCTAAACTGTCTAAAATATCTAATGAGTGGTCGCCAATCAATTACAAGCTTTAGCAAGAGTTAGACTTTTAAGCATTTATTAAGGAGAATAAGAATTTGGTAAAGAGAGAAGAAAAGGCCTAGATTTCTATCTATTAAAGGGAGAGCACATTTTTAGCTCCCTTCTCCGCCAGCGTCCTCAGGAAAGAGCCCGAGACTCCGCGCCCGTCTCTTCCTTCCTCCTCCCACTAGTCCGCGTCACTTCCTGATACCAAAGACAAGACTCCTGGTCTTGCCCTCAAAGACCTTCGCTTCATGGGCAGAACTCTTCTACAGTTAGTATCCAGCAGGTGGCGTTATTCCAATCGTTACAAATGAAAAAACAAACAGGAAGGAAAGGGTCTATCAGTACTTGATTTCAGATTGTACTAACAGCACAGTGATCATTGGAAATCAATATAGTACTGGTTTTTAAGAAAATGGTGAATCAATAGAACAAATTTGGTTCACAGTATACAGAAGCAAACACACAGTAACACAGTGTTTGATAAACCCAAAGACTCCATTTATAAGGAGAAGGATTCACTATTTCATAAAAATTGCTTAGAAAACTGACAGCAGTATGGCAGAAATTTGGTTTAGATCAACCTCTCATACCATATACCAAGATAAGCTCGAAATGACTTCAATTTAAATGTCTTAAACATAAAAAGTCAAATCATAAAATAGAGGAGCAAGGAAAAAAAATTACATTTTAGTTCTACAGACATGGGAAGAGTTAATGGCTAAAGAAAAGACAGAGAAAAAACATACAAGATCAAATGTGCAGTTTAGATATTTAAAATGAAAAGGAGTTTTCACAAGTAAATTAATAAAAATAAAATTAGAAGGAAAATAAGTAACTGGGGAAAAATCTTTGTGGCAAATTTCTCTGACAAATATCCAAGATATTTATGGAAATTATTAAAATTTATAAATCATTCCTAAGTCAATCAATTAGAGAAGGAAATGACAAACCATTCCATTATCTTTGCCAAGAAAACCCCAAATGGGGTCATAAAAGAGTTGGACATGACTGAAACAATTCAAAAACAACAATAAATCAATAGATGGTCAATGGATATGAACAGGTGGTTTATAAAGAAATTTAAGCTATTGACAACCTTATTAAAAAATTCTCTTACTCACTAATAATTAAAGCAACCTTGAAGTTCCACCAAATCTTCATTAGACAGGCAAAGACAACAAAAGAGTAAAATGACAAATGTCAGAGAAGGTATGGGAAAACACTAGTAAATTGTCAGTGGAGCTAAGAATTGGTCTAGCCATTCTGGAAAGAAATTTGGAACTAACCTCCCAAAGTCACTAAAACTTTAGGCCTATATCCCAAAGAGTTCTTGAAAGAGGAAAAGAGGACCAAACATACAAAAGATTTATAGAATCTCCTTCCAGAGTGGTCAAAAATGTAAAACTAAGTAGGTGTCCTATTGGAGAATAGTAAATAAATTGATATAATGAATATATTGGAATATTATTATGCTGTGAGAAATGATAAAAATGGACAATTTGGGAAGAAAATGGACTAATGCAGAGCCAAGTGACCAGAACTGGAGAACAAAGTATAATGATAAAATGTTTCTTTCTTTCTTTTCTTTTCTTTCTTTCTTTTTTTTTTTTTTTTGCAGGGCCATGGGGTTAAGTGACTTGCCCAGGGTCACACAGCTAGTACATGTCAAGTATCTGAGGCCGGATTTGAACTCAGGTACTCCTGAATTTAGGTCTGGTGCTTTATCCACTGTGCCACCTAGCTGCCCCTAATGATAAAATGTTATGGAAAAAAAGAACTGATCAATGCAATGATGAACCATTGGTCCAGAAGACTAAAAATAAAATGTGTCACTCACTACCTGCCAGAGAGGTGATAACTTAAAATGCAGAAAGAGCCATATATTTTTGGACAAGGTCAATATGGAATTTGGGGGGTCCTTTTTGCTATAGCATATAGATTTGCAAATGAGACTTCCATCTTTTCTTTTCTTTTTTTTGTTGTTGCTCATTTGGAGGGGCAATGAGAGTCTCAGATTATGAAATGCTTATAAAAATAAAAGCATTTTTAATTATGCTAAAAGAAAATAAGATAAAAATTTTTGAACTTATAAGCAAAACCAAGTAGTATTTTAATTTTTTTGGTTTTTGCTGGCTTTTTTTGGTGAGGCAATTGGGGTTAAGTGACTTGCCTAGGGTCACACAGCTAGTACGTGTCAAGTGTCTGAAGCCAGATTTGAACTCAGGTCCTCCTGAATCCAGGGCCAGTGCTTTATCAGCTGCATCACCTAGCTGCCCCCAGCTAATTTGATTTTTTTTTTTTTAGTGAACAGCTAATTTGATTTTAATTGAGAAAAAATTAAATTATGAAGTTAAAAAGTGAGAAAGGGAATTCACTTTGAAGGGAGAGGAAACTTTTTTTATGGATTGCTGTAGCCTATTATGTATTAACCCACTGAAAACTCAAAGTATAAAATGCCCGAATTAGTAACATTGACAACCCAATCTCAGAAAGAAAAATCAAAGAAGTAAAAATTGAATTCCCCAGGAAAATGGGGGAAGGGAGAATAAATACCAGAGAGGTTTAGAAGTTACTTCTTTCAAATATTGAACAAACAAGTAATCTCAATACCACACACACTTTTTTCTAAAATAGAAGAAAAAAGGCACTCTACCAAAATAGACACATTTGGCATATGTCTTAGTCAGTGACAGGAAATGTTGCTATTCATCTCTTCTGTGTTATTTTGCTACCAGAAGATGCCCAATGGGAGAGTGCAGGGGCAGCGGTGCCAGAACAATATGGGAGGAGGACAACCTTCAGTGACACTCTAGGTCAAGTGTCAGTCCTATGATAGCACTGGAAACTGAAGGCCAGCCTTTATCTAGGGAGCTATGACAGTAGGAATTCTTCTCTGTGCCTTACTGATTTTTGTATCTATCTCTCCCAGTGCCAGACGCGGTAGCAGGTGCTAAATAAATGTTTGTCGAGTAGATAATCAGTTTTCCTTGCATTCCCCATCAGTGAGCCTCAGCTGAGTTTGTGAAACACCAGTGAGTTATCTGGTCCTGAACCTCATCTACTCTTCATGTAAGGTAAAAGAGACAGTGTTGTGACTAATGTGGAAATACATTTAATGTGATTGTACATATATAACCTATATCAGATTGCTTGCCGTCTTGGGAGGGGGTAGAGAAGAGAGGGAGAGAGAAAAATTTGGAACTCAAAATCTTATAAAAACAAATGTTGGGGCAGCTAGGTGGTGCAGTGGATAGAGCACTGGCCCTGGTGTCAGGAGGACCTGAGTTCAAATCTGGCCTCAGACACTTAACACTTACTAGCTATGTGATCCTGGGCAAGTCACTTAACCCCAATTGCCTCACCAAAAAAACCAAATGTTGAAAACTATTTTTACATGTAACTGGTAAAAAGTAAAAGAGAAAGACTGTTGGACTAAGAGTCAGGGTCACCTTGGTATGAACTCATACCCTCGATCACTTTTTTTTTTTTTAGTGAGGCAATTGGGGTTAAGTGACTTGCCCAGGGTCACACCAGCTAGTAAATGTTAAGTGTCTGAGGCCGGATTTGAACTCAGGTACTCCTGAATCCAGGGCCGGGTGCTATATCCACTGCGCCACCTAGCTGTCCCCCTCGATCACTTTTTAGCTGTACAGCCCTGGATTGGTCACAGCCTCCCCAAGCCTCATCTTTAAAATGGGAATGATAACACCTCCAGTAGCTATTCTACAGGGTTGTTCTGAGCTGGTCGTCGAGATAATGTATGAAAAGTGCTTTGCAGACCTTGGAGCCCTGGAGACATATCCACTGTCATATTTTCCTCATCATTATCACTGTTATTCAGTAGCAGTCAGTTCCATCCTCACCCCTTGATATTCCTCGAGTATGAACTCTTTGAAGTCGGACACCCCAACCTTCCCAGCTTGGTGTTTTCTCGGCACCTAACTCAGAGCCTGGCACAAAGTTACCCAGTAATCTCTGTGGAGATGAGAGTCAGGAGAGAAGTTCAAAGTCCACTGTAGCTAGAGTGTAGAGAGTGAACATGAGTGAGTCTGACAGGTGGATTGGAGCCAGATCATAGGTCTTAAATACCAGCTTAGCAGAGTTTATATTTTATACAAAAAGTAATGGGGAGCTATTGAGGATGCGAGGGAAGCGACACGGTCAGATCTGTGCCTTAGAAAGCTCTTTTGGTAACTTAGTGGGGGATGAATTTCAGAGGTCTGGGTTGGTTGAAGGCACGGAGACCTGTTAAAGGTTGTGGAGCTAAAAGGAGGCTAAAACTAGGGTGGGTTTGCTAGAACTGTATCCAGGGCACTAACACACAGGGGCTATGCTGGAATTGTTCTTTGCCAAGAACACACCCACACCCAAGACTGAGCTCTGCTCCCTCGCCGCCCCAGCTTCCCTCCCTGATGTTATCAACATTGTACCACACTTTAAACCTATCCCTTCCACCATTAATGTTCTCCTCTTCCCCTCGAGCTATTTCATCAATTTGGAAATCAGGGGCCATTGGCTACACTGGGGGAGTGTGGACCAAACTCTTTGGGAAATGGGTATTGATGTACCCTCCCCTCCATCCATTTGCATTTGCTCCCAGGGACCAAAATTATTTGTTAAACTGTGAGTAGAATTTGACAAAGATTTAGCTATTGATTCGATTCAGAGGAGAGTGAGGGAGTCAATGACTGTGGGGTTGCTAGCCTGGGATGAACTTGCCCTCAACAGAAATTGAGAAGTTTGAAGGAAGGTGTGTTTAGAAAGGGAGGGGGGATGTTTTCTCTTTGGACTGATGAATGAATGAAAATGAAGGAACTGTTACTGAGGCGCATCAAGCTGTACTTCACCTCAGAGCCAAGTTGATTAAGTACGTAGTTAGATTGGCACAAAGATATGCAAAGTCAGCATTGTCTGTTTGCAGAAAGGATTTGCCTTCAGAGGAATTCACTCTAAGAACTTGGAAATAAGGAGTTTTTTTTGGTTTAGGCAGTGAAAATGCTTCCATTGATATACATTTGATCTATGCAGAGCTTTTTCAGAGTGACTGCATGAAATAAGGGTGGTGGGATGTAAAAGAATGACCCATTGCTCTGGGATGAGTCAAACACAAAACTGGGCCCAGAAGGACCACGGTTCCTTATCGGTAAATGAAGGACAACGGGTTGGATGATCTCTCCTGCCCCTTCCAGCTCTCTATGACCTATCATATCATCTGTCAAAGGGGACTGATAATCCCAGCAGCACTTAACTCACAGGTGGCCCCAAATGAGCAGTTAGTAGACTTCAAAGCCTGTATGACTTTCAGCTAATATTCATAATAAATGAAATATTTAAGTAATGAGGAGAGGGATCAGAAGGAGACGGGTTCATCAAGAAAAGATTTCCTTGAAGACCTGCATTTAGAGGAAGGATAGTAGAGGGGGAACTGCCCTGGATTTTGACTCAAAAGATCTGGGTAAAAATTCCAGCTCTTAATTTATCAAGGCCAGCCAGGATTTCCTCATCTAAAAAAGAAGAAAGAAAGAATCAATGAAGGCAGGAATGAAAAAAGCATCTATTAAGTGCTTACCTTGTGTCAAGTACCAGGTAAACTCTAGATTCTGGAGATACAAATACAAAAGGAAAGCAAATTTGAGCCCTCAAGGGGCTTGACATTCTAAGGAGGAAGTCAACATGGAGGAGAGGTGGGGGGCTTTTTCTGTCTGGAGAGTTACTGGAAATTGTGGACTGGGCCCTAAGGGAGATGATTGGGTCCCCCAATCCAGGAACAATGGCTAAATTGATTTGATCTTGGTTATAGAACTGGAAGGGGGAAGAGAGGACAACACGCTTTTACAGTAGCAAACCAGTTGACAAAGGCTATGTAATGGGGGAACGGGGTACGGGTTGGATTAGGGGTTGGGGTTCTTAGGAATCCTCTTTAAAGAATTACACCCTCTTGCACACAAAAAGTAGTTAGAATAAGGTGGTAGTTATTTAGGAGCAAGGGGAGGGGAAGGGGGGGGGGAGGGAAACCATGAAAGAAATCCTTGGACTTCTCATAGGGAGATGAGGCATGAAGCACATGGCTCCGAGGTACCAAATCTCCTCGAACTTTTATAGAAGACTGATGGGGGTGGACCATCTGCCTGTGAAAAGTTCCTTTAGTGAGGGAGGACCATCCCCCACTGGTGGTAGCTGGGGAATTGGGTGAGGAGTGGAGGACCATCCCGCACTGGTAGTGACTAGAGGAATTGGGTGAGGACCTCTCTTCAGCACACAAAGGCCGCAGCCACACCCAAATTTATCTCCCCAGGGCAAGGGAGACCAGAATGAAGGGTAGGAATCCGAAGCTAGCTCAGTCTGATTTGGTTCAGTTTATCTCTCTAGGCGTTATCTGTCCTCTGGTTTTAGTTTCTCAAGGAGAAGGTTCCTTGATGTGGCCCCAGAGTCCTTGATGTGCCCCAGAGAACTTCTGGGGTGCTCTGCATCCCCATGACACTATGGAGGAACCATGAGAGGGTAGAGAATGAAGTAAAGCCTGGATGAGCTTTCTTGAAATGTGTGAAATAGTGGGGGTGGCGAGAGTAGTGGGGCACAAGCAGGTAATGGTCTCTGTTGGACTCGATCACTTCTTTTTTTTTTATTTTAATTTATTTTTTTATTTTTAGGGAGGGCAATGAGGGTTAAGTGACTTGCCCAAGGTCACACAGCTAGAAAGTGTCAAGTGTCAGAGGCTAGATTTGAACTCAGGTCCTCCTGCATCCAGGCCAGTGCTCTATCCACTGCTCCACCTAGCTGCCCCTGGACTCGGTCACTTCTAGGGTCCCTTTCCAATTCTGAATCTGATGTGGGCTAGAATTTTGGGGTACAATGATTGTGAGTCGTCTCAAAGAATTACAAGACTCAGTGACTCAGTTTACCAAGTTTTATTGCAATGCTGTGAGTGATCACAGGGAAAGTATCAGAAAAGTGGAAAGGCATCTCTCAAATAAGGAAAGGAAAGACAGTTATATTTATAGCATGAATAAATGATCAGTTTCATTATAATAATCTCCACCTTGGGGAGGTACAGGGGAGGGCCTGTCCTCATTATAATATTCTCCACCTAGGAGTGTTACAGGGAGGGTTTATCCTAATTTGGAGTTCCTGGGGTCCTAAGCCAACCCCCAAGGTGGGTACCTTTTTCAGTGGAGGTGTGTTTTGGGGGTGAATCTGGGGGACAAATTTGGCCTTTTCTGCACATGTCTCTTTCTGATTCCCATGGACTAGTTTCAAAATATAATCATTTTTCATTAGAATTTCCATAGGTTGTCTTTTTCCTTATTGTCATTTGACCTGACCCGCTCTGGTCCGTTCTGGATTGTTGATCACTATGGGTATGAGAACCTAACATAAGTTATCCATTAGCTGGGATCCTGACTCCCTTTTAGAGCTAATATTCTGTACTAGAGCTTGGGTCTTAGGTTGTTCTATTAACCCCTTTTTGCCTCCTACATCAAATCGACACCCCTATGATATGTGCAGCTACCTACCTCACAGGGCTCCCCTGAAGGAAGGATGTTGTCAGCCTTAAGCACTACAGAGGTATAAGTAACACAAAAAATGTGATTTTCTTTTCTCTCTATAGGCCAAGTCAGCTGATTTTGGAAAAGTACTTAGAAAGTAATTACAGTAAATTTTAATTATTTGGAGAACAGGAAAGAGACAGTATGTATTAAGGTGCTTACTAATGCATGGATGTGGGGATGGAATTCAAACAAAAAGACAATCTCTACCTCTGGAAAACTTATATTCTAATGAGGCAGACCACAGGCCAAAGGGAGATGAAAGGAGGAGGAGGAGGGGAAGATACTCAGCACTGGTCTGGAAAGGAGAAGAGGCAGGGGTGGGGGGGTGGGGGGTGTGTGTGTGGGGAATATGCTCCTTAGGGCACTGTTTAACCCTATCCATTCAGGTTACTTTCTCCTCAGTCTCTTCGCCTCTGTCCTCCCTCTGTGTCATCTGAAATACATTTTGGCATAAACATCCAGAACAGAGAGGTGATGGCTTGGTCTAACCATGTCTGGAGTTCTTTTGGGGCACTACTTTTCAAGGACATTGATAACCTGGAAAGTGTGCAGGGGAACAACCACCAGGAAGCTGAAAGCCCTAGAAATTATGCTAGCAGAGGATTCCTTGAAGGAACTGAAGATGTTTGTTCTGGAGAAGAAAAGGGTTGGGGAGGACATGAGAGTTGCTTTTGTTGAGGGCGAGGAGCACCCCAGAAGTTCTCTGGGGCACATCAAGGAATCTTCCGCTTGAGAAACTAAATCAGAGGACAGATACTCCTAGAGAGAGAAGCAGAACCAAATCAGACTTCGGGACCTCCACCCTTCTTTCTGATCTCCCTTACCCCTGGGGAGATAACTTTGGGTGTGGCTAGGGCCTTTGTGTCCAGAAGAGAGAGATGGCTCAAGAGATCTGCAGCCACCCCTCACCCAATTCCTCTAGCCACCACCAGTGGGGGATGGTCCTCCCTCACTAAAGGAACTTTCCACAGGCAGATGGTCACACCCCCATCAGTCCCCCATAAAAGTACCTGCTGGTGTCCTGCTCAAGGAGATTTGGTACCTCAGAACCATGTGCTTTGTTCCATACCTATCTCCCCATGAGAAGTCCAAGGATTTCATGGTTTCCCTTTTCCCTCCCCCCTTCCCTTCCCCTGCCCCTAAATAAACTACCATCTTATTCTAACTGCTTTTGTGTGCAAGAGGGTGTACTTCTTTTTTTTTTTTTTAGCCAGGCAATTGGGGTTAAGTGACTTGCCCAGGATCACACAGCTAGTTAAGTGTCTGAGGCCAGATTTGAACTCAGGTACTCCTGACTCCAGGGCCGGTGCTCTATCCATTGCGCCACCTAGCTGCCCCGGGTGTAATTCTTTAAAGAGGAATTCCTAAGAACCCCTAACCAAACCCGTACCCCATTTCCCCCATAACACTTTTTTGTTTTGGGGGGAAATGGGATTCACTTTATCATGCCTGGCTTCAGAGGACAGAATCTAGAGCAACTGGTCAAAGACCCAGGTAACTGGAATTTTTTTATGTCTGAGGCCAGTACCACAAACCACATCCAAAGCTCTCTAGAAATGTCCCCCTCCAGGAGCAGGGGAGGACCTGGCTCTAAGAGCTAGATAGAGATCCTAGAACATCAGAACGTGGCCAGTGAGGTAGGGTTGGAGGGAGCAGGGCAGAGTAGGCTTTCACCTCAGAGTTAGATCTGGGAATAGATCCTTCAACTCTATTGTTTTTATGTTGCTGAAGAGTTTCAAGTGCTATCAGC
This sequence comes from Dromiciops gliroides, assembly GCF_019393635.1. NCBI lineage: Eukaryota > Metazoa > Chordata > Mammalia > Microbiotheria > Microbiotheriidae > Dromiciops > Dromiciops gliroides. Next base: position 45,021,016 of record NC_057863.1, read on the forward strand.
ACCCTCTACCCTCTCAATTTGGTTCCCTAGGGACAAAGCCCAAGACACCCCACCTTAGTTATTACTCTGGGAGGATATAGAAGAGAAGCTTATCGGTTATTAAGCACTTCCTCACCAGACAGAGCTCCAGAGCCTGTCTTTTGCATTCTTTGTATCCTCGGCACTTAGCACATTGCCTGGCATAGAGTAGGCACTTGATCCATGCTTGTTGACAGACTGACTGCTATGTGCCAGACATTGTGCTAAGTGCTGGGGATAAAAGTAGCTCACAGTCTAATGGGGGAGACAACAAGCACGAATGTGTACAAACAAGAGAAATACAGAATAAGAAGGAAGTACTTCACAGAGGAAAGGCACTTGAATTAAGAGGACTTGAGAAAAGCTTCCTGTAGAAGTGTGAGAAACCAATTGTGGGCAACCCCATTTAAAAATTTCTGGGACTCAGTGCTGAAGAAGTATCAAAGGCCTTTATTTATACATTCGAGTTCAAATGGGCCAACTCCCTAATGGAAATGGTGAGGATCGTGGGACTGGGGACCCTTTTATCTCTTAACAGGCTGGCTCCACCCTCTTCCTCAGTTACAATCTTTGCGCCAAGATACTGGCTCCAAACGCTAGCCAATTGGAATACGATATAGCCAAAGGGGCAGCCCTCTAAACTCCTCCCCCACGTGACCAGCCCATCTCTGTGATCCTAATTCCTGGGGAGGGGGAGGAAAGGGGCCATTAGTAAGCACCCTTCTCCCAGCTGAAATTTACCTCCCAGACATATTTAATCAGCTTTTGAGGGGAGCCCATATTTTTCTCACAAGAAGGGACAATTTTAGCCTGGACTCGAAGGAAGTCGGTAAACTGGCTATGGAGATAAGGAGGGACAAGCCTTCTAGGCTTCTTGGACAGCCAGAGACAATGCCCAATGCTGAGCATGGAGTCTCTTGTTCTTGGAACAGCCAAGGAGGCTGATGTCACAGGATAGAAGAGTATGTGGTGGGGAGTCAGGCATAAGAAGATTGGAAAGATGTGGGGAGTAGAGGAAGATCTGGTTATCAAGGCTTTTGTGGTGGTTGTCCTTTGTGCTCAAAGAGGAATGCCAAGCAGAGGACTTTATATTTGATTCTGGGGGCGTTGGGCATCCAATGGAGTTTCTTGACTGGAGTGGGGTGTGACATGATCAGATCCCCACTTTAGGAAAATCACTTTGTTGGCTGAAGGGAGATGGATTGAAGTGGGGAGAGACTTAAGGCCAGCAGACTCACCTGATGAGGACTGCACCAACAGGGTGGCAGTGTCAGGTGAGAGAAGGGACATATATGAGATAGGTTGTAAAAGTGAAGTCAACAGGCCTCAACAACACATTGGATATTGGATGGGGTTGGGGGGGGAGATAGTGAAGCAGTCAAGGAAAACACCTACCTAGATTGTTATCCTGAGGGACTGGGAATATGACATTGTCCTCTGCAGTAATAGAGAAGGGGTGGGGGGGGGTTTAGGGGACAAGATAATGGGTTGTGTTTTGGACATGTTGAATTAAGATATACACTGGGCATCCAGTTTGAGATGTCTGAAAGACGGAGCAGTGAGATTGGAGGCCAGCAGAGATTTTCAGGCAATGACTGGTAGTTTTGAGGATCATAAGCATAGAGATAGCAATTAAATCCATGGAAATTGAGTGAGATCACCAAATGGCAACAAAGACAGAGCCCTTTGGGACAGTGCTGGTTAGATGGCATGATTGAAGAAGGATCCAGAGAAGGAGCAGTCAAACAGGTACAAAGAAAACAAGAAGAGAGAGGAGGTATCCCAAAAACCTAGAGAGAAGAGAGTATCAAGGAGTGATCAACAGTGTGAAAGGCTGCAGAGAGATGGAGGAGAATACAGATTGAGAAAAGCCCATTGGATCAGACAAATTAAATCATAGTAATTTTGAGAGTAGTCTTATTGAAATGATAAGGTTAGAAGCCACATTGTAAGTGGGTAATAGGATAGAAAGGAGAGACCCTTATTACAGAGGACTTTCCAAGAGAAGAGACATAGTGTAATGGGGGAAATGGGGTACGGGTTTGGGGTTCTTAGGAATTCCTCTTTAAAGAATTACACCCTCCTTGGGTGTTGGGGCCGGATTTGAGCTCTGATGCTCCTGATTCCAGGGCCAGTGCTCTGTCACTGTGCACCTAGGTGCCCTAGCAACACATTTAAAAAAATTTTTTTTCTCTGACAATTTCTCAGTCTGAAGTTTTGGGAGTTTTTTTGACTGTTTTCTCTCACAACCTAGGTAATGTGGGAATGTTTTCCATGACTACTCATGTATACATTTTAAATGCTTGAGTTCTAGTGGGTGGGGGGTGGGAATGGAGGAGGAAGAGAAGTTGGAACACAATTTTTAAAAAAAAATGATGTTAAAATTTGTTTTTACATATATTTTGGAAAATAAAATTATATTCAATTAAAAATAATAATTACACCCTCTTGCACACAAAAGCAGTTAGAATAAGGTGGTAGTTTATTTAGGGGCAAGGGAAGGGGGGGGAGGGGGAGGAGGGAAACCATGAAAGAAATCCTTGGATTTCTCATGGGGTACCAGGTACTCAGAGGTACCAGTCTCCTCGAGCAGGAGACTGGCAGGTACTTTAATAGGGGACTGATGGGGGTGGACCATCTGCCTGTGGAAAGTTCCTTTAGTGAGGGAGGACCATCCCCCACTGGTAGTGACTAGAGGAATTGGGTGAAGGGTGACTACAGATCTCTCTACAGGACACAAAGGCCACAGCCACACCAAATTTATCTCCCCAGGGGTAAGGGAGACCAGAATGAAGGGTGGAGGTCAGAAGCTAGCTTAGTCTGATTTGGTTCCCCTTATCTCTCTAGGCATATCTGTCCTCTGGTTTAGCCTCTCAAGGAGAAGATTCCTTGATGTGCCCCAGAGAACTTCTGGGTGCTCTGCACCCATGACAATAGGATGATGTGAGGATGGAAGAATAAAGTGAAGGTTTTTTTCAAATGGGTAAGACATGGTCATATCTGTAGGTAGCAGGAAATGACCCAGTAGAGAGAGGAAGATAAGTGATAGAATGGGGAATGACAGAGGGGACAATCTGCTGGAGAGATGGGATGGAAATGGAATTGCTTGTGATTTTAGTTTGGTAAGAGGAAAATCTTCCCAACAATTAGAAATTATCTCAAAATGGAATGGATTAATGGTACTGGATTTCATTTACCTAAGGTCTTCAACAAGGGCTTGAGGATCATTGTTAGGAAAGTTGTAGAGGAAATTCTGGGTCAAATATGGGTTGGCTCAATGGTCTCTGATGTCCCTTTCAGCTCTTAAATTCTGTTATTTATGAATTTTTAATTCTTTTATATTTGAGTAGGGGATCAGGGAAGAATTCATCAATGATGTAGCATTTAGTGAGATCTTGAAGAAGAGCAGAGATAGATGGGTTGGGTGGGGGGTAGTGTATACTAGGTATGGAAGAAGAGCTTTAGCAAAGGCTTGGTGAGGAGAGAAGGCACAAGAATGGGGTCTTGCTTTGGGCCCTTCTCTTTGGTTTCTTTTCTGCTTCACTTAGTAATCTCATCAGTTCCCATGGATTCATTCCAATCTATGCAGATAATTCTCAGATCTATTTATCCACCTCTAACCTCTCTGCTGACCTCTCCTCTCATACTTCCCATTGTTTCTTGGGTGTCTCCAATCAAACGGTTCCATAGACATCTTAAGGGCAACATGTCCCAAACTGAACTCATTGTTTCCCCCCTCCTTCAATTCCTCTACCCTTCTTAACTTCCTTATCACTAGTTACTCAGGTTTACAATCCAGGCATTATCTTTGACTCCTCACTCTCCTTTGCCCCCCAGATCCAAGTCCTGGTTGTTCTGCCCTAGCAACATCTCTCCTGTGTCACTGGCACCACTGGTGCAGGCTCTGCTCACCTCACATCTGGACCACTGAAATAGACCGAGGGTTGGTCTTCCTGCCCCTGACTCTGTCACCCCCGATTCAGTAAATCCTAGAGCCTCCCTATTATCTTCGGGATCAAATATAAAATGCTGTTTTTGGCTTTGCAAGTCTTCCATGGCCTGACCCCTTCCTTTTCTAGTTTTCATGTACTGTGCTCCCCTACATACCCTCATTGATCTAGTGACGTTGACTTCCTTGCTGTTTCTGAACAAGACATTCTATCACCCGACTCCATGCTTTTTTTCTCCGCCTGTACCTCATGACTGGAATGCTTTCCCTCCCTGTCTCTGTTTCCTGGGTGCCTTCAAGTCTCAGCTGAAATTCTTCCTTCTTGAGGAAGTTTTTCCCAGACCCCCTTAATGTTAGTTCCCCCTCTGAGAATACCTTCGATTTACCTGGTATAGATCTTGTATGCTGATTGTGGTTTCAATGCTGTCTCCTTGATTAGAATGTGAACTCCTTAGGGCAGGGACTGTTGCTTTTGTTTACTGAGTGCTTAGCATTGTGTTTGGCACATAGTAAATGTTTAATAAATATTTGTTAAGTGGCAGCTTGGTTGCTTAGTGGGTAGAATACAGGCCCTGGAGTCAGGAAGACCTGAGGTCAAATCAGCCTAAAAAAAGGAACTACTTGGGGCAGCTAGGTGGTGCAGTGGATAAAGCACCGGCCTGGATTCAGGAGGACCTGAGTTCCAATCCGGCCTCAGACACTTGACACTTACTGGCTGTGTGACCCTGGCAAGTCACTTAACCCCCATTGCCCCGCCAAAACAAAAACAAAAAACCAAAAAGAAATACTTGTTGACTTGACTAGAGATTACTCAGCATTCCTAGACATAGATGATTCCCTGGCTGCCAAGGCAAGGAATGAGTAGCCGTGTTAAACATCTTAGACTTGAAAGCTGTCAAGGACCCTGAAGTTGATGTAGAAGAAATGGAATATTGTTCAGAATATTAAAGTATGCAGTCTGCTCTCTCAAGTGCATGAACCCCGACTCTGATGTAGGAGGCAAAAAAGGGGTTAACGAAAGCCCTAAGACCCGAGCTCCAATTCAGATATGAGCTCCAAAAGGGACTCAGACCCCAGTTAATGGGTAACTTAAGACTTGGGAAACAAGTCAAGGCCTAGGTTCTCTTACCCACATTAGTCACCATCCATAACAAGAACGGAAAGAGGCATTAAGGTAAAAAAGACCTTAACTATAACAATGATACACTGACAGGGTGTAGAAATTCTAATGAAAAATGAAGATATTTGGAACTAGCCATGGGAATCAGAAAGAGACATATACAGAAAAGGCCAAATTTGTCCCCAGATTACCGTATGACGTGAAACCCCAAAACACACTTCCCATGGAAATAGGTACCTGCCTTGGGGGTTGGCTTAGGACCCCAGGAACTCCAAATTAGGATAGGCCCTCCCCTGTACCTCCCTAAGGTGGTTTTATTATAATAAGGATAGGCCCTCCCCTGTACCTCTGTAAAGTGGAGATTATTATGAGACTGATAATCAATTATCCATACTTATAAATATAACTGTCTTTTCTTTCACTATTCAAGAGATACCTTTCCACTATTCTGGTTCTCTCCCTGTGTTCATTCACAGTATTGCAATAAAACTTGGGAAACTGAGTCACTGAGTGTTATAATTCTTTTGGGACAACTCACGATCAATTTGACCCTAATTCCATCCCACATCAATTCCATCCAGCTTCATTCTCTCAGTTCACTGCTCACTATATCAATAGTTGCAGGAACTTAACCTTGCTATTATCACATAATTTATTGTAAGTGGAGCAAATTAAAAAAGAGAAATCCACCTAAACATTTTATACATCCGCATTCTATTCTAGTCATCTCTTTGCCCTCCTCTTCCAAGTTGCCTTCCCCAATCTTTAGATGAAGCCAGGAAAGAAAATACCAAACAAATGCATCTATGGCTTGCGGAAAAGGAATAGATGGAAGGGGCTTCACCTCCTCATCTCAGGACAAGGGGAAGTGGGGAAGATGAGGAAGGGAAGCCCTTTGTTCAGCTCACCAGCCTGATGGAGTTTTATGCTCACTGGCAGTCTCAGTAACTCTGAGCCCTTTCCTGACTCCCAGTCCTCATTTGTGCCAGAGGATCAGGTCCTCTTCTAGCTGTGCTGGCGTCTGGTCATCTTGGGTTTTGTTCCACATTCCTAAGTTTTCCTGACTCTACTGGCTTTCACATTCTTGTGTTACTGTAGCTTCTGGTGGGTACTGGTTCAGGTAATTATGCCTTTCCATGTGATCTGCTTATTAGTCAATCCCATTTTTCTTCTAGATGAGTGAACCAAGGGCAGTGAAATGAAGACCAGAAATGAAAAGGGTTCAGATAGCATTCCTATATGGTAGGACAGCTTCTGCCATACTCTTTTTTGTTCTGGATTTTGAGAGCAGTCCCAATTTCCTGGGGGCCATCTCATAGATTCTGCTCTACCAGTATCACTCTGCAGAAAATCTCTTGCATTCTAGAGTCTCCACAGACATGAAAAAGGTGACACAAATGCTACCCATGTCAAGTTGAGAGATGTGGAAGGCCTGAAGTTTAAGTAGTTTCAGGAATGAATGGAAAGGAAGGAGGAGAGGTGGGAGAAGACAAATAGACATAGTCCCTGAAGGAGGTGAGCCATGAGACTACAGAGTCAAGGAAGCCAAGAGAGAAGAAGGGATCCAGAAGGGAGTGATTGTTAAGGTCTTCCACTACAAAAAAATGAAGTGAGAAGGATAAGAACTGGATAAAGAGACATTGATTTGGCAGCATGGGGAGCAATAATGTCTTTGCACAGTGATATTAAGGAGTCTGCACTTGAAAACAGTTCCAATTAACCAAAAATAATATCGCTTGTTACCAAGGGATTTAAGTTGTGGGAATTAATCCTATGAAAAGCCACCTTGGTGCTGGGATTGAACAAATTTAATTAAAGGAGGGACCACTTTCTTATAGATTCTGTTGCCATAGGGTTCTGCTAACAGGAAATGGATCATGAAGGTACATGAAGCCTTTCTCTGGATACAAGAGAACCATAGAACCATCAGGAGGGGATTTTCATGCCTAGGGAAAAATCACTGGATTAAGTGGGAAAAGTGGCCTCTCCCTCAGAGAGCCTACCCTATCCTGGGGGGGTTGAGGGAGGTAGAGACGAAGGAGGGCGGGTCCCAGGGGAAAGGTGCCATTGCCACAGGCCTGAGGAGTTGTGGCCCCTGTGATCACAGCACACCGTGGTCTGGGCTCCTAAGAAGTGATTCTGGGGGACAGAATGAATAGACAAGTCAAGTGACCTGGGGAAGGGCCCCACTTGCCTGGTTGCCATCCTGCTGATGTCTTGAAATGACTTTTCCAGGCTGTTTAGCACAGCAGGGCTGACAAGAAAACAAATCAAATACTTCTCTGCTCATTAAGGAAGAATGGCAAAACAAACCACTTTTTTCATTTTGGAAAGGTTTTCTCCCCATCTCCAGATGAAACCTCTATTTTGGGTCATAACATACTCTCATTTAGAGAAAAAAAACAAAATCTAGACCTGGGTATGACTGTTTCTTTTCTCCAAGTGTGTCCTCCATTTCCCCACCTCTTTGCCTTCGACAACCTGGAACTACCTTTTCTCCAAAATTTGTCGTGTCTTTATAGTGTAATACAAACGGAAACAGACGGAGAGGACCTGGCTCCAAAAACCAGTTCTTCCATATACTCTTAGTTTCCTCATCTGTGAAATGAGAGGTCTGGATTAAATGATCCCCAAGGTCTCTTTTAATTTTAAAAATGTGATCCTGAAAAATGCTGCCTAGTGGGGTCCAACAGCCTTCCCTGGCTTCTGCTGTCTGGGGAGAACACACACAGCTGGATTGTGTATGGAAGTGAGCTGGGCTTCTCTGGTCCCTTCAGCATGGAAGGACTTCAGGATGATGCAGCCATCTCTGGGTCCCCATCTGCCACGTGGGCGGCAGATAGCCGTTAAAGGGAAACAATTTCGGCTTAGCCCTCCAACTTCCTCTTTCACAAACCTGTGGCTTGGCTCTACCCTTTTGTTGGTGGTTACTTTCTGAGAAGGTAGTGGCAGAATCCTGTTCTTGCTGCCAGTCAGCTTCCTGACTTCAGGACCTGATGGTCTGCCCCCACAGCTGGGAAACATCTGTATAAGGACTGCTGTTCACATCACCTCCAGTCCCAAATAATCTAAGAGCCTTGAAGAGTCCTAGATTCAAATCTTGCCCGTGATACCAGCTACAGGAGGACAGCAGGTGCCTCCCTACAATTCCCCGGACCTGTTTCCTCTTGTATAAAATGAGGATAATCATGCCTGTAGGACCTGCCCCTTAGGGCAAGTTGTGAGGATCAAGTTAAATAATGTAAACACTGCAAATCTAAAATCCAGCTAAATGTCTATTGCTGTTTGGCTGGCAGTAGATAACAGAAGGCCTGTGTGGTATCACCCAGAATTCTCAGAAAGAACAAGGGGTGTTCTCATTCATTTAATTCAACAAATACTTTGGGGGAAGGGGACTCTTGGTTGAGGAGAATAAAGATCAGTAAGATAAGGATCTTTACTCTTTTAAAAAAATTTTCTATTAAAATTTATTATATAACTATCCTTTAAAAGGCTGGGGGGGCCTTTTGGGGGGCACTCAGGATGCTCCAGGTGGTGGACCTCCGTTTTCTTTGCTCAGTCATCCTCTCCGGGGCCGCTTTGCTCACGGGCCCCCCTGGCTCTCCTTGTCCCGCTGTGGGGCCCATGATGTTGAGGCCGCAGATCGAGTCGATCTCTCCACAGACTTGCCAGCCCCATGACCTTCTCCCGGGATCTCTCCTCTTAATCAATCAATCAGTATTTATTAAGCACCACTCTGTACCAGGCACTGTGCTAAACCTTAGGGATACAAAAAGAGGCAAAAGACAGCCACTGCCAGCAAGGTGCAACATAGAGGTGCAGGTGAAACTAACAATGATTCACAAGTAAGAAGTTGTGTAAATGACATCACTGCCCCCCCCCCCAATAAAACACAGGTGGCCAGAACCTACTTAACTGAATAAAAAATGTAGACTGGGTGTGAACAAGGTGTAGACACCTCTACTGAATCAGGCTAAAGAATAAACTAGGGTAAACAATTTCAGAGGAGTGAAATCCTTGGTCACTGGATTAAAGACACATGAGAATTATTTTGTGATTGGCAGAAGCAATCCCAAAGCCCGGAAGTCAACATTTTGACAACTGCTTTGGAAGCTTCTAGGTTTGGGAGCACCTTGACAAGGCAGACCCTTCCACCTATTCAAGAGGGTTGGAAGTGGGGTGTGTGGGGGGGATGAATATCTAGAGATAGCCCTTCTTCTCTCCCCACCTTCCATGAGGAAGGAGATGACCTTGTGAACTTTGAAAGCTTAGAAGTTCTCCTACCCCGTTGCCCATGACCAGCCCACCAGAGATGTTAGCAGTGGGGCCTCCGGCAGCAGTGACTGATGGCAGTGCATGGGAAGTTGAGATACAAATTGAGAGCAAAATGGTGACGCTAAGGAAGGGGGACTTGAGAACCCTTCAGGGGTGCCAGCCCTTGGAGGCCAGCAGAGAGCAATACTTAAGGGGAACTTTATGAAGACCCCGTGAAGGGAGAAGGGGACTTCTGATGATCTGGAGCTAGGGGTTTACTCTGGGCCACATCAATTCTCTAAACTGACTGGGGGGACTGTATCCTTGCTGTTTCCCAGGAGACAAATGGGATTTCTCCACCATAGCCCCTCCCTCCCCCCTCTAGGTCTCGTCATTCCCAATGGAGGCCTGGATGACAATGCATGAATTCCCCAGGTCACAAATAGCCACCAATTCTACCACGTGGCTATAAAAGACTTTCTCCCTGCAAAAAGAAAGCAAGAAAACTGTTAAGTTTTAAAGAAACAAGGTCACAGAGGAGGGTATATTGTGATGGCCACAGAATGGAAACAAATTGTTTTATTTACAAAAGCTAAAGATTTCCCAGTGGGGGTGGGGGGGGTGGAAGGAAGGTGGCACTAGGTTTGTACCCAATCCTGTGACTAGTCTCTTTTCAATTGTTAAAAAGATTGATTTGCTAATTATTCCTTCGGCAATCAATCTAGAAGCTTTCTTTAAGAACCTACTGTGGGGGGGGGGCAGCTAGGTCGCGCAGTGGATAGAGCACCCTCAGGAGTACCTGAGTTCAAATCTGACCTCAGACACTTAACACTTACTAGCTGTGTGACCCTGGGCAAGTCACTTAACCCCAATTGCCTCACTTAAAAAAAAAAAGAACCTACAGTGGGCCACTAATCTTATCACTTACTTTCCCCTTTAGTTCTTTGAAGCTTATGCAAATGAAAGTTAGGTGGCAAAGACTTAAAATAATAATTAGTTCTCCAAGTAATGAATACTCAGCCCCCACCCCCAATCTATTGTTAGAAAAACCCTTTGAGGCCGCAACCAAATCTACTTCAGCCACTTTCTACCCAGAAGAGGGAACTTGTCTGCCTGGAGGCATTAGGACAGATTGTGCACTTTTCCAGAAGCTTTTCAATAGTTCCTTGAGGCTCCCAACTGAGTCAGACAAAGCATCTAGGCTGTTTTGAGGTTTCAGGGTTTGTGACCCATCATCGTGTTTAGACTTTGAGATTTGGACAGCAAGGTGGACAGTGAGTTGGTGGTATACCCAGAGGAAGATCATTGATTCCCAAAAGAACGTCAGAGGTCAGTCCATTTCCATAGGTGTCCAGGGCATTTGATGGATGGTATCCCGGGGAACCAGGTATCGGATGCATCAGGAAGGTTCTCCTTGACTCAGAGAATGACAAGGGATCCAGGCCTCCTCCTCCTCTTCATTTTCCTCATTTTTTCAGTCACTGAAGTTTCTTTTGTTTTTATCCTTATTTTTGTGTTTCCCATGGCCTTGGCCATGCTCACATTTGTGTCTGTGGTCAAGGTCCTGTCCTCTTTGAGGTTCCTCACTGTGCTCATGATTTCACCCAAGGCCAAGGCCAGAGTGGTTTTTGTTCCCACAGGCTTGAGCATGATCTTGTCCTTTTTTTCCTGGTGCCCTTTCCCCTCTCTTTCATTCTGTTGGCATTAGACATCTGGAGCTCCTGTGACGACCCAATGCTTTCTCCTTTGGTTTCTGTGATGATGCTCTCGGGGCTCTCTTCTGGACCACATCTCATTTGTATTTGCTGGTTCTCATGCTCCATTTCCTGCCCCCCAAGAGGCAGGTGCCTCTACCTCCTATGCTGAGCCCTCTTCTTCTCTGCCAAGCTCATCCATACATGCGATCAATGGTCATTTCGATGTAGACTCCCAAATCAGTACATCCAGCTCCAGTCTGTCTCCTGAATTCTCCTATGGATGGGGAGGATTACTCTCTCATTTCAGGAAAGAGCCCCACATTCATGCAAGCCCGCACGGGGGTACTGTGCCGGAGGAAGGCAGAAATCCATGTTGCTTTCTCTGGGCCTCGAAGGTGCTAGTCGGTTAAATTTTGTGTCCTCATGACAGCACAGAAACCTCGGGTGTGCATGGTAAAGCACGCCTCCCCAAACAGCACAGGTGAGAAAAGACATCTGCCACAATCTGCTTAACCATCCTGGACCAAGGGATGAGGTGGCCTCTGAAGTGGTCTTAGGGCCCTTTTCAGCATGGTGCTTCATGCTCTAAATGGCCCCAAGTCACACAGGTGGGATCACAGGATCTCAGATCTGAGATGAATGGGGCCTGAGGCCAGGTAGTCTGACCCCACCTCAAGCTGAGGACCAGCGAGGTAAAACCCCAGGTCTCCAGAGTGAGAAACAGCTGAGGTCAGAGCCTGGATCATGGACCACCTCCCAATAGATGCTCTCCCTGACCTTTCTTTTTTTTTCCTCACAATCTCTTGGATGTTGGTGTCTAAGCTTTTGTTTTGGTCATAGTTTTCAGGTAGTCCAATGATTTTCTTTCTTTCTTTCTTTCTTTCTTTCTTTCTTTCTTTCTTTCTTTCTTTCTTTCTTTCTTTCTTTCTTTCTTTCTTTTTTTTTTTTTTTTAGTGAGGCAATTGGGGTTAAGTGACTTGCCCAGGGTCACACAACTAGTAAGTGTTAAGTGTCTGAGGCCGGATTTGAACTCAGGTACTCCTGACTCCAGGGCCGGTGCTCTATCCACTGCACCACCTAGCTGCCCCTTAGTCCAATGATTTTCAAATGATCTCTCCTAGATTTATTTTCCAGGTCAGCTGGTTTTCCAAGGAGATATTTTACATTGCCCTCTATTTTCTCATTCAATTGGATTTGCTTTACTGTGTCTTGATTTCTCATAAGGTCACCTTTCTTTTTCTTTTTTTTTTTTGCGGGGCAATAGGGGTTAAGTGACTTGCCCAGGGTCACACAGCCAGTAAGTATCAAGTGTCTGAGGCTGAATTTGAACTCAGGAACTCCTAAATCCAGGGCTGGTGCTTTATCCACTGCACCACTTAGCTGCCGCCAAATAAATTTTTTAAAAATAATTTAAAAAACCTTTTTATTATTATGAATCTGACAAATATCAACAAAGAAACATCTCTTTATGCAAAGAAGAACAAAAAGGAAGGATTGCATATGACACTGAAATTATTACGTACACTTTGGATTTAAGTATATATTAAGTTTAACAAAGTAGTTACAACAAACACAACTTTTTTCTGGAAGGTGTCTCGGCCTGTTCTTTGCAGCCGTTTCCCACCTGGTTTAATTGTTAATTTGGTTCCTGAGGCCAGGGACTTTTTTTGTTTGTTTTTTGTCTCTGCATCCCCAGTGCTAGTAGGAATGCCTTGCACGTACTAGTCACTTAATAAATACTTAGATTAGATTGAATTAACTTTCCATTATACCACACTACCAGATGGAGATTTCTTTCAATAGTTCCAAGGTCTAGACCACAGGCAGCCTGAACTCAGGAAGATCTGAATTAAAATTTGGCTTTAGCTACTAACTGTGTGATCCTGGGCAAGTCACTTAACTTGTCTGCCTCAGTTTCCTGAACTATAAAATAGCCTACTTCACAGGATTGTTGTGAGGATCAAATGAGATGTTTGTAAAATTCTTATCATAGTGCTTGGCACGTAGTAGGTGCTTAATAAATGCTTTTTTCCCCTTAACCATTTTTTGTTATGGACCCTTCTGGGAGTCTGGTGAATGAAGCCTATTAATCCCTCCTCAGAATAAGGCTTTTAAATGTATAAAAATTAAATACATAGGACAGCAAAGGATAACAATTTTAACAAAATGCAATTATCAAAATATATATTTTTTAAGTTTGTAGACCTCAAGTTAAGAACCTCTGGTCTAAAGTGAATGTGGACATTTGGGTCATGGACACTAGCCTCCCTCAGAAACATGTAAAAACACAATCCCACAATGGCTTACTCCAACTTCCTTAAATGCTGGGTCTTCAGAAAACTGTTGTTCTCATTAGAGCATTCATTGTCTCTGAAGGCAAATTCAGTGTTGTACTTAATTAGTTTCAGTCACCACCTGCAAAGTCAATTAGATGTGTTTTGGGCTTTTGGCTTTGATCTCATGAATTTTACCCCACGGATTTGTAAGGCTCCAAAGGGGAAGTTATCTACTGGCCAAAGGAGGCTTGCCCAGAAAACAAATATTAGTATGTGAGGATCTACAGGGTGAGTGAATGTCTGACTTTTGGCTTTATCTGCTTTTCACATTGTGACCATAGGGACAAGGAGAGGAAAATGAAAAAAGGTGAGATCCCCAGGTCTGTATTTTTTTTTTTTTAGTGAGGCAATTGGGGTTAAGTGACTTGCCCAGGGTCACACAACTAGTAAGTGTTAAGTGTCTGAGGCCGGATTTGAACTCAGGTACACCTGACTCCAGGGCCGGTGCTTTAACCACTGCGCCACCTAGCTGCCCCCCCCACCCCTGCATTTTATCAGACATCAGCCAGCTTGGATGTCACGGGTAAGAATAAAAGAAGTCCCTGTGGGGCAGCTAGATGGCGCAGTGGTTAAAGCACCGGCCCTGGATTCAGGAGTACCTGAGTTCAAATCCGGCCTCAGACACTTGACGCTTACTAGCTGTGTGACCCTGGGCAAGTCACTTAACCCCCATTGCCTAAAAAAACAAACAAACCCCAAAACAAAAACAAAAACAAAAAAAGAAGTCCCTGCCAGACCCAGAGAAGAAATATGAAAAGGCATCTCTCATCCCCTCCCTTCTTTGAGAGGTGGGGGACAATAGATGTGGAATGCTGAATGTTATGTCAGACTTTTGGGGATGTGTTAGTTTGGCTGAACTCATTTTTTCTTCCATCTCTTTACTTTTTGTGAAAGGGAGGTTGGTGGGTTATATTGGAAGATATGAAAAAAGATTAATAAAATTTTATTTAAAAAATTTTCAGATGACATGTAACATCCTTATCATATCATTCTCCTCATAGCACACATTTCTATACTGTTTTAAGGTCTAAAAAGCATTTAAATATCTTATCTCATGTGATCCCCACAACTCTATGAGGTGCCTGCTACCATTTTATTCCCATTTAATAGATGAGAAGACTCAAATTGAGAAGAGTTAAATGACATTCCCAGGTTACAAAGCTAGTAAGTGTTTGAGGCAAGATTTGAATCCAGATCTTCCTGAATCCAAATCCAGAGCTCTATTCATGTGCTCCCTCTCAATAGAGAGATATATAAACAGATATAGATATTTACATATTTACTATATATAGTGACTACATATGTAGTTATTTTTCTTTCCTTCATTTGTCTAGTTTATGCATGTATGCATATACATACACAAATGTCTCCTCTGAAGCAGGATATATGTGTATGTGTATGTGTATATATATATATATATATATATAATACATATATATGTGTGAATTTATGTATGGATAATGGGAGCACTTACCTCCTGTAAGGAATTAATTGTGATTTGGGGTTTTCATAACCCTATCTTTGCTTAATTATGGTCAGACTGAAAAAATATAAGCTTAAAAGCCTAAGAGAAGATGGGTGTGTACTTTGGGAGATAATTGAACAAATAAGAGGAACTCTGACCACAGGGAACATTTATTGAAACTAAGTAACTAAGCTTCCCCTTGATAGCTCCCCCAGGACCACATGGGCCTGGCCAGATTATAATGGGGACAGCCCATGTGGGTGTGCTGAGCCAATTGGAGACTCAGCATGGCTAAGAGCTGCCCCTTCCTGTGGGAGAGACAGTTAGAGGCAGTTAGAGGAAGAGAGAGAGGGGAGTTTTTCTGGGGAGAGGGTTCTGAGAGAAACGGGGAAGGAAGGCAGACAGTTAGAGGAGCTGTTGGTGCTTGAAGAGACTGCAAGCTGATTCTCCTTAGAGTTGCGGATTTTGGGTGGTGGTGAGTTTGTTGGTTTTTTGGGTTTTTTTGAGGCAAAGCTAGCTCTTTGGAGCTGGCTGGGCTGGAGGCAGGTTCAGGGTACCTGGGGCCTTTTTTACCCCAGAGATTTAGATTCCCTAACTCTATTAACCTTACTTGTGTTTTGAGCTCGTTCCCATTAATAAACCTGTTTTGTTTTTTGAAAGAGGCTGTTTCCTTTCTTACCCCAATACTACAGCGAGCCGCCCACTTAACTCTTCCTATACTAAATTTGGC
The DNA here is from genome assembly GCF_019393635.1 of Dromiciops gliroides. NCBI lineage: Eukaryota > Metazoa > Chordata > Mammalia > Microbiotheria > Microbiotheriidae > Dromiciops > Dromiciops gliroides. The sequence goes on from NC_057863.1 coordinate 45,036,585, forward strand.
CCTTACACTCCCAAGTTTTTATGAGGATCAAATGATGTAATAATTGTAAAGGGTTTAGCACAGTGCCTGGTACATAGTTATTGTTTATCATTTGTTTTCAAAGAGGACCAATGACAGCCCAGGTTATGTCTTGACTTGCTCATAATTTGTGTTTAAGCGAAGCCAAGTTGTGCAGAGTCATCAGCCTCACTCTTTCAGTCATTGAAGCCAGCATCAAGACAAAAGTCAGAAGGACTGGGAATAGCCCAGGATGCAATGGATGACCTTGGTATTTTGATGCCTGATGAAGGTCTAAGCCCTCCATCACACCTGCTACACACACTCAATTCAGTTTAGAGCCAAAGGCAGGAGTCCTGACTTTCAGGCCTATCCATTGAGACCTGAGCAACTCAACATAGCTTTAGAGGAGGATGGGGCCTCCAAAGGCATCTGGTTCTACTTATTCCTTTCACAGAGCAAGGAAGCGAGGCTAGAGGGGCCGAGGGACTTGTCCAAGGTGACACAGTACTAAGGAGTCAAGCTGGGATTTGAACTCGGGTGCTCTGACTCGAAGCCCAGTGCTTTTCCTAAGATTCCTCTACTACATCATCTCCTTTCTGCTCCCCAACAAGATACTTAGGACAATTAACAGGAACCATCAGAATAGAGCAACAGCTACCTGAGATCAAGATAATTGGGTCAAAGGAATGAGCCCTGGCTCTGGAGTCAAGGGACCTGGGTTCAGATCCCACCTGTGTGACCCTGGGCAAGTCACTTCACCTCTGTTTGCCTCAGTTTACTCAACTGTAGTAAGGGGATAATAATAGCACCTGCCTCCTAGGGTTGTTATCAATGCCTGGCAGGGAGCAGGCCATTAGTGTGTTCTTGTTCCATTCCATTCCACTGAACCTCCCTAGGCCTCAGTTTCCTCCTCTGTAAAATGAGGGGGTTGGACTAGATGCTCTAACATCCTTTCCAGCTTAAAATCTTTGGTCCTATGATTTTATCAACTCTGGGCACCTCCCTGAAGTGACCGGTATCTCTCTCTGCACAGTCCTGTGAAGATCTGGAGATGACAGGGAAGGCAGAGAAGAGTGACTGAGGGACAGCTCTAGGGCTCACTGGCAACCATGGAGGCAACTTGATCTACAGGAAAGAGTACTGAATTTGGATTAAAAATCTGAGCTCTGCAACATGCTATTCTGTGGAACCTTGGACAAGTCATATCATTATTTTTTTGCAGGGCAATGAGGGTTAAGTGATTTGCGCAGGGTCACACAGCTAGTAAGTGTCAAGTGTCTGAGGTCAGATTTGAACTCAGGTCCTCCTGACTCCAAGGCCAGTGCTCTGCCCACTGGGCCACCTAACTGACCCTCTTTATTTAAAAAAAATATATATATATATATATTTATCTGTCTATTCATCCATTCATTTATCTATCTATTTATTTACTTTGCAGGGCAATGAGGGTTAAGTGACTTGCCCAAGGTCCCACAGCTAGTAAGTATCAAGTGTCTGAAGCCAGATTTGAACTCAGGTCCTCCTGAATCCAGGGCTGGTGCTTTATCCACTGCTCCACCTAGCTGCCTCCAAGTCATATAATTTTTTAAAGGCTCAGTTTCCTCATCTGTAAAATGAAAAGACTTAGACTAGTCCCTTCCAGATCTAAATCTATAATGTTATGATCAGATTCCAATAGATGGGGTATGAGCCCCAAAGTCAAGATTCCTACCTTTGGTTTTCTGTCTCTGCTGAGAGACCTTGACTTCCATGTCTACTTTGATGAAAGACAGAAAAAACTTTTACTGGACTCCCATAAATGCAAGTCATATAAAGGGACCCATTAGTGCCCAAGAAGACACCAAAGCCACAATGAGTAAAGTAAGGTAAAATCTCAAACATTCAGGAACCAAATCAACAATTAAGCCAGGAGAGGAATGGCTGCAACCAACAGGCCAAGATACCTTCCAGAACAGAGTAGTGCTTTTAACTCCTTTGGTAAACTTAATATATTATATTAATATAATATATAACATATAATAAACTTAAATCCAAGGTGTATGTAACAAATTCACAGTGTCATATGCAATCCTTCCTTTTTGTTCTTTGCATAAGGAAATGTTTCTTTGTTGATATTTGTCAGATCCATGATAAAAAGTTTTTTGAAATTATTAAAATTTTTTAATTAAATTTTTTCTTTAAAGATAGGGGAAAGTGTCAAAGAAACATTAAAACTAAAGTTCCCACTTTTATATACAATTCTCTTTTCTGTTTGAATATTGAAATGTTCATGTTTGTTAAGTTCATGATAAAAATAGGATATTTATATAAAAACAAGACTCATTCCAAAACCTGAGACTCTACTTTTAGCATAATGCCAGTCTTGAAATAGAAGTGATGATTCTTTTTGCAGTTCAGTTTCTCAAGGGAATAGCTCAAAGGCTCCTTCAACTCTGAACTTTTGAAAAACATCTTCTGGGACCGGGGAGGAGGATGTAGCCAGCATGAGGCAGAGGAGGAAGAGGTAGGGAGTCCTCCCTGGGAGATGAGAGTTTAGAATAGATTTCATAATAAAATATGCACTTGATGGACAGCTAGAATTTACAGACCTTGGAAAGACCATAAAGCAGGTTCGAGAGCAAATTGCAGAGTAGATCAACTTTGTCCCGGGGGGGGGGGTCCTCCTAGTAGATTTAGGTGAACCTCTTTTTCCATTTGCACCTCAGTGAATTTAGCCCCCACTCTGTCCGTGTCCTTACTATCTTTGTATAGCCGGCATGATGTCTAGTAGGTGATTTATAGTTGGACATACCTGGGCAAGGATGTTCTGTTTAAGTGCTAGTGAAGTCAGGCTAGAGGCCTCTGAGGTACCTTTGGACCTTGAGATGCTACAAGTCTGTAAATGGATACTTGATCAATTGATTTTCCACATCTTATAATGGATTTGTATGTTGCCCCTTTCAGGACTATTTGCATTTTATTTTTTATTTTCATTTATTTATTTTTTCTGGGCAATGAGGGTTAAGTGACTGGGCCAGGGTCACACAGCCAGTAAGTGTCAAGTGTCTGAGGCCGCTTAGGTGGGCACCTAGGATCAGATCACCAATTTCCAGATGAGTGGAATGGTCTAACGACCATGTTTTATATACAGGGAAATTGCAGTTCAGAGAAGTCAGTTTCTTGCTAAAGATCATAAATAAGATCATAGCTCTAGAATGGAAGGGGATCTCAGAGGTCAAGTTAAACCCCCTTATTTTACAGAGGAGGAGTATGAGGCCCAGAGAGAAATGTAGCTCCCCCAAGATTGCACAGATTGTCATGGGCAGCCTCAGGATTTGAACTTAGGTCCTCCAGCTCTGATACTTTTTCCAATACAGAATCCCCAGAGTTCACACTTGGAAGGGATCTCTCTGGCTCTTTAGTCAGTCCCACTCACACCCAAACTGAATACCCTCTTTAACTTTATAGCTCTATAACCTCATCCAGCCTTTGCTTGAACACCACCAATGAGAGTAACTTCCACTGTCCTTAAGCAGTCCATTTCACATATGGATGGTCTTAACATAAAGGAATTTTTCTCTTAGTTGTTGTTGTTGTTCAGTTAGTTGTTTCAGCTGTGTCTGACTCTTTGTGACCCCATTTGGGGTTTTCTTGGCAAAGATACTGGAGTGGTTTGTCATTTCCTTCTCTGGCTCATTTGACATGTTAAGGGCTAAAATTCTAGCTAATCTGTCTAAAATATCTAATGAGTGGTCACCAATAAATTATAAGCTTTAGCAAGAGTTAGGCTTTTAAGCGTTTATTAAGGAGAATAAGAATTTGGTAAAGAGAGAGAAAAAGGCCTAGATTCCTATCTATTAAAGGGAGAGCACATTTCTAGCTCCCTTCTCCACCAGAGTCCAAAGGAAAGCCAGAGACAGAGCGCCAGTCTCTTCCTTCCTCCTCCCACTACCCAACGTCACTTCCTGATGCCAAAGAAAAGATTCCTGATCTTGCCCTCAAAGACCTTTACCTCATGGGCAGAACTCTTCTACAGTAAGTCTCCAGCAGGTGGCATCATTCCAATCGTTAGAGTTCCCCGCTTTGTTTCCTCAAGAAATGGTACGTTTCCTTGATGAAACAGTCAAAAATAACAGAATATAGGGGCAGCTAGGTGGCGCAGTGGATAGAGCACTGGCCCTGGAGTCAGGAGTACCTGAGTTCAAAGCCGGCCTCAGACACTTAACACTTACTAGCTGTGTGACCCTGGGCAAGTCACTTAACCCCAATTGCCTCACTAAAAAAAAAAACAACAAAAAAAACCCCCAGAATATAATAACCTATGCTAACTAACAATATATTAATAACAATATAGAAAAGGGAGAGAGGAAAGTTTTGTCCAGAGGGGCAGTTTTTTTTTTTGTCCTCATGAACCGACGCTTTGACATTGGTCTTACAAAGGGAGGGCCTCTGCAGAGGGTACATGTTACAGATGGTGTATATTATAACAGAAAGAGAAAAGAAAAAACAACAACAACAACAACAAAACAAAACTGTTCATTTAAAGTCTTTGAAAGTCTTTTCTCAGATGTCTTCTAGGTGTAGTGGTGGAATGGAAGTCTTTTCAGGGGTTGATGTGTGGATACTGGTAATCAGCCAGGAAAATTTCCTACAAAATTGAGCTTAACACAACTTTAAAATAGCTTTGTCAATAATCAAATCAAACAATGAAAGTTCTCAAAAACATGTCTAAGGGAATTCAGAATCTTAGTTGTTACACATGAAACATATAATAAAACAAAAATTGAAACATTCTTTAAAATTATAATATTACTATAGTCTCCCCTTATGGAGGGTAATTGAGAAGACAATTGCTGCAATATTAATTTTTTAAAATAATTTTTATCTTTGTCTCATCACTTTTTGCATCATCTGCCTAATAATCCTCTTGCCATTATGAGAAATTAAAAAATTTAATATAACTGGTAACAGGTGTCAAGGCCAAATTCAACACTGTATTTATCATGACACCTGAGATAATTATGGGGGTTACCATAAAAGAACAGAGAAATGATGGGATATGAGCATTCCCACACTTGAGCAGTATGTACTGTCCATGCAGTATGCCAGGCTTAAAATAGGTGGACGGAATATATATCCATGCCACTGAATATATTGGAGGAAACTGAGTCAGACTTAATCAGATGCATGGGATTGAGATGTCCATGGCATCACGCATATAGGAGGGAGCATAGAAGCCAGGTGTAGAAGTGAGATGGGTGGGATCAAAACTTCCAGCCATCTGTACAGTATTGTGGGGAAAAAGAAAATAAAATATTAAACCAAGAGAATCCAACCTCAACATTTGTCAAAAGCCGTTCCCTCGGCCATACCTTGACTTCATGCATGTCTCCCCTCATGTGACAGTTCAGTGTCTGCTCTTGCATGTACTCCTCTTGTGATTGGATGGCATCTTGGCCAACTGGCATCTGATAACTCAGAATAAAGGCAATTAATGTCTTAAATGATAAGTTCCCATAATCCAAGTCTCATATGGATTTAAAATTGAGGATAATAAATGATTGCAAAAAATGTGAATACATCCTGACTCAGAACACAATATATAATTATGCAACAATTTCAAATAATACCCCCTTTTTTTTAACTTATTATACAATTACTTTTGTGAAAAATCAGAACATATTTAAATACAAGTTAAAGCACAACAGAATCCCAAAGAAAACTTTTTTTTGAAAAAAAGAAAACTTTTACAAATGTTCCCCTCTTTTTTTTTTTTGGAATATGCTTATCAAAAATAATACTTCTAGAATAAATTTACACTTGCCATGGCAACCAATTTGCCAGGGAAATGCTTTAAAGAGTTTGATCAAATAATCAGTTGAAAAAAAATAACAAAAACAAACAACTCAGAATATGGGAGCACATGTGTTTTCTTTTTGTCTCATTCAGTTGAACTCACCTGTGGCCTAGCACAATCACTGGCTGTCTTGGAACCATAAGATATGGTATGATAACCTTTCCATAACATTTTCAGGTGTCATGAACACATACTAAATTTGGCTTTGATCCAGACATATGGTGGTAAAAAGTGTTACTGATTGCATAACTACCTCAACCCTCTATTAGAAGTCTAAGGATATAAAGGAGGGAATGTAATGGAATTTGTTAATTTGATCATTGACAATGCTATGCTAAGGTTTAGTAAAAATGCAGCAATTCAAACAGTTAAAGAAGAGAATCCAGCTTTCCAGACCAGAGTCCAGAATCCAGTTTTTCCAGACCAGAATCCAGAC